>NC_142029.1:121858830-122177914 GCF_982192425.1 Myodes glareolus
TGTTGCTTCACTTTCTAAATGCTGTCCTTTCAGAGAAAATCCCTTACCTTTGTAAGTGCCTTAAGCTACTTACAAGCATCCAACAGAAATTAACATGCGTTTCTCTGAAAGAGAAGCAGTCTGTTCCAACACTTCAATTCACTGTGCGAAGTAAATGGAGTGTTGCTTCACTTTCTAAATGCTGTCCTTTCAGAGAAAATCACTTTCCTTTGAAAGTGCCTTAAGCTACTTACAAGCATTCACAAGAAACTCATATGCATTTTTCTGAAAGAGAAGCAGTCTGTTCCAACACTTGTATTCACTGTGCGAAGTGAATGGAGTGTTGCTTCACTTTCTAAATGCTGTCCTTTCAGAGAAAATAACTTTCCTTTGAAAGTGCCTTAAGCTACTTACAAGCAATCAACAGAAATTCACATGCGTTTTTTTGAAAGTGAAGCAGTTTGTTACAACACTTCAATTCACTGTGCGAAGTGAATGGAGTGTTGCTTCACTTTCTAAATGCTGTCCTTTCAGAGAAAATCCCTTTCCTTTGAAAGTGCCTTAAGCTACTTACAAGCATTCACAAAAAACTCACATGCGTTTCTCTGAAAGAGAAGCAGTCTGTTCCAACACTTCAATTCACTGTGCGAAGTGAATGGAGTGTTGCTTCACTTTCTAAATGCTGTCCTTTCAGAGAAAATCACTTTCTTTTGAAAGTGCCTTAAACGACTTACAAGCATTCACAAAAAACTCACATGCGTTTCTCTAAAAGAGAAGCAGTCTGTTCCAACACTTCAATTCACTGTGCGAAGTGAATGGAGTATTGCTTCACTTTCTAAATGCTTCCCTTTCAGAGAAAATCACTTTCCATTGAAAGTTCCTTAAGCTACTTACAAACATTCACAAGAAACTCACATGCATTTTTCTGAAAGAGAAGCAGTCTGTTCCAACACTTCAATTCACTGTGCGAAGTGAATGGAGTGTTGCTTCACTTTCTAAATGCTGTCCTTTTAGAGAAAATTACTCTCTTTTGAAACTGCCTGAAGCTACTTACAAGCATTCACAGGAAACTCACATCTGTTTCTCTGAAAGAGAAACAGTCTGTTCCAACACTTCAATTCACTGTGCGAAGTGAATGAAGTGTTCTTTCACTTTCTAAATGCTGTCCTTTCAGAGAAAATCACTTTCCTTTGAAAGTGCCTTAAGCTACTTACATGCATTCACTAGAAACTCACATGCTTTCTTCTGAAAGGGAAGCAGTCTGTTCCAACAATTGAATTCACTGTGCGAAGTGAATGGAGTGTTCCTTCACATTCTAAACGCTGTAGTTTCAGAGAAAATCACTTTCCTTTGAAAGTGCCTTAAGCTACTTACAAGCATTCAACAGAAATTCACATGCGTTTCTCTGAAAGAGAAGCAGTCTGTTCAATTCTTCAATTCACTGTGCGAAGTGAATGGAGTGTTGCTTCACTTTCTAAATGCTGTCCTCTCAGAGAAAATCACTTTCCTTTGAAAGTGCCTTAAGCTACTTACAAGCATTCTTAAGAAACTAACATGCAATTTTCTGAAAGAGAAGCAGTCTGTTCCAACACTTCAATTCACTGTGCGACGTGACTTCAGTGTTGCTTCGCTTTCTAAATGCTGTCCTTTCAGAGAAAATTACTTTCCTTTGAATGTGTCTTAAGCTTCTTACAAGCATTCACAAAAAATTCACATCCGTTTCTCTGAAAGAGAGGCAGTCTGTTCCAACACTTCAATTCACTGTGCGAAGTGAATGGAGTGTTGCTTCACTTTCTAAATGCTCTCCTTTTAGAGAAAATCACTCTCTTTTGAAAGTGCCTTAAGCTACTTATAAGCATTCATAAGAAACTAACATGCATTTTTCTGAAAGAGAAGCAGTCTGTTCCAACACTTCAATTCACTGTTCGAAGTGAATGGAGTTTTGCTTCACTTTCTAAATGGTCTCCTTTTAAAGAAAATCACTCTCTTTTGAAACTGCCTTAAGCTATTTACAAGCATTCATAAGAAACTAACATGCATTTTTCTGAAAGAGAAGCAGTCTGTTCCAACACTTCAATTCACGAGGCGAAGTGAATGGAGTGTTGCTTCACTTTCTAAATGCTGTGCTTTAATAGAAAATCACTTTCCTTTGAAAGTGCCTTAAGCTACTTACATGCATTCACTACAAACTCACATGCATTTTTCTGAAAGAGAAGCAGTCTGTTCCAACACTTGTATTCACTGTGCAAAGTGAATGGAGTGTTGCTTCACTTTCTAAATGCTGTTCTTTCAGAGAAAATCACTTTCCTTTGAAAGTGCCTTAGGCTACTTACAAGCATTCACAAAAAACTCACATTGGTTTCTCTGAAAGAGAAGCAGTCTGTTCCAACACTTCAATTCACTGTGTGCAGTCAATGGAGTGTTGCTTCACTTTCTAAATGCTGTCCTTTCAGAGAAAATCACTTTCCTTTGAAAGTGCCCTAAGCTACTTACAAGCATTCAACAGAAATTCACATGCGTTTTTCTGAAAGAGAAGCAGTCTGTTCCAGCATTTCAATTTACTGTGCGAAGTGAATGGAGTGTTGCTTCTCTTTCTAAATGCTGTCCTTTCAGAGAAAATCACTTACCTTTGAAAGTGACTTAAGCTACTTGCAAGCATTCAACAGAAATTCACATGTGTTTTTCTGAAAGAGAAGCAGTCTGTTCCAGCACTTCAATTCAATGTGCGAAGTGAATGGAGTGTTGCTTCACTTTCTAAATGCTGTTCTTTAATAGAAAATCACTTTCCTTTGAAAGTGCCTTAAGCTACTTACAAGCATTCACAAAAAACTCACATGCGTTTCTCTGAAAGAGAAGCAGTCTGTTCCAGCACTTCAATTCACTGTGCAAAGTGAATGGAGTGTTGCTTCACTTTCTAAATGCTGTCCTTTCAGAGAAAATCACTTTCCTTTGAAAGTGCCTTAAGCTACTCACAAGCAATCAACAGAAATTCACATGCGTTTTTCTGAAAGAGAAGCAGTCTGTTCCCACACTTCAATTCACTGTGCGAAGTGAATGGAGTGTTGCTTCACTTTCTAAATGCTGTCCTTTCAGATAAAATCCCTTTCCTTTAAAGTGCCTTAAGCTACTTACAAGCATCCAACAGAAATTCACATGCGTTTCTCTGAAAGATAAGCAGTCTGTTCCAACACTTCAATTCACTGTGCGAAGTGAATGGAGTGTTGCTTCACTTTCTAAATGCTGTCCTTTCAGAGAAAATCACTTTCCTTTGAAAGTGCCTTAAGCTACTTACAAGCATTCACAAGAAACTCACATGCATTTTTCTGAAAGAGAAGCAGTGTGTTCCAACACTTGTATTCACTGTGCGAAGTAAATGGAGTGTTGCTTCACTTTCTAAATGCTGTCCTTTCAGAGAAAATCACTTTCCTTTGAAAGAGCCTGAAGCTACTTACAAGCATTCAACAGAAATTCACATGCGTTTTTCTGAAAGAGAAGCAGTCTGTTCCAACATTTAAATTCACAGTGCGAAGTGAATGGAGTGTTGCTTCACTTTCTAAATGCTGTGCTTTAATAGAAAATCACTTTCCTTTGAAAGTGCCTTAAGCTACTTACAAGCATTCACAAAAAACTCACATGTGTTTCTCTGAAAGAGAAGCAGTCTGTTCCAACACTTCAATTCACTGTGCGAAGTGAATGGAGTGTTGCATCACTTTCTAAATGCTGTCCTTTCAGAGAAAATCACTTTCTTTTGAAAGTGCCTTAAGCTACTTACAAGCATTCACAAAAAACTCACATGTGTTTCTCTGAAAGAGAAGCAATCTGTTTCAGCACTTCAATTCACTGTGCGAAGTGAATGGAGTGTTGTGTCACTTTCTAAATGCTGTCCTTTCAGAGAAAATAACTTTCCTTTGAAAGTGCCTTAAGCTACTTACAAGCAATCAACAGAAATTCACATGCGTTTTTCTGAAAGAGAAACAGTCTGTTCCAACACTTCAAATCACTGTGCGAAGTGAATGGAGTGTTGCTTCACTTTCTAAATGCTGTCCTTTCAGAGAAAATCCCTTTCCTTTGAAAGTGCCTTAGGCTACTTACAAGCATCCAACAGAAATGCACATGCGTTTCTCTGAAAGAGAAGCAGTCTGTTCCAACACTTCAATTCACTGTGCGAAGTTAATGGAGTGTTGCTTCACTTTCTAAATGCTGTCCTTTCAGAGAAAATCACTTTCCTTTGAAAGTGACTTAAGCTACTTACAAGCATTCACAAGAAACTCACATGCAATTTTCTGAAAGAGAAGAAGTCTGTTCCAACACTTGTATTCACTGTGCGAAGTGAATGGAGTGTTGCTTCACTTTCTAAATGCTTCCCTTTCAGAGAAAATCACTTTCCTTTGAAAGTGACTTAAGCTACTTACAAGCATTCACAAGAAACTCACATGCAATTTTCTGAAAGAGAAGCAGTCTGTTCCAGCACTTCAATTCACTGTGCGAAGTGAATGGAGTGTTGCTTCACTTTCTAAATGCTGTGCTTTAATAGAAAATCACTTTAATTTGAAAGTGCCTTAAGCTACTTACAAGCATTCACAGGAAACTCAAATGCGATTCTATGAAAGAGAAGCAGTCTGTTGCAACATTTCAATTCACTGTGCGAAGTGAATGGAGTGTTCCTTCAAATTCTAAATGATGTAGTTTTTGAGAAATCACTTTCCTTTGAAAGTGCCTTAAGCTACTTACAAGCATTCACAGGAAACTCACATGTGTTTTTCTGAAAGAAAAGCAGTCTGTTACAACTCTTCAAATCACTGTGCGAAGTGAATGGAGTGTTGCTTCACTTTCTAAATGCTTCCCTTTTAGAGAAAATCACTTTCCTTTGAAAGTGCCTTAAGCTACTTACAAGCATTCACAAGAAACTCAAATGCATTTTTCTGAAAGAGAAACAGTCTGTTCCAACACTTCAATTCACTGTGCGAAGTGAATGGAGTGTTGCTTCACTTTCTAAATGCTGTCCTTTCAGAGAAAATCACTTTCCTTTGAAAGTGCCTGAAGCTACTTACAAGCATTCAACAGAAATTCACATGCGTTTTTCTGAAAGAGAAGCAGTCTGTTCCAACACTTCAGTTCACTGTGCGAAGTGAATGGAGTGTTGCTTCACTTTCTAAATGCTGTCCTTTTAGAGAAAATTACTCTCTTTTGAAACTGCCTGAAGCTACTTACAAGCATTCACAGGAAACTCACATCTGTTTCTCTGAAAGAGAAACAGTCTGTTCCAACACTTCAATTCACTGTGCGAAGTGAATGAAGTGTTCTTTCACTTTCTAAATGCTGTCCTTTCAGAGAAAATCACTTTCCTTTGAAAGTGCCTTAAGCTACTTACATGCATTCACTAGAAACTCACATGCTTTCTTCTGAAAGAGAAGCAGTCTGTTCCAACAATTGAATTCACTGTGCGAAGTGAATGGAGTGTTGCTTCACTTTCTAAATGCTGTCCTTTCAGAGAAAATCACTTTCCTTTGAAAGTGCCTTAAGCTACTTACAAGCATTCACAAAAAACTCACATTGGTTTCTCTGAAAGAGAAGCAGTCTGTTCCAACACCTCAATTCACTGTGCGAAGTGAATGGAGTGTTGCTTCACTTTCTAAATGCTGTCCTTTCACAGAAAATCACCTTCCTTTGAAAGTGCCTTAAGCTACTTATAAGCAATCAACAGAAATTCGCATGCGTTTTTCTGAAAGAGAAGCAGTCTGTTCCCACACTTCAATTCACTGTGCGATGTGAATGGAGTGTTGCTTCACTTTCTAAATGCTGTCCTTTCAGAGAAAATCCCTTACCTTTGTAAGTGCCTTAAGCTACTTACAAGCATCCAACAGAAATTAACATGCGTTTCTCTGAAAGAGAAGCAGTCTGTTCCAACACTTCAATTCACTGTGCGAAGTAAATGGAGTGTTGCTTCACTTTCTAAATGCTGTCCTTTCAGAGAAAATCACTTTCCTTTGAAAGTGCCTTAAGCTACTTACAAGCATTCACAAGAAACTCATATGCATTTTTCTGAAAGAGAAGCAGTCTGTTCCAACACTTGTATTCACTGTGCGAAGTGAATGGAGTGTTGCTTCACTTTCTAAATGCTGTCCTTTCAGAGAAAATAACTTTCCTTTGAAAGTGCCTTAAGCTACTTACAAGCAATCAACAGAAATTCACATGCGTTTTTTTGAAAGTGAAGCAGTTTGTTACAACACTTCAATTCACTGTGCGAAGTGAATGGAGTGTTGCTTCACTTTCTAAATGCTGTCCTTTCAGAGAAAATCCCTTTCCTTTGAAAGTGCCTTAAGCTACTTACAAGCATTCACAAAAAACTCACATGCGTTTCTCTGAAAGAGAAGCAGTCTGTTCCAACACTTCAATTCACTGTGCGAAGTGAATGGAGTGTTGCTTCACTTTCTAAATGCTGTCCTTTCAGAGAAAATCACTTTCTTTTGAAAGTGCCTTAAGCTACTTACAAGCATTCACAAAAAACTCACATGCGTTTCTCTAAAAGAGAAGCAGTCTGTTCCAACACTTCAATTCACTGTGCGAAGTGAATGGAGTATTGCTTCACTTTCTAAATGCTTCCCTTTCAGAGAAAATCACTTTCCATTGAAAGTTCCTTAAGCTACTTACAAACATTCACAAGAAACTCACATGCATTTTTCTGAAAGAGAAGCAGTCTGTTCCAACACTTCAATTCACTGTGCGAAGTGAATGGAGTGTTGCTTCACTTTCTAAATGCTGTCCTTTTAGAGAAAATTACTCTCTTTTGAAACTGCCTGAAGCTACTTACAAGCATTCACAGGAAACTCACATCTGTTTCTCTGAAAGAGAAACAGTCTGTTCCAACACTTCAATTCACTGTGCGAAGTGAATGAAGTGTTCTTTCACTTTCTAAATGCTGTCCTTTCAGAGAAAATCACTTTCCTTTGAAAGTGCCTTAAGCTACTTACATGCATTCACTAGAAACTCACATGCTTTCTTCTGAAAGAGAAGCAGTCTGTTCCAACAATTGAATTCACTGTGCGAAGTGAATGGAGTGTTGCTTCACTTTCTAAATGCTGTCCTTTCAGAGAAAATCACTTTCCTTTGAAAGTGCCTAAGGATACTTACAAGCATTCACAAAAAACTCACATTGGTTTCTCTGAAAGAGAAGCAGTCTGTTCCAACACTTCAATTCACTGTGCGAAGTGAATGAAGTGTTCTTTCACTTTCTAAATGCTGTCCTTTCAGAGAAAATCACTTTCCTTTGAAAGAGCCTGAAGCTACTTACAAGCATTCAACAGAAATTCACATGCGTTTTTCTGAAAGAGAAGCAGTCTGTTCCAACATTTAAATTCACAGTGCGAAGTGAATGGAGTGTTGCTTCACTTTCTAAATGCTGTGCTTTAATAGAAAATCACTTTCCTTTGAAAGTGCCTTAAGCTACTTACAAGCATTCACAAAAAACTCACATGCGTTTCTCTGAAAGAGAAGCAGTCTGTTCCAACACTTCAATTCACTGTGCGAAGTGAATGGAGTGTTGCATCACTTTCTAAATGCTGTCCTTTCAGAGAAAATCACTTTCTTTTGAAAGTGCCTTAAGCTACTTACAAGCATTCAACAGAAATTCACATGCGTTTTTCTGAAAGAGAAGCAGTCTGTTCCAACACTTCAATTCACTGTGCGAAGTGAATGGAGTGTTGCTTCACTTTCTAAATGCTGTCCTTTTAGAGAAAATTACTCTCTTTTGAGACTGCCTGAAGCTACTTACAAGCATTCACAGGAAACTCACATCTGTTTCTCTGAAAGAGAAACAGTCTGTTCCAACACTTCAATTCACTGTGCGAAGTGAATGAAGTGTTCTTTCACTTTCTAAATGCTGTCCTTTCAGAGAAAATCACTGTCCTTTGAAAGTGCCTTAAGCTACTTACATGCATTCACTAGAAACTCACATGCTTTCTTCTGAAAGAGAAGCAGTCTGTTCCAACAATTGAATTCACTGTGCGAAGTGAATGGAGTGTTGCTTCACTTTCTAAATGCTGTCCTTTCAGAGAAAATCACTTTCCTTTGAAAGTGCCTAAGGCTACTTACAAGCATTCACAAAAAACTCACATTGGTTTCTCTGAAGGAGAAGCAGTCTGTTCCAACACCTCAATTCACTGTGCGAAGTGAATGGAGTGTTGCTTCACTTTCTAAATGCTGTCCTTTCAGAGAAAATCACCTTCCTTTGAAAGTGCCTTAAGCTACTTATAAGCAATCAACAGAAATTCGCATGCGTTTTTCTGAAAGAGAAGCAGTCTGTTCCCACACTTCAATTCACTGTGCGATGTGAATGGAGTGTTGCTTCACTTTCTAAATGCTGTCCTTTCAGAGAAAATCCCTTACCTTTGTAAGTGCCTTAAGCTACTTACAAGCATCCAACAGAAATTCACATGCGTTTCTCTGAAAGAGAAGCAGTCTGTTCCAACACTTCAATTCACTGTGCGAAGTAAATGGAGTGTTGCTTCACTTTCTAAATGCTGTCCTTTCAGAGAAAATCACTTTCCTTTGAAAGTGCCTTAAGCTACTTACAAGCATTCACAAGAAACTCACATGCATTTTTCTGAAAGAGAAGCAGTCTGTTCTAACACTTGTATTCACTGTGCGAAGTGAATGGAGTGTTGCTTCACTTTCTAAATGCTGTCCTTTCAGAGAAAATCACTTTCCTTTGAAAGTGCCTTAAGCTACTTACAAGCAATCAACAGAAATTCACATGCGTTTTTTTGAAAGTGAAGCAGTTTGTTACAACACTTCAATTCACTGTGCGAAGTGAATGGAGTGTTGCTTTACTTTCTAAATGCTGTCCTTTCAGAGAAAATCCCTTTCCTTTGAAAGTGCCTTAAGCTACTTACAAGCATTCACAAAAAACTCACATGCGTTTCTCTGAAAGAGAAGCAGTCTGTTCCAACACTTCAATTCACTGTGCGAAGTGAATGGAGTGTTGCTTCACTTTCTAAATGCTGTCCTTTCAGAGAAAATCCCTTTCCTTTGAAAGTGCCTTAAGCTACTTACAAGCATTCACAAAAAACTCACATGCGTTTCTCTGAAAGAGAAGCAGTCTGTTCCAACACTTCAATTCACTGTGCGAAGTGAATGGAGTGTTGCTTCACTTTCTAAATGCTGTCCTTTCAGAGAAAATCACTTTCTTTTGAAAGTGCCTTAAGCTACTTACAAGCATTCACAAAAAACTCACATGCGTTTCTCTAAAAGAGAAGCAGTCTGTTCCAACACTTCAATTCACTGTGCGAAGTGAATGGAGTGTTGCTTCATTTCTAAATGCTTCCCTTTCAGAGAAAATCACTTTCCATTGAAAGTTCCTTAAGCTACTTACAAACATTCACAAGAAACTCACATGCATTTTTCTGAAAGAGAAGCAGTCTGTTCCAACATTTCAATTCACTGTGCGAAGTGAATGGAGTGTTGCTTCACTTTCTAAATGCTGTCCTTTCAGAGAAAATCCCTTTCCTTTGAAAGTGCCTTAAGCTACTTACAAGCATTCACAAAAAACTCACATGCGTTTCTCTGAAAGAGAAGCAGTCTGTTCCAACACTTCAATTCACTGTGCGAAGTGAATGGAGTGTTGCTTCACTTTCTAAATGCTGTCCTTTCAGAGAAAATCACTTTCCTTTGAAAGTGCCTTAAGCTACTTACAAGCATTCACAAGAAACTCACATGCATTTTTCTGAAAGAGAAGCAGTCTGTTCCAACACTTGTATTCACTGTGCGAAGTGAATGGAGTGTTGCTTCACTTTCTAAATGCTGTCCTTTCAGAGAAAATAACTTTCCTTTGAAAGTGCCTTAAGCTACTTACAAGCAATCAACAGAAATTCACATGCGTTTTTTTGAAAGTGAAGCAGTTTGTTACAACACTTCAATTCACTGTGCGAAGTGAATGGAGTGTTGCTTCACTTTCTAAATGCTGTCCTTTCAGAGAAAATCCCTTTCCTTTGAAAGTGCGTTAAGCTACTTACAAGCATTCACAAAAAACTCACATGCGTTTCTCTGAAAGAGAAGCAGTCTGTTCCAACACTTCAATTCACTGTGCGAAGTGAATGGAGTGTTGCTTCACTTTCTAAATGCTGTCCTTTCAGAGAAAATCACTTTCTTTTGAAAGTGCCTTAAGCTACTTACAAGCATTCACAAAAAACTCACATGCGTTTCTCTAAAAGAGAAGCAGTCTGTTCCAACACTTCAATCCACTGTGCGAAGTGAATGGAGTGATGCTTCACTTTCTAAATGCTTCCCTTTCAGAGAAAATCACTTTCCATTGAAAGTTCCTTAAGCTACTTACAAACATTCACAAGAAACTCACATGCATTTTTCTGAAAGAGAAGCAGTCTGTTCCAACACTTCAATTCACTGTGCGAAGTGAATGGAGTGTTGCTTCACTTTCTAAATGCTGTCCTTTTAGAGAAAATTACTCTCTTTTGAAACTGCCTGAAGCTACTTACAAGCATTCACAGGAAACTGACATCTGTTTCTCTGAAAGAGAAACAGTCTGTTCCAACACTTCAATTCACTGTGCGAAGTGAATGAAGTGTTCTTTCACTTTCTAAATGCTGTCCTTTCAGAGAAAATCACTTTCCTTTGAAAGTGCCTTAAGCTACTTACATGCATTCACTAGAAACTCACATGCTTTCTTCTGAAAGAGAAGCAGTCTGTTCCAACAATTGAATTCACTGTGCGAAGTGAATGGAGTGTTGCTTCACTTTCTAAATGCTGTCCTTTCAGAGAAAATCACTTTCCTTTGAAAGTGCCTAAGGCTACTTACAAGCATTCACAAAAAACTCACATTGGTTTCTCTGAAAGAGAAGCAGTCTGTTCCAACACTTCAATTCACTGTGCGAAGTGAATGAAGTGTTCTTTCACTTTCTAAATGCTGTCCTTTCAGAGAAAATCACTTTCCTTTGAAAGAGCCTGAAGCTACTTACAAGCATTCAACAGAAATTCACATGCGTTTTTCTGAAAGAGAAGCAGTCTGTTCCAACATTTAAATTCACAGTGCGAAGTGAATGGAGTGTTGCTTCACTTTCTAAATGCTGTGCTTTAATAGAAAATCACTTTCCTTTGAAAGTGCCTTAAGCTACTTACAAGCATTCACAAAAAACTCACATGCGTTTCTCTGAAAGAGAAGCAGTCTGTTCCAACACTTCAATTCTCTGTGCGAAGTGAATGGAGTGTTGCATCACTTTCTAAATGCTGTCCTTTCTGAGAAAATCACTTTCTTTTGAAAGTGCCTTAAGCTACTTACAAGCATTCACAAAAAACTCACATGTGTTTCTCTGAAAGAGAAGCAATCTGTTTCAGCACTTCAATTCACTGTGCGAAGTGAATGGAGTGTTGTGTCACTTTCTAAATGCTGTCCTTTCAGAGAAAATAACTTTCCTTTGAAAGTGCCTTAAGCTACTTACAAGCAATCAACAGAAATTCACATGCGTTTTTCTGAAAGAGAAACAGTCTGTTCCAACACTTCAAATCACTGTGCGAAGTGAATGGAGTGTTGCTTCACTTTCTAAATGCTGTCCTTTCAGAGAAAATCCCTTTCCTTTGAAAGTGCCTTAGGCTACTTACAAGCATCCAACAGAAATGCACATGCGTTTCTCTGAAAGAGAAGCAGTCTGTTCCAACACTTCAATTCACTGTGCGAAGTTAATGGAGTGTTGCTTCACTTTCTAAATGCTGTCCTTTCAGAGAAAATCACTTTCCTTTGAAAGTGACTTAAGCTACTTACAAGCATTCACAAGAAACTCACATGCAATTTTCTGAAAGAGAAGAAGTCTGTTCCAACACTTGTATTCACTGTGCGAAGTGAATGGAGTGTTGCTTCACTTTCTAAATGCTTCCCTTTCAGAGAAAATCACTTTCCTTTGAAAGTGACTTAAGCTACTTACAAGCATTCACAAGAAACTCACATGCAATTTTCTGAAAGAGAAGCAGTCTGTTCCAGCACTTCAATTCACTGTGCGAAGTGAATGGAGTGTTGCTTCACTTTCTAAATGCTGTGCTTTAATAGAAAATCACTCTAATTTGAAAGTGCCTTAAGCTACTTACAAGCATTCACAGGAAACTCAAATGCGATTCTATGAAAGAGAAGCAGTCTGTTGCAACATTTCAATTCACTGTGCGAAGTGAATGGAGTGTTCCTTCAAATTCTAAATGATGTAGTTTTTGAGAAATCACTTTCCTTTGAAAGTGCCTTAAGCTACTTACAAGCATTCACAGGAAACTCACATGTGTTTTTCTGAATGAAAAGCAGTCTGTTACAACACTTCAAATCACTGTGCGAAGTGAATGGAGTGTTGCTTCACTTTCTAAATGCTTCCCTTTTAGAGAAAATCACTTTCCTTTGAAAGTGCCTTAAGCTACTTACAAGCATTCACAAGAAACTCAAATGCATTTTTCTGAAAGAGAAACAGTCTGTTCCAACACTTCAATTCACTGTGCGAAGTGAATGGAGTGTTGCTTCACTTTCTAAATGCTGTCCTTTCAGAGAAAATCACTTTCCTTTGAAAGTGCCTGAAGCTACTTACAAGCATTCAACAGAAATTCACATGCGTTTTTCTGAAAGAGAAGCAGTCTGTTACAACACTTGTGTTCACTGTGCGAAGTGAATGGAGTGTTGCTTCACTTTCTAAATGATGTCCTTTCAGAGAATATCAGTTTCCTTTGAGAGTGCCTTAAGCTACTTGCAAGCATTCACAAAAAACTTTCATCCGTTTCTCTGAAAGAGAAGCAGTCTGTTCCAACACTTCAATTCACTGTGCGAAGTGAATGGAGTGTTGCTTCACTTTCTAAATGCTGTCCTTTCAGAGAAAATCACTTTCCTATGAAAGTGCCTTAAGCTACTTACAAGCATTCAAAAAAAACTCACATGCGTTTCTCTGAAAGAGAAGCAGTCTGTTCCAGCACTTCAATTCACTGTGCGAAGTGAATGGAGTGTTGCTTCACTTTCTAAATGCTGTCCTTTCAGAGAAAATCACCTTCCTTTGAAAGTGCCTTAAGCTACTTATAAGCAATCAACAGAAATTCGCATGCGTTTTTCTGAAAGAGAAGCAGTCTGTTCCCACACTTCAATTCACTGTGCGAAGTGAATGGAGTGTTGCTTCACTTTCTAAATGCTGTCCTTTCAGAGAAAATCACTTTCTTTTGAAAGTGCCTTAAGCTACTTACAAGCATTCACAAAAAACTCACATGCGTTTCTCTAAAAGAGAAGCAGTCTGTTCCAACACTTCAATCCACTGTGCGAAGTGAATGGAGTGATGCTTCACTTTCTAAATGCTTCCCTTTCAGAGAAAATCACTTTCCATTGAAAGTTCCTTAAGCTACTTACAAACATTCACAAGAAACTCACATGCATTTTTCTGAAAGAGAAGCAGTCTGTTCCAACACTTCAATTCACTGTGCGAAGTGAATGGAGTGTTGCTTCACTTTCTAAATGCTGTCCTTTTAGAGAAAATTACTCTCTTTTGAAACTGCCTGAAGCTACTTACAAGCATTCACAGGAAACTGACATCTGTTTCTCTGAAAGAGAAACAGTCTGTTCCAACACTTCAATTCACTGTGCGAAGTGAATGAAGTGTTCTTTCACTTTCTAAATGCTGTCCTTTCAGAGAAAATCACTTTCCTTTGAAAGTGCCTTAAGCTACTTACATGCATTCACTAGAAACTCACATGCTTTCTTCTGAAAGAGAAGCAGTCTGTTCCAACAATTGAATTCACTGTGCGAAGTGAATGGAGTGTTGCTTCACTTTCTAAATGCTGTCCTTTCAGAGAAAATCACTTTCCTTTGAAAGTGCCTAAGGCTACTTACAAGCATTCACAAAAAACTCACATTGGTTTCTCTGAAAGAGAAGCAGTCTGTTCCAACACTTCAATTCACTGTGCGAAGTGAATGAAGTGTTCTTTCACTTTCTAAATGCTGTCCTTTCAGAGAAAATCACTTTCCTTTGAAAGAGCCTGAAGCTACTTACAAGCATTCAACAGAAATTCACATGCGTTTTTCTGAAAGAGAAGCAGTCTGTTCCAACATTTAAATTCACAGTGCGAAGTGAATGGAGTGTTGCTTCACTTTCTAAATGCTGTGCTTTAATAGAAAATCACTTTCCTTTGAAAGTGCCTTAAGCTACTTACAAGCATTCACAAAAAACTCACATGCGTTTCTCTGAAAGAGAAGCAGTCTGTTCCAACACTTCAATTCTCTGTGCGAAGTGAATGGAGTGTTGCATCACTTTCTAAATGCTGTCCTTTCTGAGAAAATCACTTTCTTTTGAAAGTGCCTTAAGCTACTTACAAGCATTCACAAAAAACTCACATGTGTTTCTCTGAAAGAGAAGCAATCTGTTTCAGCACTTCAATTCACTGTGCGAAGTGAATGGAGTGTTGTGTCACTTTCTAAATGCTGTCCTTTCAGAGAAAATAACTTTCCTTTGAAAGTGCCTTAAGCTACTTACAAGCAATCAACAGAAATTCACATGCGTTTTTCTGAAAGAGAAACAGTCTGTTCCAACACTTCAAATCACTGTGCGAAGTGAATGGAGTGTTGCTTCACTTTCTAAATGCTGTCCTTTCAGAGAAAATCCCTTTCCTTTGAAAGTGCCTTAGGCTACTTACAAGCATCCAACAGAAATGCACATGCGTTTCTCTGAAAGAGAAGCAGTCTGTTCCAACACTTCAATTCACTGTGCGAAGTTAATGGAGTGTTGCTTCACTTTCTAAATGCTGTCCTTTCAGAGAAAATCACTTTCCTTTGAAAGTGACTTAAGCTACTTACAAGCATTCACAAGAAACTCACATGCAATTTTCTGAAAGAGAAGAAGTCTGTTCCAACACTTGTATTCACTGTGCGAAGTGAATGGAGTGTTGCTTCACTTTCTAAATGCTTCCCTTTCAGAGAAAATCACTTTCCTTTGAAAGTGACTTAAGCTACTTACAAGCATTCACAAGAAACTCACATGCAATTTTCTGAAAGAGAAGCAGTCTGTTCCAGCACTTCAATTCACTGTGCGAAGTGAATGGAGTGTTGCTTCACTTTCTAAATGCTGTGCTTTAATAGAAAATCACTCTAATTTGAAAGTGCCTTAAGCTACTTACAAGCATTCACAGGAAACTCAAATGCGATTCTATGAAAGAGAAGCAGTCTGTTGCAACATTTCAATTCACTGTGCGAAGTGAATGGAGTGTTCCTTCAAATTCTAAATGATGTAGTTTTTGAGAAATCACTTTCCTTTGAAAGTGCCTTAAGCTACTTACAAGCATTCACAGGAAACTCACATGTGTTTTTCTGAATGAAAAGCAGTCTGTTACAACACTTCAAATCACTGTGCGAAGTGAATGGAGTGTTGCTTCACTTTCTAAATGCTTCCCTTTTAGAGAAAATCACTTTCCTTTGAAAGTGCCTTAAGCTACTTACAAGCATTCACAAGAAACTCAAATGCATTTTTCTGAAAGAGAAACAGTCTGTTCCAACACTTCAATTCACTGTGCGAAGTGAATGGAGTGTTGCTTCACTTTCTAAATGCTGTCCTTTCAGAGAAAATCACTTTCCTTTGAAAGTGCCTGAAGCTACTTACAAGCATTCAACAGAAATTCACATGCGTTTTTCTGAAAGAGAAGCAGTCTGTTACAACACTTGTGTTCACTGTGCGAAGTGAATGGAGTGTTGCTTCACTTTCTAAATGATGTCCTTTCAGAGAATATCAGTTTCCTTTGAGAGTGCCTTAAGCTACTTGCAAGCATTCACAAAAAACTTTCATCCGTTTCTCTGAAAGAGAAGCAGTCTGTTCCAACACTTCAATTCACTGTGCGAAGTGAATGGAGTGTTGCTTCACTTTCTAAATGCTGTCCTTTCAGAGAAAATCACTTTTCTATGAAAGTGCCTTAAGCTACTTACAAGCATTCAAAAAAAACTCACATGCGTTTCTCTGAAAGAGAAGCAGTCTGTTCCAGCACTTCAATTCACTGTGCGAAGTGAATGGAGTGTTGCTTCACTTTCTAAATGCTGTCCTTTCAGAGAAAATCACCTTCCTTTGAAAGTGCCTTAAGCTACTTATAAGCAATCAACAGAAATTCGCATGCGTTTTTCTGAAAGAGAAGCAGTCTGTTCCCACACTTCAATTCACTGTGCGATTTGAATGGAGTGTTGCTTCACTTTCTAAATGCTGTCCTTTCAGAGAAAATCCCTTTCTTTTGTAAGTGCCTTAAGCTACTTACAAGCATCCAACAGAAATTCACATGCGTTTCTCTGAAAGAGAAGCAGTCTGTTCCAACACTTCAATTCACTGTGCGGAGTAAATGGAGTGTTGCTTCACTTTCTAAATGCTGTCCTTTCAGAGAAAATCACTTTCCTTTGAAAGTGCCTTAAGCTACTTACAAGCATTCACAAGAAACTCACATGCATTTTTCTGAAAGAGAAGCAGTCTGTTCCAACACTTGTATTCACTGTGCGAAGTGAATGGAGTGTTGCTTCACTTTCTAAATGCTGTCCTTTTAGAGAAAATTACTCTCTTTTGAAACTGCCTGAAGCTACTTACAAGCATTCACAGGAAACTCACATCTGTTTCTCTGAAAGAGAAACAGTCTGTTCCAACACTTCAATTCACTGTGCGAAGTGAATGAAGTGTTCTTTCACTTTCTAAATGCTGTCCTTTCAGAGAAAATCACTTTCCTTTGAAAGTGCCTTAAGCTACTTACAAGCATTCACAGGAAACTCAAATGCGTTACTATGAATGAAAAGCAGTCTGTTACAACACTTCAATTCACTGTGCGAAGTGAATGAAGTGTTCCTTCCCTTTCTAAATGCTGTCCTTTCAGAGAAAATCACTTTCCTTTGAAAGTGCCTTAAGCTACTTACATGCATTCACTAGAAACTCACATGCTTTCTTCTGAAAGAGAAGCATTCTGTTCCAACAATTGAATTCACTGTGCGAAGTGAATGGAGTGTTGCTTCACTTTCTAAATGCTGTCCTTTCAGAGAAAATCACTTTCCTTTGAAAGTGCCTAAGGCTACTTACAAGCATTCACAAAAAACTCACATTGGTTTCTCTGAAAGAGAAGCAGTCTGTTCCAACACCTCAATTCACTGTGCGAAGTGAATGGAGTGTTGCTTCACTTTCTAAATGCTTCCCTTTCAGAGAAAATCACTTTCCTTTGAACGTGCCTCAAGCTACTTGCAAGCATTCACAAAAAACTTTCATCCGTTTCTCTGAAAGAGAAGCAGTCTGTTCCAGCACTTCAATTTACTGTGCGAAGTTAATGGAGTGTTGCTTCACTTTCTAAATGCTGTCCTTTCAGAGAAAATCACTTACCCTTGAAAGAGACTTAAGCTACTTACAAGCATTCAACAGAAATTCACATGTGTTTTTCTGAAAGAGAAGCAGTCTGTTCCAGCACTTCAATTCACTCTGCGAAGTGAATGGAGTGTTGCTTCACTTTCTAAATGCTGTGCTTTAATAGAAAATTACTTTCCTTTGAAAGTTTCACTAGAAACTCACATGCTTTCTTCTGAAAGAGAAGCATTCTGTTCCAAGACTTGAATTCACTGTGCGAAATGGAGTGTTTCTTCACTTTCTAAATGATGTAGTTTTAGAGAAATCACTTTCCTTTGAATGTGCCTTAAGCTACTTACAAGCATTCACAGGAAACTCAAATGCGTTTCTATGAAAGAAAAGCAGTCTGTTACAACACTTCAATTCACTGTGCGAAGTGAATGGAGTGTTCTTTCACTTTCTAAATGCTGTCCTTTCAGAGAAAATCACTTTCCTTTGAAAGTGCCTTAAGCTACTTACAAGCATTCACAAAAAACTCACATGCGTTTCTCTGAAAGAGAAGCAGTCTGTTCCAACACTTCTAATCACTGTGCGAAGTGAATGGAGTGTTGCTTAACGTTCTAAATGCTGTGCTTTAATAGAAAATCACTTTAATTTGAAAGTGCCTTAAGCTACTTATAAACATTCACAGGAAAATCAAATGCGATTCTATGAAAGAGAAGCAGTCTGTTCCAACACTTCAATTCACTGTGCGAAGTGAATGGAGTGCTCCTTCAAATTCTAAATGATGTAGTTTTAGAGAAATCACTTTCCTTTGAAAGTGCCTTAAGCTACTTACAAGCATTCACAGGAAACTCAAATGCGTTTCTTTGAAAGAGGAGCATTCTGTTCCAACACTTCAATTCACTGTGCGAAGTGAATGGAGTGTTGCTTCACTTTCTAAATGCTGTCCTTTCAGAGAAAATCACTTTCCTTTGAAAGTATCTTAAGCTACTTACAATCATTCACTAGAAACTCACTCCTGTTTCTATGAAATAGAAGCAGTCTGTTCCAACACTTCAATTCACTGTGCGAAGTGAATAGAGTGTTGCTTCACGTTCTAAATGCTGTCCTTTCAGAGAAAATCACTTTCCTTTGAAAGTGCCTGAAGCTACTTACAAGCATTCAACAGAAATTCACATGCGTTTTTCTGAAACGAAGCAGTCTGTTACAACACTTGTGTTCACTGTGCGAAGTGAATGTAGTGTTGCTTCACTTTCTAAATGATGTCCTTTCAGAGAATATCAGTTTCCTTTGAAAGTTCCTTAAGCTACTTGCAAGCATTCACAAAAAACTTTCATCCGTTTCTCTGAAAGAGAAGCAGTCTGTTCCAACACTTCAATTCACTGTGCGAAGTGAATGGAGTGTTGCTTCACTTTCTAAATGCTGTCCTTTCAGAGAAAATCACTTTCCTTTGAAAGTGACTTAAGCTACTTACAAGCATTCACAAAAAACTCACATTCGTTTCTCTGAAAGAGAAGCAGTCTGTTCCAACACTTCAATTCACTGTGCGAAGTGAATGGAGTGTTGCTTCACTTTCTAAATGCTGTCCTTTTAGAGAAAATTACTCTCTTTTGAAACTGCCTGAAGCTACTTACAAGCATTCACAGGAAACTCACATCTGTTTCTCTGAAAGAGAAACAGTCTGTTCCAACACTTCAATTTACTGTGCGAAGTGAATGGAGTGTTGCTTCACTTTCTAAATGCTGTCCTTTCAGAGGAAATCACTTTCCTTTGAAAGTGACTTAAGCTACTTACGAGCATTCACAGGAAACTCAAATGCCTTACTTAAAGAAAAGCAGTCTGTTACAACACTTCAATTCACTGTGCAAAGTGAATGGAGTGTTGCTTCACTTTCTAAATACTTCCCTTTCAGAGAAAATCACTTTCCATTGAAAGTTCCTTAAGCTACTTACAAGCATTCACAAGAAACTCAAATGCATTTTTCTGAAAGAGAAGCAGTCTGTTCCAAAACTTCAATTCACTGTGCGAAGTGAATGGAGTGTTGCTTCACTTTCTAAATGCTGTCCTTTTAGAGAAAATTACTCTCTTTTGAAACTGCCTGAAGCTACTTACAAGCATTCACAGGAAACTCACATCTGTTTCTCGGAAAGAGAAACAGTCTGTTCCAACACTTCAATTCACTGTGCGAAGTGAATGGAGTGTTGCTTCACTTTCTAAATGCTGTCCTTTCAGAGGAAATCACTTTCCTTTGAAAGTGCCTTAAGCTACTTACAAGCATTCACAGGAAACTCAAATGCGTTACTATGAAAGAAAAGCAGTCTGTTACAACACTTCAATTCACTGTGCGAAATGAATGAAGTGTTCTTTCACTTTCTAAATGCTGTCCTTTCAGAGAAAATCACTTTCCTTTGAAAGTGCCTTAAGCTACTTACATGCATTCACTAGAAACTCACATGCTTTCTTCTGAAAGAGAAGCAGTCTGTTCCAACAATTGAATTCACTGTGCGAAGTGAATGGAGTGTTGCTTCACTTTCTAAATGCTGTCCTTTCAGAGAAAATCACTTTCCTTTGAAAGTGCCTTAAGCTACTTACAAGCATTCACAAAAAACTCACATGCGTTTCTCTGAAAGAGAAGCAGTCTGTTCCAACAATTCAATTCACTGTGCTAAGTGAATGGAGTGTTGCTTCACTTTCTAAATGCTGTCCTTTCAGAGAAAATCACTTACCTTTGAAAGAGACTTAAGCTACTTTCAAGCATTCAACAGAAATTCACATGTGTTTTTCTGAAAGAGATGCAGTCTGTTCCAGCACTTCAATTCACTGTGCGAAGTGAATGGAGTGTTGCTTCACTTTCTAAATGCTGTGCTTTAATAGAAAATCACTTTCCTAAGAAAGTACCTTAAGCTACTTACAAGCATTCACAAAAAACTCGCATGCGTTTCTCTGAAAGAGAAGCAGTCTGTTCCAAGACTTGAATTCACTCTGCGAAATGAATGGAGTGTTTCTTCACTTTCTAAATGATGTAGTTTTAGAGAAATCACTTTCCTTTGAATGTGCCTTAAGCTACTTACAAGCATTCACAGGAAACTCAAATGCGTTTCTATGAAAGAAAAGCAGTCTGTTACAACACTTCAATTCACTGTGCGAAGTGAATGGAGTGTTCTTTCACTTTCTAAATGCTGTCCTTTCAGAGAAAATCACTTTACTTTGAAAGTGCCTTAAGCTACTTACAAGCATTCACAAAAAACTCACATGCGTTTCTCTGAAAGAGAAGCAGTCTGTTCCAACACTTCAATTCACTGTGCGAAGTGAATGGAGTGTTGCTTCACGTTCTAAATGCTGTGCTTTAATAGAAAATCACTTTAATTTGAAAGTGCCTTAAGCTACTTACAAACATTCACAGGAAAATCAAATGCGATTCTATGAAAGAGAAGCAGTCTGTTCCAACACTTCAATTCACTGTGCGAAGTGAATGGAGTGTTCCTTCAAATTCTAAATGATGTAGTTTTAGAGAAATCACTTTCCTTTGAAAGTGCCTTAAGCTACTTACAAGCATTCACAGGAAACTCAAATGCGTTTCTATGAAAGAGAAGCATTCTGTTCCAACACTTCAATTCACTGTGCAAAGTGAATGGAGTGTTGCTTCACTTTCTAAATGCTGTCCTTTCAGAGAAAATCACTTTCCTTTGAAAGTATCTTAAGCTACTTACAATCATTCACTAGAAACTCACTCCTGTTTCTATGAAATAGAAGCAGTCTCTTCCAACACTTCAATTCACTGTGCGAAGTGAATGGAGTGTTGCTTCACGTTCTAAATGCTGTCCTTTCAGAGAAAATCACTTTCCTTTGAAAGTGCCTTAAGCTAATTACAAGCATTCACAAAAAACTCACATGGGTTTCTCTGAAGGAGAAGCAGTCTGTTCCAACACTTCAATTCACTGTGCGAAGTGAATGGAGTGTTGCTTCACTTTCTAAATGCTGTCCTTTCAGAGAAAATAACTTTCCTTTGAAAGTGCCTTAAGCTACTTACAAGCAATCAACAGAAATTCACATGCGTTTTTCTGAAAGAGAAGCAGTCTGTTCCAACACTTCAATTCACTGTGCGATGTGAATGGAGTGTTGCTTCACTTTCTAAATGCTGTCCTTTCAGAGAAAATTCCTTTCCTTTGAAAGTGCCTTAAGCTACATACAAGCATTCACAAAAAACTCACATGCGTTTCTCTGAAAGAGAAGCAGTCTGTTCCAACACTTCAATTCACTGTGCGAAGTGAATGGAGTGTTGCTTCACTTTCTAAATGCTGTCCTTTCAGAGAAAATCACTTTCTTTTGAAAGTGCCTTAAGCTACTTACAAGCATTCACAAAAAACTCACATGCGTTTCTCTAAAAGAGAAGCAGTCTGTTCCAACACTTCAATTCACTGTGCGAAGTGAATGGAGTGTTGCTTCACTTTCTAAATGCTTCCCTTTCAGAGAAAATCACTTTCCATTGAAAGTTCCTTAAGCTACTTACAAGCATTCACAAGAAACTCAAATGCATTTTTCTGAAAGAGAAGCAGTCTGTTCCAACACTTCAATTCACTGTGCGAAGTGAATGGAGTGTTGCTTCAATTTCTAAATGCTGTCCTTTTAGAGAAAATTACTCTCTTTTGAAACTGCCTGAAGCTACTTACAAGCATTCACAGGAAACTCACATCTGTTTCTCTGAAAGAGAAACAGTCTGTTCCAACACTTCAATTCACTGTGCGAAGTGAATGGAGTGTTGCTTCACTTTCTAAATGCTGTCCTTTCAGAGGAAATCACTTTCCTTTGAAAGTGACTTAAGCTACTTACGAGCATTCACAGGAAACTCAAATGCATTACTATGAAAGAAAAGCAGTCTGTTACAACACTTCAATTCACTGTGCGAAGTGAATGGAGTGTTGCTTCACTTTCTAAATACTTCCCTTTCAGAGAAAATCACTTTCCATTGAAAGTTCCTTAAGCTATTTACAAGCATTCACAAGAAACTCACATGCATTTTTCTGAAAGAGAAGCAGTCTGTTCCAAAACTTCAATTCACTGTGCGAAGTGAATGGAGTGTTGCTTCACTTTCTAAATGCTGTCCTTTTAGAGAAAATTACTCTCTTTTGAAACTGCCTGAAGCTACTTACAAGCATTCACAGGAAACTCACATCTGTTTCTCGGAAAGAGAAACAGTCTGTTTCAACACTTCAATTCATTGTGCGAAGTGAATGGAGTGTTGCTTCACTTTCTAAATGCTGTCCTTTCAGAGGAAATCACTTTCCTTTGAAAGTGCCTTAAGCTACTTACAAGCATTCACAGGAAACTCAAATGCGTTACTATGAAAGAAAAGCAGTCTGTTACAACACTTCAATTCACTGTGCGAAATGAATGAAGTGTTCTTTCACTTTCTAAATGCTGTCCTTTCAGAGAAAATCACTTTCCTTTGAAAGTGCCTTAAGCTACTTACATGCATTCACTAGAAACTCACATGCTTTCTTCTGAAAGAGAAGCAGTCTGTTCCAACAATTGAATTCACTGTGCGAAGTGAATGGAGTGTTGCTTCACTTTCTAAATGCTGTCCTTTCAGAGAAAATCACTTTCCTTTGAAAGTGCCTTAAGCTACTTACAAGCATTCACAAAAAACTCACATGCGTTTCTCTGAAAGAGAAGCAGTCTGTTCCAACAATTCAATTCACTGTGCGAAGTGAATGGAGTGTTGCTTCACTTTCTAAATGCTGTCCTTTCAGAGAAAATCACTTACCTTTGAAAGAGACTTAAGCTACTTTCAAGCATTCAACAGAAATTCACATGTGTTTTTCTGAAAGAGATGCAGTCTGTTCCAGCACTTCAATTCACTCTGCGAAGTGAATGGAGTGTTGCTTCACTTTCTAAATGCTGTGCTTTAATAGAAAATCACTTTCCTAAGAAAGTACCTTAAGCTACTTACAAGCATTCACAAAAAACTCGCATGCGTTTCTCTGAAAGAGAAGCAGTCTGTTCCAAGACTTGAATTCACTGTGCGAAATGAATGGAGTGTTTCTTCACTTTCTAAATGATGTAGTTTTAGAGAAATCACTTTCCTTTGAATGTGCCTTAAGCTACTTACAAGCATTCACAGGAAACTCAAATGCGTTTCTATGAAAGAGAAGCATTCGGTTCCAACACTTCAATTCACTGTGCGAAGTGAATGGAGTGTTGCTTCACTTTCTAAATGCTGTCCTTTCAGAGAAAATCACTTTCCTTTGAAAGTATCTTAAGCTACTTACAATCATTCACTAGAAACTCACTCCTGTTTCTATGAAATAGAAGCAGTCTCTTCCAACACTTCAATTCACTGTGCGAAGTGAATGGAGTGTTGCTTCACGTTCTAAATGCTGTCCTTTCAGAGAAATTCACTTTCCTTTGAAAGTGCCTTAAGCTACTTACAAGCATTCACAAAAAACTCACATGTGTTTCTCTGAAGGAGAAGCAGTCTGTTCCAACACTTCAATTCACTGTGCGAAGTGAATGGAGTGTTGCTTCACTTTCTAAATGCTGTCCTTTCAGAGAAAATAACTTTCCTTTGAAAGTGCCTTAAGCTACTTACAAGCAATCAACAGAAATTCACATGCGTTTTTCTGAAAGAGAAGCAGTCTGTTCCAACACTTCAATTCACTGTGCGATGTGAATGGAGTGTTGCTTCACTTTCTCAATTCTGTCCTTTCAGAGAAAATTCCTTTCCTTTGAAAGTGCCTTAAGCTACATACAAGCATTCACAAAAAACTCACATGCGTTTCTCTGAAAGAGAAGCAGTCTGTTCCAACACTTCAATTCACTGTGCGAAGTGAATGTAGTGTTGCTTCACTTTCTAAATGCTGTCCTTTCAGAGAAAATCACTTTCTTTTGAAAGTGCCTTAAGCTACTTACAAGCATTCACAAAAAACTCACATGCGTTTCTCTAAAAGAGAAGCAGTCTGTTCCAACACTTCAATTCACTGTGCGAAGTGAATGGAGTGTTGCTTCACTTTCTAAATGCTTCCCTTTCAGAGAAAATCACTTTCCATTGAAAGTTCCTTAAGCTACTTACAAGCATTCACAAGAAACTCAAATGCATTTTTCTGAAAGAGAAGCAGTCTGTTCCAACACTTCAATTCACTGTGCGAAGTGAATGGAGTGTTGCTTCACTTTCTAAATGCTGTCCTTTTAGAGAAAATTACTCTCTTTTGAAACTGCCTGAAGCTACTTACAAGCATTCACAGGAAACTCACATCTGTTTCTCTGAAAGAGAAACAGTCTGTTCCAACACTTCAATTCACTGTGCGAAGTGAATGGAGTGTTGCTTCATTTTCTAAATGCTGTCCTTTCAGAGGAAATCACTTTCCTTTGAAAGTACCTTAAGATACTTACAAGCATTTACAGGAAACTCAAATGCGTTACTATGAAAGAAAAGCAGTCTGTTACAACACTTCAATTCACTGTGCGAAGTGAATGAAGTGTTCTTTCACTTTCTAAATGCTGTCCTTTCAGAGAAAATCACTTTCCTTTGAAAGTGCCTTAAGCTACTTACATGCATTCACTAGAAACTCACATGCTTTCTTCTGAAAGAGAAGCAGTCTGTTCCAACAATTGAATTCACTGTGCAAAGTGAATGGAGTGTTGCTTCACTTTCTAAATGCTGTCCTTTCAGAGAAAATCACTTTCCTTTGAAAGTGCCTAAGGCTACTTACAAGCATTCACAAAAAACTCACATTGGTTTCTCTGAAAGAGAAGCAGTCTGTTCCAACACCTCAATTCACTGTGCGAAGTGAATGGAGTGTTGCTTCACTTTCTAAATGCTTCCCTTTCAGAGAAAATCACTTTCCTTTGAAAGTGCCTCAAGCTACTTGCAAGCATTCACAAAAAACTTTCATCCGTTTCTCTGAAAGAGAAGCAGTCTGTTCCAGCACTTCAATTTACTGTGCGAAGTTAATGGAGTGTTGCTTCACTTTCTAAATGCTGTCCTTTCAGAGAAAATCACTTACCTTTGAAAGAGACTTAAGCTACTTACAAGCATTCAACAGAAATTCACATGTGTTTTTCTGAAAGAGAAACAGTCTGTTCCAGCACTTCAATTCACTCTGCGAAGTGAATGGAGTGTTGCTTCACTTTCTAAATGCTGTGCTTTAATAGAAAATCACTTTCCTTTGAAAGTACCTTAAGCTACTTACAAGCATTCACAAAAAACTCGCATGCGTTTCTCTGAAAGAGAAGCAGTCTGTTCCAAGACTCGAATTCACTGTGCGAAATGGAGTGTTTCTTCACTTTCTAAATGATGTAGTTTTAGAGAAATCACTTTCCTTTGAATGTGCCTTAAGCTACTTACAAGCATTCACAGGAAACTCAAATGCGTTTCTATGAAAGAGAAGCATTCGGTTCCAACACTTCAATTCACTGTGCGAAGTGAATGGAGTGTTGCTTCACTTTCTAAATGCTGTCCTTTCAGAGAAAATCACTTTCCTTTGAAAGTATCTTAAGCTACTTACAATCATTCACTAGAAACTCACTCCTGTTTCTATGAAATAGAAGCAGTCTCTTCCAACACTTCAATTCACTGTGCGAAGTGAATGGAGTGTTGCTTCACGTTCTAAATGCTGTCCTTTCAGAGAAATTCACTTTCCTTTGAAAGTGCCTTAAGCTACTTACAAGCATTCACAAAAAACTCACATGTGTTTCTCTGAAGGAGAAGCAGTCTGTTCCAACACTTCAATTCACTGTGCGAAGTGAATGGAGTGTTGCTTCACTTTCTAAATGCTGTCCTTTCAGAGAAAATAACTTTCCTTTGAAAGTGCCTTAAGCTACTTACAAGCAATCAACAGAAATTCACATGCGTTTTTCTGAAAGAGAAGCAGTCTGTTCCAACACTTCAATTCACTGTGCGATGTGAATGGAGTGTTGCTTCACTTTCTCAATTCTGTCCTTTCAGAGAAAATTCCTTTCCTTTGAAAGTGCCTTAAGCTACATACAAGCATTCACAAAAAACTCACATGCGTTTCTCTGAAAGAGAAGCAGTCTGTTCCAACACTTCAATTCACTGTGCGAAGTGAATGTAGTGTTGCTTCACTTTCTAAATGCTGTCCTTTCAGAGAAAATCACTTTCTTTTGAAAGTGCCTTAAGCTACTTACAAGCATTCACAAAAAACTCACATGCGTTTCTCTAAAAGAGAAGCAGTCTGTTCCAACACTTCAATTCACTGTGCGAAGTGAATGGAGTGTTGCTTCACTTTCTAAATGCTTCCCTTTCAGAGAAAATCACTTTCCATTGAAAGTTCCTTAAGCTACTTACAAGCATTCACAAGAAACTCAAATGCATTTTTCTGAAAGAGAAGCAGTCTGTTCCAACACTTCAATTCACTGTGCGAAGTGAATGGAGTGTTGCTTCACTTTCTAAATGCTGTCCTTTTAGAGAAAATTACTCTCTTTTGAAACTGCCTGAAGCTACTTACAAGCATTCACAGGAAACTCACATCTGTTTCTCTGAAAGAGAAACAGTCTGTTCCAACACTTCAATTCACTGTGCGAAGTGAATGGAGTGTTGCTTCATTTTCTAAATGCTGTCCTTTCAGAGGAAATCACTTTCCTTTGAAAGTACCTTAAGATACTTACAAGCATTTACAGGAAACTCAAATGCGTTACTATGAAAGAAAAGCAGTCTGTTACAACACTTCAATTCACTGTGCGAAGTGAATGAAGTGTTCTTTCACTTTCTAAATGCTGTCCTTTCAGAGAAAATCACTTTCCTTTGAAAGTGCCTTAAGCTACTTACATGCATTCACTAGAAACTCACATGCTTTCTTCTGAAAGAGAAGCAGTCTGTTCCAACAATTGAATTCACTGTGCAAAGTGAATGGAGTGTTGCTTCACTTTCTAAATGCTGTCCTTTCAGAGAAAATCACTTTCCTTTGAAAGTGCCTAAGGCTACTTACAAGCATTCACAAAAAACTCACATTGGTTTCTCTGAAAGAGAAGCAGTCTGTTCCAACACCTCAATTCACTGTGCGAAGTGAATGGAGTGTTGCTTCACTTTCTAAATGCTTCCCTTTCAGAGAAAATCACTTTCCTTTGAAAGTGCCTCAAGCTACTTGCAAGCATTCACAAAAAACTTTCATCCGTTTCTCTGAAAGAGAAGCAGTCTGTTCCAGCACTTCAATTTACTGTGCGAAGTTAATGGAGTGTTGCTTCACTTTCTAAATGCTGTCCTTTCAGAGAAAATCACTTACCTTTGAAAGAGACTTAAGCTACTTACAAGCATTCAACAGAAATTCACATGTGTTTTTCTGAAAGAGAAACAGTCTGTTCCAGCACTTCAATTCACTCTGCGAAGTGAATGGAGTGTTGCTTCACTTTCTAAATGCTGTGCTTTAATAGAAAATCACTTTCCTTTGAAAGTACCTTAAGCTACTTACAAGCATTCACAAAAAACTCGCATGCGTTTCTCTGAAAGAGAAGCAGTCTGTTCCAAGACTCGAATTCACTGTGCGAAATGGAGTGTTTCTTCACTTTCTAAATGATGTAGTTTTAGAGAAATCACTTTCCTTTGAATGTGCCTTAAGCTACTTACAAGCATTCACAGGAAACTCAAATGCGTTTCTATGAAAGAGAAGCATTCGGTTCCAACACTTCAATTCACTGTGCGAAGTGAATGGAGTGTTGCTTCACTTTCTAAATGCTGTCCTTTCAGAGAAAATCACTTTCCTTTGAAAGTATCTTAAGCTACTTACAATCATTCACTAGAAACTCACTCCTGTTTCTATGAAATAGAAGCAGTCTCTTCCAACACTTCAATTCACTGTGCGAAGTGAATGGAGTGTTGCTTCACGTTCTAAATGCTGTCCTTTCAGAGAAATTCACTTTCCTTTGAAAGTGCCTTAAGCTACTTACAAGCATTCACAAAAAACTCACATGTGTTTCTCTGAAGGAGAAGCAGTCTGTTCCAACACTTCAATTCACTGTGCGAAGTGAATGGAGTGTTGCTTCACTTTCTAAATGCTGTCCTTTCAGAGAAAATAACTTTCCTTTGAAAGTGCCTTAAGCTACTTACAAGCAATCAACAGAAATTCACATGCGTTTTTCTGAAAGAGAAGCAGTCTGTTCCAACACTTCAATTCACTGTGCGATGTGAATGGAGTGTTGCTTCACTTTCTCAATTCTGTCCTTTCAGAGAAAATTCCTTTCCTTTGAAAGTGCCTTAAGCTACATACAAGCATTCACAAAAAACTCACATGCGTTTCTCTGAAAGAGAAGCAGTCTGTTCCAACACTTCAATTCACTGTGCGAAGTGAATGTAGTGTTGCTTCACTTTCTAAATGCTGTCCTTTCAGAGAAAATCACTTTCTTTTGAAAGTGCCTTAAGCTACTTACAAGCATTCACAAAAAACTCACATGCGTTTCTCTAAAAGAGAAGCAGTCTGTTCCAACACTTCAATTCACTGTGCGAAGTGAATGGAGTGTTGCTTCACTTTCTAAATGCTTCCCTTTCAGAGAAAATCACTTTCCATTGAAAGTTCCTTAAGCTACTTACAAGCATTCACAAGAAACTCAAATGCATTTTTCTGAAAGAGAAGCAGTCTGTTCCAACACTTCAATTCACTGTGCGAAGTGAATGGAGTGTTGCTTCACTTTCTAAATGCTGTCCTTTTAGAGAAAATTACTCTCTTTTGAAACTGCCTGAAGCTACTTACAAGCATTCACAGGAAACTCACATCTGTTTCTCTGAAAGAGAAACAGTCTGTTCCAACACTTCAATTCACTGTGCGAAGTGAATGGAGTGTTGCTTCATTTTCTAAATGCTGTCCTTTCAGAGGAAATCACTTTCCTTTGAAAGTACCTTAAGATACTTACAAGCATTTACAGGAAACTCAAATGCGTTACTATGAAAGAAAAGCAGTCTGTTACAACACTTCAATTCACTGTGCGAAGTGAATGAAGTGTTCTTTCACTTTCTAAATGCTGTCCTTTCAGAGAAAATCACTTTCCTTTGAAAGTGCCTTAAGCTACTTACATGCATTCACTAGAAACTCACATGCTTTCTTCTGAAAGAGAAGCAGTCTGTTCCAACAATTGAATTCACTGTGCAAAGTGAATGGAGTGTTGCTTCACTTTCTAAATGCTGTCCTTTCAGAGAAAATCACTTTCCTTTGAAAGTGCCTAAGGCTACTTACAAGCATTCACAAAAAACTCACATTGGTTTCTCTGAAAGAGAAGCAGTCTGTTCCAACACCTCAATTCACTGTGCGAAGTGAATGGAGTGTTGCTTCACTTTCTAAATGCTTCCCTTTCAGAGAAAATCACTTTCCTTTGAAAGTGCCTCAAGCTACTTGCAAGCATTCACAAAAAACTTTCATCCGTTTCTCTGAAAGAGAAGCAGTCTGTTCCAGCACTTCAATTTACTGTGCGAAGTTAATGGAGTGTTGCTTCACTTTCTAAATGCTGTCCTTTCAGAGAAAATCACTTACCTTTGAAAGAGACTTAAGCTACTTACAAGCATTCAACAGAAATTCACATGTGTTTTTCTGAAAGAGAAACAGTCTGTTCCAGCACTTCAATTCACTCTGCGAAGTGAATGGAGTGTTGCTTCACTTTCTAAATGCTGTGCTTTAATAGAAAATCACTTTCCTTTGAAAGTACCTTAAGCTACTTACAAGCATTCACAAAAAACTCGCATGCGTTTCTCTGAAAGAGAAGCAGTCTGTTCCAAGACTCGAATTCACTGTGCGAAATGGAGTGTTTCTTCACTTTCTAAATGATGTAGTTTTAGAGAAATCACTTTCCTTTGAATGTGCCTTAAGCTACTTACAAGCATTCACAGGAAACTCAAATGCGTTTCTATGAAAGAAAAGCAGTCTGTTACAACACTTCAATTCACTGTGCGAAGTGAATGGAGTGTTCTTTCACTTTCTAAATGCTGTCCTTTCAGAGAAAATCACTTTCCTTTGAAAGTGCCTTAAGCTACTTACAAGCATTCACAAAAAACTCACATGCGTTTCTCTGAAAGAGAAGCAGTCTGTTCCAACACTTCTTTTCACTGTGCGAAGTGAATGGAGTGTTGCTTCACGTTCTAAATGCTGTGCTTTAATAGAAAATCACTTTAATTTGAAAGTGTCTTAAGATACTTACAAACATTCACAGGAAAATCAAATGCGATTCTATGAAAGAGGAGCAGTCTGTTCCAACACTTCAATTCACTGTGCGAAGTGAATGGAGTGTTCCTTCAAATTCTAAATGATGTAGTTTTAGAGAAATCACTTTCCTTTGAAAGTGCCTTAAGCTACTTACAAGCATTCACAGGAAACTCAAATGCGTTTCTTTGAAAGAGAAGCATTCTGTTCCAACACTTCAATTCACTGTGCGAAGTGAATGGAGTGTTGCTTCACTTTCTAAATGCTGTCCTTTCAGAGAAAATCACTTTCCTTTGAAAGTATCTTAAGCTACTTACAATCATTCACTAGAAACTCACTCCTGTTTCTATGAAATAGAAGCAGTCTCTTCCAACACTTCAATTCACTGTGCGAAGTGAATGGTGTGTTGCTTCACTTTCTAAATGCTGTCCTTTCAGAGAAAATCACTTTCCTTTAAAAGTGCCTGAAGCTACTTACAAGCATTCAACAGAAATTCACATGCGTTTTTCTGAAAGAGAAGCAGTCTGTTCCAACACTTGTGTCCACTGTGCGAAGTGAATGGAGTGTTGCTTCACTTTCTAAATGATGTCCTTTCCGAGAATATCAGTTTCCTTTGAAAGTGCCTTAAGCTACTTGCAAGCATTCACAAAAAACTTTCATCCGTTTCTCTGAAAGAGAAGCAGTCTGTTCCAACACTTCAATTCACTGTGCGAAGTGAAGGGAGTGTTGCTTCACTTTCTAAATGCTGTCCTTTCAGAGAAAATCACTTTCCTATGAAAGTGCCTTAAGCTACTTACAAGCATTCACAAAAAACTCACATGCGTTTCTCTGAAAGAGAAGCAGTCTGTTCCAGCACTTCAATTCACTGTACGAAGTGAATGGAGTGTTCCTTCACTTTCTAAATGCTGTCCTTTCAGAGAAAATCACTTTCCTTTGAAAGTGCCTTAAGATACTTACAAGCAATCAACAGAAATTCGCATGCGTTTTTCTGAAAGAGAAGCAGTCTGTTCCAACACTTCAATTCACTGTGCGAAGTGAAGGGAGTGTTGCTTCACTTTCTAAATGCTGTCCTTGCAGAGAAAATCCCTTTCCTTTGAAAGTGCCTTAAGCTACTTACAAGCATCCAACAGAAATTCACATGCGTTTCTTTGAAAGAGAAGCAGTCTGTTCCAACACTTCAATTCACTGTGCGAAGTGAATGGAGTGTTGCTTCACTTTCTAAATGCTGTCCTTTCAGAGAAAATCACTTTCCTTTGAAAGTGCCTTAAGCTACTTACAAGCATTCACAAGAAACTCACATGCATTTCTCTGAAAGAGAAGCAGTCTGTTCCAACACTTGTATTCACTGTGCGAAGTGAATGGAGTGTTGCTTCACTTTCTAAATGCTGTCCTTTCAGAGAAAATCACTTTCCTTTGAAAGAGCCTGAAGCTACTTACAAGCATTCAACAGAAATTCACATGCGTTTTTCTGAAAGAGAAGCCGTCTGTTCCAACACTTGAATTCACTGTGCGAAGTGAATGGAGTGTTGCTTCACTTTCTAAATGCTGTGCTTTAATAGAAAATCACTTTCCTTTGAAAGTGCCTTAAGCTACTTACAAGCATTCACAAAATACTCACATGCGTTTCTCTGAAAGAGAAGAAGTCTGTTCCAACACTTCAATTCACTGTTCGAAGTGAATGGAGTGTTGAATCACTTTCTAAATGCTGTCCTTTCAGAGAAAATCACTTTCTTTTGAAAGTGCCTTAAGCTGCTTACAAGCATTCACAAAAAATTCACATGCGTTTCTCTAAAAGAGAAGCAGTCTCTTCCAACACTTCAATTCACTGTGCGAAGTGAATGGAGTGTTGCTTCAGGTTCTAAATGCTGTCCTTTCAGAAAATCACTTTCCTTTGAAAGTGCCTTAAGCTACTTACAAGCAATCATCAGAAATTCACATGCGTTTTTCTGAAAGTGAAGCAGTTTGTTTCAACACTTCAATTCACTGTGCGAAGTGAATGGAGTGTTGCTTCACTTTCTAAATGCTGTCCTTTCAGAGAAAATCACTTTCCTTTGAAAGTGCCTTAAGCTACTTTCAAGCATCCAACAGAAATTCACATGCGTTTCTCTGAAAGAGAAGCAGTCTGTTCCAACACTTCAATTCACTGTGCAAAGTGAATGGAGTGTTGCTTCACGTTCTAAATGCTGTGCTTTAATAGAAAATCACTTTAATGTGAAAGTGCCTTAAGCTACTTACAAACATTCACAGGAAAATCAAATGCGATTCTATGAAAGAGAAGCAGTATGTTCCAACACTTCAATTCACTGTGCGAAGTGAATGGAGTGTTCCTTCAAATTCTAAATGATGTAGTTTTAGAGAAATCACTTTCCTTTGAAAGTGCCTTAAGCTACTTACAAGCATTCACAGGAAACTCAAATGCGTTTCTATGAAAGAGAAGCATTCTGTTCCAACACTTCAATTCACTGTGCGAAGTGAATGGAGTGTTGCTTCACTTTCTAAATGCTGTCCTTTCAGAGAAAATCACTTTCCTTTGAAAGTATCTTAAGCTACTTACAATCATTCACTAGAAACTCACTCCTGTTTCTATGAAATAGAAGCAGTCTCTTCCAACACTTCAATTCACTGTGCGAAGTGAATGGAGTGTTGCTTCACGTTCTAAATGCTGTCCTTTCAGAGAAAATCACTTTCCTTTGAAACTGCCTTAAGCTACTTACAAGCATTCACAGGAAACTCACATCTGTTTCACTGAAAGAGCAACAGTCTGTTCCAACACTTCAATTCACTGTGCGAAGTGAATGGAGTGTTTCTTCACTTTCTAAATGATGTAGTTTTAGAGAAATCACTTTCCTTTGAAAGTGCCTTAAGCTACTTACAAGCATTCACAGGAAACTCAAATGCGTTACTATGAAAGAAAAGCAGTCTGTTACAACACTTCAATTCACTGTGCGAAGTGAATGGAGTGTTCTTTCACTTTCTAAATGCTGTCCTTTCAGAGAAAATCACTTTCCTTTGAAAGTGCCTTAAGCTACTTACAAGCAATTAAAAGAAATTGACATGCGTTTTTCTGAAAGAGAAGCAGTCTGTTCCAATACTTCAATTCACTATGCGAAGTGAATGGAGTGTTGCTTCACTTTCTAAATACTGTCCTTTCAGAGAAAATCACTTTCCTTTGAAAGTGCCTTAAGCTACTTACAAGCATCCAACAGAAATTAACATGCGTTTCTCTGAAAGAGAAGCAGTCTGTTCCAACACTTCAATTCACTGTCCGAAGTGAATGGAGTGTTGCTTCACTTTCTAAATGCTGTCCTTTCAGAGAAAATCACTTTCCTTTGAAAGTGCCTTAAGCTACTTTCATGCATTCACTAGAAACTCACATGCTTTCTTCTGAAAGAGAAGCAGTCTGTTCCAAAAATTGAATTCACTGTGCGAAGTGAATGGAGTGTTGCTTCACTTTCGAAATGCTGTCCTTTCAGAGAAAATCACTTTCCTTTGAAAGTGCCTTCAGCTACTTACAAACATTCAAAAAAAACTCAAATGCGTTTCTCTGAAAGAGAAGCAGTCTGTTCCAACAATTCAATTCACTGTGCGAAGTGAATGGAGTGTTGCTTCACTTTCTAAATGCTGTCCTTTCAGAGAAAATCACTTTCCTTTGAAAGTGCCTTAGGCTACTTACAAGCATTCACAAAAAACTCACATTGGATTCTCAGAAAGAGAAGCAGTCTCTTCCAACACTTCAATTCACTGTGCGAAGTGAATGGAGTGTTGCTTCACTTTCTAAGTGCTTCCGTTTCAGAGAAAATCACTTTCCTTTGAAAGTGCCTTAAGCTACTTACAAGCATTCACAAGAAACTCACATGCATTTTTCTGAAAGGGAAGCAGTCTGTTCCAACACGTCAATTCACTGTGTGAAGTGAGTGGAGTGTTGCTTCACTTTCAAATGCTGTCCTTTCAGAGAAAATCACTTTCCTTTGAAAGTGCCTTAGGCTACTTACAAGCTTTCACAGGAAACTCAAATGCGTTTCTATGAAAGAGAAGCATTCTGTTCCAACACTTCAATTCACTGTGCGAAGTGAATGGAGTGTTGCTTCACTTTCTAAATGCTGTCCTTTCAGAGAAAATCACTTTCCTTTGAAAGTGCCTTAAGCTACTTACAAGCATTCAACAGAAATTCACATGCGTTTTTCTGAAAGAGAAGCATTCTGTTCCAACACTTGAATTCACTGTGCGAAGTGAATGGAGTGTTGCTTCACTTTCTAAATGATGTCCTTTCAGAGAAAATCACTTACCTTTGAAAGTGACTTAAGCTACTTGCAAGCATTCAACAGAAATTCACATGTGTTTTTCTGAAAGAGAAGCAGTCTGTTCCAGCACTTCAATTCACTGGGCGAAGTGAATGGAGTGTTGCTTCACTTTCTAAATGCTGTGCTTTATTAGAAAATCACTTTCCTTTGAAAGTGCCTTAAGTTACTTACAAGCATTCACAAAAAACTCCCATGCGTTTCTCTGAAAGAGAAGCAGTCTGTTCCAGCACTTCAATTCACTGTGCGAAGTGAATGGAGTTTTCCTTCACTTTCTAAATGCTGTCCTTTCAGAGAAAATCACTTTCCTTTGAAAGTGCCTTAAGCTACTTACAAGCAATCAACAGAAATTCACATGCGTTTTTCTGAAAGAGAAGCAGTCTGTTCCAACACTTCAATTCACTGTGCGATGTGAATGGAGTGTTGCTTCACTTTCTAAATGCTGTCCTTTCAGAGAAAATCACTTTCCTTTGAAAGTGACTAAAGCTACTTACAAGCATTCACAAAAAACTCACATTCGTTTCTCTGAAAGAGAAGCAGTCTGCTCCAACACTTCAATTCACTGTGCGAAGTGAATGGAGTGTTGCTTCACTTTCTAAATGCTTCCCTTTCAGAGAAAATCACGCTCTTTTGAAACTGCCTTAAGCTACTTACAAGCATTCACAGGAAACTCACATCTGTTTCACTGAAAGAGCAACAGTCTGTTCCAACACTTCAATTCACTGTGCGAAGTGAATGGAGTGTTGCTTCACTTTCTAAATGATGTAGTTTTAGAGAAATCACTTTCCTTTGAAAGTGCCTTAAGCTACTTACAAGCATTCACAGGAAACTAAAATGCGTTACTATGAAAGAAAAGCAGTCTGTTACAACACTTCAATTCACTGTGCGAAGTGAATGGAGTGTTCTTTCACTTTCTAAATGCTGTCCTTTCAGAGAAAATCACTTTCCTTTGAAAGTGCCTTAAGCTACTTTCATGCATTCACTAGAAACTCACATGCTTTCTTCAAAAAGAGAAGCAGTCTGTTCCAAAAATTGAATTCACTGTGCGAAGTGAATGGAGTGTTGCATCACTTTCTAAATGCTGTCCTTTCAGAGAAAATCACTTTCTTTTGAAAGTGCCTTAAGCTACTTACAAGCATTCACAAAAAACTCACATGCGTTTCTCTGAAAGAGAAGCAGTCTGTTCCAGCACTTCAATTCACTGTGCGAAGTGAATGGAGTGTTGCTTCACTTTCTAAATGCTGTCCTTTCAGAGAAAATCACTTTCCTTTGAAAGTGCCTTAAGCTACTTACAAGCAATTAACAGAAATTCACATGCGTTTTTCTGAAAGAGAAGCAGTCTGTTCCAACACTTCAATTCACTGTGCGAAGTGAATGGAGTGTTGCTTCACTTTCTAAATGCTGTCCTTTCAGTGAAAATCCCTTTCCTTTGAAAGTGCCTTAAGCTACTTACAAGCATCCAACAGAAATTCACATGCGTTTCTCTGAAAGAGAAGCAGTCTGTTCCAACACTTCAATTCATGTCCGTAGTGAATGGAGTGTTGCTTCACTTTCTAAATGCTGTCCTTTCAGAGAAAATCACTTTCCTTTGAAAGTGACGAAAACTACTTACAGGCATTCACAAAAAACTAACATTGGTTTCTCTAAAAGAGAAGCAGTCTGTTCCAACACTTCATTCACTGTGCGAAGTGAATGGAGTGTTGCTTCACTTTCTAAATGCTTCCCTTTCAGAGAAAATCACTCTCTTTTGAAACTGCCTTAAGCTACTTACAAGCATTCACAGGAAACTCACATCTGTTTCACTGAAAGAGAAGCAGTCTGTTCCAACACTTCAATTCACTGTGCGAAGTGAATGGAGTGTTTCTTCACTTTCTAAATGATGTAGTTTTAGAGAAATCACTTTACTTTGAAAGTGCCTTAAGCTACTTACAAGCATTCAACAGAAAATCACATGCGTTTTTCTGAAAGAGAAGCATTCTGTTCCAACACTTGAATTCACTGTGCGAAGTGAATGGAGTGTTGCTTCACTTTCTAAATGCTGTCCTTTCAGAGAAAATCACTTTCCTTTGAAAGTGCCTTAAGCTACTTACATGCATTCAATAGAAACTCACATGCTTTCTTCTGAAAGAGAAGCAGTCTGTTCCAGAAATTGAATTCACTGTGCGAAGTGAATGGAGTGTTGCTTCACTTTCTAAATGCTGTCCTTTCAGAGAAAATCACTTTCCTTTGAAAGTGCCTTAAGCTACTTACAATCAATCAACAGAAATTCACATGCGTTTTTCTGAAAGAGAAGCAGTCTGTTCCAACACTTCAATTCACTGTGCGAAGTGAATGGAGTGTTGCTTCACTTTCTAAATGCTGTCCTTTCAGTGAAAATCCCTTTCCTTTGAAAGTGCCTTAAGCTACTTACAAGCATCCAACAGAAATTCACATGCGTTTCTCTGAAAGAGAAGCAGTCTGTTCCAACACTTCAATTCATGTCCGAAGTGAATGGAGTGTTGCTTCACTTTCTAAATGCTGTCCTTTCAGAGAAAATCACTTTCCTTTGAAAGTGACGAAAACTACTTACAGGCTTCACAAAAAACTAACATTGGTTTCTCTAAAAGAGAAGCAGTCTGTTCCAACACTTCATTCACTGTGCGAAGTGAATGGAGTGTTGCTTCACTTTCTAAATGCTGTGCTTTAATAGAAAATCACTTTCCTTTGAAAGTGCCTTAAGCTACTTACAAGCATTCACAAAAAACTCACATGCGTTTCTCTGAAAGAGAAGCAGTCTGTTCCAACACTTCAATTCACTGTGCAAAGTGAATGGAGTGTTGCATCACTTTCTAAATGCTGTCCTTTCAGAGAAAATCACTTTCTTTTGAAAGTGCCTTAAGCTACTTACAAGCATTCACAAAAAACTCACATGCGTTTCTCTGAAAGAGAAGCAGTCTGTTCCAGCACTTCAATTCAATGTGCGAAGTGAATGGAGTGTTGCTTCACTTTCTAAATGCTGTCCTTTCAGAGAAAAGCACTTTCCTTTGAAAGTGCCTTAAGCTACTTACAAGCAATTAACAGAAATTGACATGCGTTTTTCTGAAAGAGAAGCAGTCTGTTAGAACACTTCAATTCACTGTGCGAAGTGAATGGAGTGTTGCTTCACTTTCTAAATACTGTCCTTTCAGAGAAAATCACTTTCCTTTGAAAGTGCCTTAAGCTACTTACAAGCATCCAACAGAAATTCACATGCGTTTCTCTGAAAGAGAAGCAGTCTGTTCCAACACTTCAATTCACTGTGCGAAGTGAATGGAGTGTTGCTTCACTTTCTAAATGCTGTCCTTTCAGAGAAAATCACTTTCCTTTGAAAGTGACTAAAGCTACTTACAAGCATTCACAAAAAACTCACATTCGTTTCTCTGAAAGAGAAGCAGTCTGCTCCAACACTTCAATTCACTGTGCGAAGTGAATGGAGTGTTGCTTCACTTTCTAAATGATGTAGTTTTAGAGAAATCACTTTCCTTTGAAAGTGCCTTAAGCTACTTACAAGCATTCACAGGAAACTCAAATGCGTTACTATGAAAGAAAAGCAGTCTGTTACAACACTTCAATTCACTGTGCGAAGTGAATGGAGTGTTCTTTCACTTTCTAAATGCTGTCCTTTCAGAGAAAATCACTTTCCTTTGAAAGTGCCTTAAGCTACTTTCATGCATTCACTAGAAACTCACATGCTTTCTTCTGAAAGAGAAGCAGTCTGTTCCAAAAATTGAGTTCACTGTGCGAAGTGAATGGAGTGTTGCTTCACTTTCGAAATGCTGTCCTTTCAGAGAAAATCACTTTCCTTTGAAAGTGCCTTCAGCTGCTTACAAACATTCACAAAAAACTCACATGAGTTTTTCTGAAAGAGAAGCAGTCTGTTCCAACAATTCAATTCACTGTGCGAAGTGAATGGAGTGTTGCTTCACTTTCTAAATGAGGTCCTTTCAGAGAAAATCACTTTCCTTTGAAAGTGCCTTAGGCTACTTACAAGCATTCACAAAAAACTCACATTGGTTTCTCAGAAAGAGAAGCAGTCTCTTCCAACACTTCAATTCACTGTGCGAAGTGAATGGAGTGTTGCTTCACTTTCTAAATGCTTCCGTTTTAGAGAAAATCACTTTCCTTTGAAAGTGCCTTAAGCTACTTACAAGCATTCACAAGAAACTCACATGCATTTTTCTGAAAGGGAAGCAGTCTGTTCCAACACGTCAATTCACTGTGCGAAGTGAGTGGAGTGTTGCTTCACTTTCAAATGCTGTCCTTTCAGAGAAAATCACTTTCCTTTGAAAGTGCCTTAGGCTACTTACAAGCTTTCACAGGAAACTCAAATGCGTTTCTATGAAAGAGAAGCATTCTGTTCCAACACTTCAATTCACTGTGCGAAGTGAATGGAGTGTTGCTTCACTTTCTAAATGCTGTCCTTTCAGAGAAAATCACTTTCCTTTGAAAGTGCCTTAAGCTACTTACAAGCATTCAACAGAAATTCACATGCATTTTTCTGAAAGAGAAGCATTCTGTTCCAACACTAGAATTCACTGTGCGAAGTGAATGGAGTGATGCTTCACTTTCTAAATGATGTCCTTTCAGAGAAAATCACTTACCTTTGAAAGTGACTTAAGCTACTTGCAAGCATTCAACAGAAATTCACATGTGTTTTTCTGAAAGAGAAGCAGTCTGTTCCAGCACTTCACTTCACAGTGCGAAGTGAATGGAGTGTTGCTTCACTTTCTAAATGCTGTGCTTTAATAGAAAATCACTTTCCTTTGAAAGTGCCTTAAGTTACTTGCAAGCATTCACAAAAAACTCACATGCGTTTCTCTGAAAGAGAAGCAGTCTGTTCCAGCACTTCAATTCACTGTGCGAAGTGAATGGAGTGTTGCTTCACTTTCTAAATGCTGTGCTTTAATAGAAAATCACTTTCCTTTGAAAGTGCCTTAAGCTACTTACAAGCATTCACAAAAAATGCACATGTGTTTCTCTGAAAGAGAAGCAGTCTGTTCCAACACTTCAATTCACTGTGCGAAGTGAATGGAGTGTTGCATCACTTTCTAAATGCTGTCCTTTCAGAGAAAATCACTTTCTTTTGAAAGTGCCTTAAGCTAATTACAAGCATTCACAAAAAACTCACATGCGTTTCTCTGAAAGAGAAGCAGTCTGTTCCAGCACTTCAATTCACTGTGCGAAGTGAATGGAGTGTTGCTTCACTTTCTAAATGCTGTCCTTTCAGAGAAAATCACTTTCCTTTGAAAGTGCCTTAAGCTACTTACAAGCAATTAACAGAAATTCACATGCGTTTTTCTGAAAGAGAAGCAGTCTGTTCCAACACTTCAATTCACTGTGCGAAGTGAATGGAGTGTTGCTTCACTTTCTAAATTCTGTCCTTTCAGTGAAAATCCCTTTCCTTTGAAAGTGCCTTAAGCTACTTACAAGCATCCAACAGAAATTCACATGCGTTTCTCTGAAAGAGAAGCAGTCTGTTCCAACACTTCAATTCACTGTCCGAAGTGAATGGAGTGTTGCTTCACTTTCTAAATGCTGTCCTTTCAGAGAAAATCACTTTCCTTTGAAAGTGACTAAAACTACTTACAGGCATTCACAAAAAACTCACATTGGTTTCTCTGAAAGAGAAGCAGTCTGTTCCAACACTTCATTCACTGTGCGAAGTGAATGGAGTGTTGCTTCACTTTCTAAATGCTTCCCATTCAGAGAAAATCACTCTCTTTTGAAACTGCCTTAAGCTACTTACAAGCATTCACAGGAAACTCACATCTGTTTCACTGAAAGAGAAGCAGTCTGTTCCAACACTTCAATTCACTGTGCGAAGTGAATGGAGTATTTCTTCACTTTCTAAATGATGTAGTTTTAGAGAAATCACTTTCCTTTGAAAGTGCCTGAAGCTACTTACAAGCATTCAACAGAAATTCACATGCGTTTTTCTGAAAGAGAAGCAGTCTGTTCCAACACTTGAATTCACTGTGCGAAGTGAATGGAGTGTTGCTTCACTTTCTAAATGATGTCCTTTCAGAGAATATCAGTTTCCTTTGAAAGTGCCTCAAGATACTTGCAAGCATTCAGAAAAAACTTACATCCGTTTCTCTGAAAGAGATGCAGTCTGTTCCAGCACTTCAATTTACTGTTCGAAGTTAATGGAGTGTTGCTTCACTTTCTAAATGCTGTGCTTTAATAGAAAATCACTTTCCTTTGAAAGTGCCTTAAGCTACTTACAAGCATTCACAAAAAACTCGCATGCGTTTCTCTGAAAGAGAAGCAGTCTTTCCAAGACTTGAATTCACTGTGCGAAGTGAATGGAGTCTTCCTTCACATTCTAAATGCTGTAGTTTCAGAGAAAATCACCGTCCTTTGAAAGTGCCTTAAGCTACTTACAAGCATTCACAGGAAACTCAAATGCGTTTCTATGAAAGAGAAGCTGTCTGTTCCAACACTTCAATTCATTGTGTGAAGTGAATCGAGTGTTCCTTCACACTCTAAATGCTGTCCTTTCAGAGAAAATCACTTACCTTTGAAAGTGACTTAAGCTATTTGCAAGCATTCAATAGAAATTCACATGCATTTTTTGAAAGAGAAGCAGTCTGCTCCAACACTTCAATTCATGTGCGAAGTGAATGGAGTGTTGCTTCACTTTCTAAATGCTGTCATTTCAGAGAATATCAGTTTCCTTTGAAAGTGCCTCAAGCTACTTGCAAGCATTCACAAAAAACTTTCATCGGTCTCTCTGAAAGAGAAGCAGTCTGTTCCAACACTTCAATTCACTGTGCGAAGTAAATGGAGTGTTGCTTCACTTTCTAAATGCTGTCCTTTCAGAGGAAATCACTTTCCTTTGAAAGTGCCTTAAGCTACTTACAAGCATTCAACAGAAATTCACATGCGTTTTTGTGAAAGAGAAGCAGTCTGTTCCAGCACTTCAATTTACTGTGCGAAGTTATTGGAGTGTTGCTTCACTTTCTAAATGCTGTCCTTTCAGAGAAAATCACTTACCTTTGAAAGAGACTTAGGCTACTTACAAGCATTCAACAGAAATTCACATGTGTTTTTCTGAAAGAGAAGCAGTCAGTTCCAGCACTTCAATTCACTGTGCGAAGTGAATGGAGTGTTGCTTCACTTTCTAAATGCTGTGCTTTAATAGAAAATCACTTTCCTTTGAAAGTGCCTTAAGCTACTTACAAGCATTCACAAAAAACTCACATGCGTTTCTCTGAAAGAGAAGCAGTCTGTTCCAAGACTTCAATTCACTGTGCGAAGTGAATGGAGTGTTGCTTCACTTTCTAAATGCTGTCCTTTCAGAGAAAATCACTTTCCTTTGAAAGTGCCTTAAGCTACTTACATTCATTCACAAGAAACTCACATGCATTTTTCTGAAAGAGAAGCAGTCTGTTCCAACACTTCAATTCATTGTGAAGTGAATGGAGTGATTCTTCACTTTCTAAATGATGTAGTTTTAGAGAAATCACTTTCCTTTGAAAGTGCATTAAGCTACTTACAAGCATTCACAGGAAACTCAAATGCGTTTCTATGAAAGAAAAGCAGTCTGTTACAACACTTCAATTCACTGTGCGAAGTGAATGGAGTGTTCTTTCACTTTCTAAATGCTGTCCTTTCAGAGAAAATCACTTTCCTTTGAAAGTGCCTTAAGCTACTTACTTGCATTCACTAGAAACTCACATGCTTTCTTCTGAAAGAGAAGCAGTCTGTTCCAACACTTCAATTCACTGTGCGAAGTGAATGGAGTGTTGCTTCACTTTCTAAATGCTGTTCTTTCAGAGAAATTCACTTTCCTTTGAAAGTGCCTTAAGCTACATACAAGCATTCACAAAAAACTCACATGCGTTTCTCTGAAAAAGAAGCAGTCTGTTCCAACAATTCAATTCACTGTGCGAAGTGAATGGAGTGTTGCTTCACTTTCTAAATGCTGTCCTTTCAGAGAAAATCACTTTCCTTTGAAAGTGCCTTAGGCTACTTACAAGCATTAAAAAAAAACTGACATTGGTTTCTCTGAAAGAGAAGCAGTCTGTTTCAACACTTCAATTCACTGTGCGAAGTGAATGGAGTGTTGCTTCACTTTCTAAATGCTTCCCTTTCAGAGGAAATCACTTTCTTTTGAAAGTGCCTTAAGCTACTTACATGCATTCACTAGAAAGTCACATGAATTTTTCTGAAAGAGAAGCAGTCTGTTCCAACACTTGTATTCACTGTGCGAAGTGAATTGAGTGTTGCTTCACTTTCTAAATGCTGTCCTTTCAGAGAAAATCACTTTCCTTTGAAAGTGCCTTAGGCTACTTACAAGCATTCACAAAAAACTCACATGCGTTTTTCTGAAAGAGAAGCAGTCTGTTCCAACACTTCAATTCACTGTGCGAAGTGAATGGAGTGTTGCTTCACTTTCTAAATGCTGTCCTTTCAGAGAAAATCACTTTCCTTTGAAAGTATCTTAAGCTACTTACAATCATTCACTAGAAACTCACTCCTGTTTCTTTGAAATTGAAGCAGTCTGTTCCAACACTTCAATTCACTGTGCGAAGTGAATGGGGTGTTGCTTCACTTTCTAAATGCTGTCCTTGTAGAGAAAATCACTCTCTTTTGAAACTGCCTTAAGCTACTTACAAGCATTCACAGAAAACTCACATCTGTTTCTCTGAAACAGAAACTGTTTCTGATAGAGAAACAGTCTGTTCAAACACTTCAATTCACTGTGCGAAGTGAATGGAGTGTTCCTTCAAATTCTAAATGATGTTGTTTTAGAGAAATCACTTTCCTTTGAAAGTTCCTTAAGCTACTTACAAGCATTCACAGGAAACTCAAATGCGTTTCTATGAAAGAAAAGCCGTCTGTTACAACACTTCAATTCACTGTGCGAAGTGAATGGAGTGTTGCTCCACTTTCTAAATGCTTCCCTTTCAGAGAAAATCACGTTTTTTTGAAAGTGCCTTAAGCTACTTACAAGCATTCACAAGAACCACAAATGCATTTTTCTGAAAGAGAAGCAGTCTGTTCCAACACTTCAATTCATTGTGCGAAGTGAATGGAGTGTTGCTTCACTTTCTAAATGCTGTCCTTTCAGAGAAAATCACTTTCCGTTGAAAGTGCCTGAAGCTACTTACAAGCATTCAACAGAAATTCACATGCGTTTTTCTGAAAGAGAAGCAGTCTGTTCCAACACTTGTGTTCACTGTGCGAAGTGAATGGAGTGTTGCTTCACTTTCTAAATGATGTCCTTTCAGAGAATATCAGTTTCCTTTGAAAGTGCCTTAAGCTACTTGCAAGCATTCACAAAAAACTTTCATCCGTTTCTCTGACAGTGAAGCAGTCTGTTCCAACACTTCAATTCACTGTGCGAAGTGAATGGAGTGTTGCTTCACTTTCTAAATGGTGTCCTTTCAGAGAAAATCACTTTCCTTTGAAAGTGCCTTAGGCTACTTACAAGCATTCAACAGAAATTCACATGCGTTTTTCTGAAAGAGAAGCAGTCTGTTCCAGCACTTCAATTTACTGTGCGAAGTGAATGGAGTGTTGCTTCACTTTCTAAATGCTGTCCTTTCAGAGAAAATCACTTATCTTTGAAAGTGACTTAAGCTACTTGCAAGCATTCACAGGAAACTCACATCTGTTTCTATGAAAGAGAAACAGTCTGTTCCAACACTTCAATTCACTATGTGAAGTGAATGGAGTGTTTCTTCACTTTCTAAATGATGTAGTTTTAGAGAAATCACTTTCCTTTGAAAGTGACTTAAGCTACTTACAAGCATTCACAGGAAACGCAAATGCGTTTTTATGAAAGAAAAGCAGTTTGTTACAACACTTCAATTCACTGTGCGAAGTGAATGGAGTGTTGCTTCACTTTCTAAATGCTCTCCTTTTAGAGAAAATCACTTTCCTTTGGAAGTATCTTAAGCTACTTACAATCATTCACTAGAAACTCACTCCTGTTTCTGTGAAATAGAAGCAGTCTGTTCCAACACTTCAATTCACTGTGCGAAGTGAATGGAGTGTTGCCTCACGTTCTAAATGCTGTCCTTTCAGAGAAAATCACTTTCCTTTGAAAGTGCCTTAAGCTACTTACAAGCATTCTCAAAAAACTCACATGTGTTTCTCTGAAGGAGAAGCAGTCTGGTCAAACACTTCAATTCACTGTGTGCAGTGAATGGAGTGTTGCTTCACTTTCTAAATGCTGTCCTTTCAGAGAAAATCACTTTCCTTTGAAAGTGCCTTAAGCTACTTACTTGCATTCACTAGAAACTCACATGCTTTCTTCTGAAAGAGAAGCAGTCTGTTCCAACACTTCAATTCACTGTGCGAAGTGAATGGAGTGTTGCTTCACTTTCTAAATGCTGTTCTTTCAGAGAAATTCACTTTCCTTTGAAAGTGCCTTAAGCTACATACAAGCATTCACAAAAAACTCACATGCGTTTCTCTGAAAAAGAAGCAGTCTGTTCCAACAATTCAATTCACTGTGCGAAGTGAATGGAGTGTTGCTTCACTTTCTAAATGCTGTCCTTTCAGAGAAAATCACTTTCCTTTGAAAGTGCCTTAGGCTACTTACAAGCATTAAAAAAAAACTGACATTGGTTTCTCTGAAAGAGAAGCAGTCTGTTCCAACACTTCAATTCACTGTGCGAAGTGAATGGAGTGTTGTTTCACTTTCTAAATGCTTCCCTTTCAGAGGAAATCACTTTCTTTTGAAAGTGCCTTAAGCTACTTACATGCATTCACTAGAAACTCACACGCATTTTTCTGAAAGAGAAGCAGTCTGTTCCAACACTTGTATTCACTGTGCGAAGTGAATGGAGTGTTGCTTCACTTTCTAAAAGCTGTCCTTTCAGAGAAAATCACTTTCCTTTGAAAGTGCCTTAAGCTACTTACAAGCATTCACAAAAAACTCACATGCGTTTTTCTGAAAGAGAAGCAGTCTGTTCCAACACTTCAATTCACTGTGCGAAGTGAATGGAGTGTTGCTTCACTTTCTAAATGCTGTCCTTTCAGAGAAAATCACTTTCCGTTGAAAGTGCCTGAAGCTACTTACAAGCATTCAACAGAACTTCACATGCGTTTTTCTGAAAGAGAAGCAGTCTGTTCCAGCACTTCAATTTACTGTGCGAAGTGAATGGAGTGTTGCTTCACTTTCTAAATGCTGTCCTTTCAGAGAAAATCACTTATCTTTGAAAGTGACTTAAGCTACTTGCAAGCATTCACAGGAAACTCACATCTGTTTCTCTGAAAGAGAAACAGTCTGTTCCAACACTTCAATTCACTATGTGAAGTGAATGGAGTGTTTCTTCACTTTCTAAATGATGTAGTTTTAGAGAAATCACTTTCCTTTGAAAGTGACTTAAGCTACTTACAAGCATTCACAGGAAACGCAAATGCGTTTTTATGAAAGAAAAGCAGTCTGTTACAACACTTCAATTCACTGTGCGAAGTGAATGGAGTGTTGCTTCACTTTCTAAATGCTCTCCTTTTAGAGAAAATCACTTTCCTTTGAAAGTATCTTAAGCTACTTACAATCATTCACTAGAAACTCACTCCTGTTTCTGTGAAATAGAAGCAGTCTGTTCCAACACTTCAATTCACTGTGCGAAGTGAATGGAGTGTTGCCTCACGTTCTAAATGCTGTCCTTTCAGAGAAAATCACTTTCCTTTGAAAGTGCCTTAAGCTACTTACAAGCATTCTCAAAAAACTCACATGTGTTTCTCTGAAGGAGAAGCAGTCTGGTCAAACACTTCAATTCACTGTGTGCAGTGAATGGAGTGTTGCTTCACTTTCTAAATGCTGTCCTTTCAGAGAAAATCACTTTCCTTTGAAAGTGCCTTAAGCTACTTACTTGCATTCACTAGAAACTCACATGCTTTCTTGTGAAAGAGAAGCAGTCTGTTCCAACACTTCAATTCACTGTGCGAAGTGAATGGAGTGTTGCTTCACTTTCTAAATGCTGTTCTTTCAGAGAAATTCACTTTCCTTTGAAAGTGCCTTAAGCTACATACAAGCATTCACAAAAAACTCACATGCGTTTCTCTGAAAAAGAAGCAGTCTGTTCCAACAATTCAATTCACTGTGCGAAGTGAATGGAGTGTTGCTTCACTTTCTAAATGCTGTCCTTTCAGAGAAAATCACTTTCCTTTGAAAGTGCCTTAGGCTACTTACAAGCATTAAAAAAAACTCACATTGGTTTCTCTGAAAGAGAAGCAGTCTGTTCCAACACTTCAACTCACTGTGCGAAGTGAATGGAGTGTTGCTTCACTTTCTAAATGCTTCCCTTTCAGAGGAAATCACTTTCTTTTGAAAGTGCCTTAAGCTACTTACATGCATTCACTAGAAACTCACATGCATTTTTCTGAAAGAGAAGCAGTCTGTTCCAACACTTGTATTCACTGTGCGAAGTGAATTGAGTGTTGCTTCACTTTCTAAATGCTGTCCTTTCAGAGAAAATCACTTTCCTTTGAAAGTATCTTAAGCTACTTACAATCATTCACTAGAAACTCACTCCTGTTTCTTTGAAATAGAAGCAGTCTGTTCCAACACTTCAATTCACTGTGCGAAGTGAATGGGGTGTTGCTTCACTTTCTAAATGCTGTCCTTGTAGAGAAAATCACTCTCTTTTGAAACTGCCTTAAGCTACTTACAAGCATTCACAGAAAACTCACATCTGTTTCCCTGAAAGAGAAACAGTCTGTTCCAACACTTCAATTCACTGTGCGAAGTGAATGGAGTGTTCCTTCAAATTCTAAATGATGTAGTTTTAGAGAAATCACTTTCCTTTGAAAGTTCCTTAAGCTACTTACAAGCATTCACAGGAAACTCAAATGCGTTTCTATGAAAGAAAAGCCGTCTGTTACAACACTTCAATTCACTGTGCGAAGTGAATGGAGTGTTGCTCCACTTTCTAAATGCTTCCCTTTCAGAGAAAATCACTTTTTTTTGAAAGTGCCTTAAGCTACTTACAAGCATTCACAAGAACCACAAATGCATTTTTCTGAAAGAGAAGCAGTCTGTTCCAACACTTCAATTCATTGTGCGAAGTGAATGGAGTGTTGCTTCACTTTCTAAATGCTGTCCTTTCAGAGAAAATCACTTTCCGTTGAAAGTGCCTGAAGCTACTTACAAGCATTCAACAGAAATTCACATGCGTTTTTCTGAAAGAGAAGCAGTCTGTTCCAACACTTGTGTTCACTGTGCGAAGTGAATGGAGTGTTGCTTCACTTTCTAAATGATGTCCTTTCAGAGAATATCAGTTTCCTTTGAAAGTGCCTTAAGCTACTTGCAAGCATTCACAAAAAACTTTCATCCGTTTCTCTGACAGTGAAGCAGTCTGTTCCAACACTTCAATTCACTGTGCGAAGTGAATGGAGTGTTGCTTCACTTTCTAAATGGTGTCCTTTCAGAGAAAATCACTTTCCTTTGAAAGTGCCTTAGGCTACTTACAAGCATTCAACAGAAATTCACATGCGTTTTTCTGAAAGAGAAGCAGTCTGTTCCAGCACTTCAATTTACTGTGCGAAGTGAATTGAGTGTTGCTTCACTTTCTAAATGCTGTCCTTTCAGAGAAAATCACTTTCCTTTGAAAGTGCCTTAGGCTACTTACAAGCATTAAAAAAAACTCACATTGGTTTCTCTGAAAGAGAAGCAGTCTGTTCCAACACTTCAATTCACTGTGCGAAGTGAATGGAGTGTTGCTTCACTTTCTAAATGCTTCCCTTTCAGAGGGAATCACTTTCTTTTGAAAGTGCCTTAAGCTACTTACATGCATTCACTAGAAACTCACATGCATTTTTCTGAAAGAGAAGCAGTCTGTTCCAACACTTGTATTCACTGTGTGAAGTGAATGGAGTGTTGCCTCACTTTCTAAATGCTGTCCTTTCAGAGAAAATCACTTTCCTTTGAAAGTGCCTTAGGCTACTTGCAAGCATTCACAAAAAACTCACATTGGTTTCTCTGAAAGAGAAGCAGTCTGTTACAACACTTCAATTCACTGTGCGAAGTGAATGGTGTGTTGCTTCACTTTCTAAGTGCTTCCCTTTCAGAGGAAATCACTTTCCTTTGAAAGTGCCTTAAGCTACTTACATGCATTCACTAGAATCTCACATGCATTTTTCTGAAAGAGAAGCAGTCTGTTCCAACACTTGTATTCACTGTGCGAAGTGAATGGAGTGTTTCTTCACTTTCTAAATGATGTAGTATTAGAGAAATCACTTTCCTTTGAAAGTGCTTTAGGCTACTTACAAGCATTCACAAAAAACTCACATGAGTTTTTCTGAAAGAGAAGCAGTCTGTTCCAACACTTCAACTCACAGTGCGAAGTGAATGGAGTGTTGCTTCACTTTCTAAATGCTGTCCTTTCAGAGAAAATCACTTTCCTTTGAAAGTATCTTAAGCAACTTACAATCATTCACTAGAAACTCACTCCTGTTTCTTTGAAATAGAAGCAGTCTGTTCCAACACTTCAAATCACTGTGCGAAGTGAATGGAGTGTTGCTTCACTTTCTAAATGCTGTCCTTTTAGAGAAAATAGCTGTCTTTTGAAACTGCCTTAAGCTACTTACAAGCATTCACAGAAAACTCACATCTTTTTCTCTGAAAGAGAAACAGTCTGTTCCAACACTTCAATTCACTCTGCGAAGTGAATGGAGTGTTCCTTCAAATTCTAAATGATGTAGTTTTAGAGAAATCACTTTCCTTTGAAAGTGCCTTTAGCTACTTACAAGCATTCACAGGAAACTCAAATGGGTTTCTATGAAAGAAAAGCAGTCTGTTACAGCACTTCAATTCACTGTGCGAAGTGAATGGAGTGTTGCTTCACTTTCTAAATGCTTCCCTTTCAGAGAAAATCACTTTCCTTTGAAAGTGCCTTAAGCTACTTACAAGCATTCACAAGAAACTCAAATGCATTTTTCTGAAAGAGAAGCAGTCTGTTCCAACACTTGAATTCACTGTGCGAAGTGAATGGAGTGTTGCTTCACTTTCTAAATACTGTCCTTTCAGAGAAAATCACTTTCCTTTGAAAGTGCCTGAAGCTACTTATAAGCATTCAACAGAAATTCACATGCGTTTTTCTGAAAGAGAAGCAGTCTGTTCCAACACTTGAATTCACTGTGCGAAGTGAATGGAGTATTGCTTCACTTTCTAAATGATGTCCTTTCAGAGATTATCAGTTTCCTTTGAAAGTGCCTTAAGCTACTTGCAAGCATTCACAAAAAACTTTCATCCGTTTCTCTGAAAGAGAAGCAGTCTGTTCCAACACTTCAATTCACTGTGCGAAGTGAATGGAGTGTTGCTTCACTTTCTAAATGCTGTCCTTTCAGAGAAAATCACTTTCCTTTGAAAGTGCCTTAAGCTACTTACAAGCATTCAACAGAAATTCACATGCTTTTTTCTGAAAGAGAAGCAGTCTGTTCCAGCACTTCAATTTACTGTGCGAAGTGAATGGAGTGTTGCTTCACTTTCTAAATGCTGTCCTTTCAGAGAAAATCACTTACCTTTGAAAGTGACTTAAGCTACTTGCAAGCATTCAACAGAAATTCACATGCATTTTTCTGAAAGAGAAGCAGACTGTTCCAACACTTCAATTCACTGTGCGAAGTGAATGGAGTGTTGCTTCACTTTCTAAATGCTGTCCTTTTAGAGAAAATCACTCTCTTTTGAAACTGCCTTAAGCTACTTACAAGCATTCACAGGAAACTCACATGCGTTTCTCTGAAAGAGAAGCAGTCTGTTCCAAGACTTCAATTCACTGTGCGAAGTGAATGGAGTGTTGCTTCACTTTCTAAATGCTGTCCTTTCAGAGAAAATCTCTTTCCTTTGAAAGTGCCTTAAGCTACTTACATTCATTGTAGCATGGGGTTTCCGTCCCGCCCGGTACCCCAACAGCCGGCAAATCCCAAAGAGAAATTACACACAGGACTCCATAAGGTTATAAACTGATTGGCCCTTAGCTCTGACTACTTATTAGCTCTTATAACTTATGTTACCCCATTATTCTTATCTACGTTAGCCACATGGGCTCAGTACCTTTCTCAGTGTGACAGCTTACATGTTGCCTCTTCGGTGGTTTGGACAGGAATGGCTGAGGAACCTTTCTCCTCCCTAGCCTTATTCTATTCTCATTACTCTGCCTCTACTTCCTGTCTGGTTGACCCGCCTATACTTCCTGCCTGGCCAATCAGCGTTTTATTAAAATACATGATTGACAGAATACAGATAATTCTCCCGCACCATTTCCCTCTTTTTTTTTTAAACAAAGGAAAATACCCATAGTCCATTTGTTGGGAATGTGGGCGTAGTATTTCAGGCTACTTCCTGTTGGTTGGGGGCGCTGATAATCTTATGGGGACCTAAAGAAAATTTAGAGTTATAATCAAGTCCTGACTGAAGTATCCTGTGAGTCTTGATCATCTCAGGCAGCAGTCTTGAACAAAAGAGTCAGAGTTTGCTTTGGCAGGACAGCCCAGATAGCCGGCATTTTAAAACAGCATAGCTTTTCTCCTGCTACAGCTGAAAACTGAAAAGAATGCGTTCAGCTTGTCATCAACAACATTTAAGTATTTTGTGGCAGGACCTCTTTAAAGAGCTGCAAGGTTTTGCAGCTAAAGCTGAGTCAGGAAGCCTCTCTCAGATGAGAGCGTTTGCTTGCCTCTAGCAAGCAAAGTAGACCTGAGAAATTGCTGCCACCAAGAAGCCATGCTTTACTCTATTCTTTTCTAAGCTTTTTTAGGCTTTTTGTGGATTCAGTTATCCACGTCTGGGCGCCATATGTAGTATGAGGGCCGGCTTGTTGGGGTTTTTGTCTGGCCTAGTACCCCAATAAGCCAGCAAGTCCCAAGGAAAATCACGCACAAGATTCCATAAGGTTATAAACTGATTGGCCCATAGGGTCAGGCTTCTTGTTAACTCTTATAACTTATATTAACCCATTATTTTGATCTATGTTAGCCATAATGGCTCCATACCTTTTTGAGCTGGGCAGGTTACATGCTGTCTCTTCGGTGGTCTGTACAGGAGTGGCTGAGAGAGAGCTTTTGCTTCCAGAATACTCCCAGTCTCTTTGCTCCACCCCTGCTTCCTGTCTGGCTTTCCCGCCTATACTGCCTGCCTGGCCAATCAGCGTTTCATTAAAATACATGATTGACAGAATACAGATAATTCTCCCGCACCACTTCATTCACAAGAAACTCACATGCATTTTTCTGAAAGAGAAGCAGTCTGTTCCAACACTTCAATTCACTGTGCGAAGTGAATGGAGTGTTGCTTCACTTTCTAAATGCTGTACTTTTAGAGAAAATCACTCTCTTTTGAAACTGCCTTAAGCTACTTACAAGCATTCACAGGAGACTCACATCTGTTTCTCTGAAAGAGAAACAGTCGGTTCCAACACTTCAATTCACTGTGCGAAGTGAATGGAGTGTTGCTTCACTTTCTAAATGATGTAGTTTTAGAGAAATCACTTTCCTTTGAAAGTGCCTTAAGCTACTTACAAGCATTCACAGGAAACTCAAATGCGTTTCTATGAAAGAAAAGCAGTCTGTTACAACATTTCAATTCACTGTGCGAAGTGAATGGAGTGTTGCTTCACTTTCTAAATGCTGTCCTTTCAGAGAAAATCACTTTCCTTTGAAAGTGCCTTAAGCTACTTACCTGCATTCACTAGAAAATCACATGCATTTTTCTGAAAGAAAAGCAGTCTGTTCCAACACTTGTATTCACTGTGCGAAGTGAATGGAGTGTTGCTTCACTTTCTAAATGCTGTCCTTACAGAGAAAATCACTTTCCTTTGAAAGTGCCTTAGGCTACTTACAAGCATTCACAAAAAACTCACATGAGTTTTTCTGAAAGAGAAGCAGTCTGTTCGAACATTTCAACTCACTGTGCGAAGTGAATGGAGTGTTGCTTCGCTTTCTAAATGCTGTCCTTTCAGAGAAAATCACTTTCCTTTGAAGGTATCTTAAGCTACTTACAATCATTCACTAGAAACTCACTCCTGTTTCTTTGAAATAGAAGCAGTCTGTTCCAACACTTCAATTCACTGTGCGAAGTGAATGGAGTGTTGCTTCACTTTCTAAATGCTGTCCTTTTAGAGAAAATCACTCTCTTTTGAAACTGCCTTAAGCTACTTACAAGCATTCACAGAAAACTCACATCTGTTTCGCTGAAAGAGAAACAGTCTGTTCCAGCACTTCAATTCACTGTGCGAAGTGAATGGAGTGTTCCTTCAAATTCTAAATGATGTAGTTTTAGAGAAATCACTTTCCTTTGAAAGTGCCTTAAGATACTTACAAGCATTCACAGGAAACTCAAATGCGTTTCTATGAAAGAAAAGCAGTCTGTTACAACACTTCAATTCACTGTGCGAAGTGAATGGAGTGTTGCTTCACTTTCTAAATGCTTCCCTTTCAGAGAAAATCACTTTCCTTTGAAAGTCCCTTAAGCTACTTACAAGCATTCACAAGAAACTAAAATGCATTTTTCTGAAAGAGAAGCAGTCTGTTCCAACACTTCAATTCACTGTGCGAAGTGAATGGAGTGTTGCTGCACTTTCTAAATGCTGTCCTTTCAGAGAAAATCACTTTCCTTTGAAAGTGCCTGAAGCTACTTACAAGCATTCAACAGAAATTTACATGCGTTTTTCTGAAAGAGAAGCAGTCTGTTCCAACACTTGAATTCACTGTGCGAAGTGAATGGAGTGTTGCTTCACTTTCTAAATGATGTCCTTTCAGAGATTATCAGTTTCCTTTGAAAGTGCCTTAAGCTACTTGCAAGCATTCACAAAAAACTTTCATCCGTTTCTCTGAAAGAGAAGCAGTCTGTTCCAACACTTCAATTCACTGTGCGAAGTGAATGGTATGCTCTTTCACTTTCTAAATGCTGTCCTTTCAGAGAAAATCACTTTCCTTTGAAAGTGCCTTAAGCTACTTACAAGCATTCACTAGAAACTCACATGCTTTCTTCTGAAAGAGAAGCAGTCTGTTCCAACAATTGAATTCACTGTGCGAAGTGAATGGAGTGTTGCTTCACTTTCTAAATGCTGTCCTTTCAGAGAAAATCACTTTCCTTTGAAAGTGACTTAAGCTACTTACAAGCATTCACAAAAAACTCACATGCGTTTCTCTGAAAGAGAAGCAGTCTGTTCCAACAATTCAATTCACTGTGCGAAGTGAATGGAGTGTTGCTTCACTTTCTAAATGCTGTCCTTTCAGAGAAAATCACTTTCCTTTGAAAGTGCCTTAAGCTACTTACATTCATTCATAAGAAACTCACATGCATTTTTCTGAAAGAGAAGCAGTCTGTTCCAACACTTCAATTCACTGTGCGAAGTGAATGGAGTGTTGCTTCACTTTCTAAATGCTGTCCTTTTTGAGAAAATCACTCTCTTTTGAAACTGCCTTAAGCCACTTACAAGCATTCACAGGAAACTCACATCTGTTTCTCTGAAAGAGAAACAGTCTGTTCCAACACTTCAATTCACTGTGCGAAGTGAATGGAGTGTTTCTTCACTTTCTAAATGATGTAGTTTTAGAGAAATCACTTTCCTTTGAAAGTACCTTAAGCTACTTACAAGCATTCACAGGAAACTCAAATGCGTTTCTATGAAAGAAAAGCAGTCTGTTACAACACTTCAATTCACTGTGCGAAGTGAATGGAGTGTTGCTTCACTTTCTAAATGCTGTCCTTTCAGAGAAAATCATTTTCCTTTGAAAGTGCCTTAAGCTACTTACATGCATTCACTAGAAAATCACATGTATTTTTCTGAATGAGAAGCAGTCTGTTCCAACACTTCAATTCACTGTGCGAAGTGAATGGAGTGTTGCTTCACTTTCTAAATGCTGTCCTTTCAGAGAAAATCACTTTTCTTTGAAAGTGCCTTAAGCTACTTACATTCATTCACAAGAAACTCACATGCATTTTTCTGAAAGAGAAGCAGTCTGTTCCAACACTTCAATTCACTGTGCGAAGTGAATGGAGTGTTGCTTCACTTTCTAAATGCTGTCCTTTTAGAGAAAATCACTCTCTTTTGAAACTGCCTTAAGCTACTTACAAGCATTCACAGGAAACTCACATGCGTTTCTCTGAAAGAGAAGCAGTCTGTTCCAACACTTGTATTCACTGTGTGAAGTGAATGGAGTGTTGCTTCACTTTCTAAATGCTGTCCTTTCAGAGAAAATCACTTTCCTTTGAAAGTGCCTTAAGCTACTTACATTCATTCACAAGAAACTCACATGCATTTTTCTGAAAGAGAAGCAGTCTGTTCCAACACTTCAATTCACTGTGCAAAGTGAATGGAGTGTTGCTTCACTTTTTAAACGCTGTCCTTCTAGAGAAAATCATTCTCTTTTGAAACTGCCTTAAGCTACTTACAAGCATTCACAGGAAACTCACATCTGTTTCTCTGAAAGAGAAACAGTCTGTTCCAACACTTCAATTCACTGTGCGAAGTGAATGGAGTGTTTCTTCACTTTCTAAATGATGTAGTTTTAGAGAAATCACTTTCCTTTGAAAGTGCCTTAAGCTACTTACAAGCATTCACAGGAAACTCAAATGCGTTTCTATGAAAGAAAAGCAGTCTGTTACAACACTTCAATTCACTGTGCCAAGTGAATGGAGTGTTCTTTCACTTTCTAAATGCTGTCCTTTCAGAGAAAATCACTTTCCTTTGAAAGTGACTTAAGCTACTTACATGCATTCAATAGAAAATCACATGCATTTTTCTGAAAGAGAAGCAGTCTGTTCCAACACTTGTATTCACTGTGCGAAGTGAATGGAGTGTTGCTTCACTTTCTAAATGCTGTCCTTTCAGAGAAAATCACTTTCCTTTGAAAGTGCCTTAGGCTACTTACAAGCATTCACAAAAAACTCACATGAGTTTTTCTGAAAGAGATGCAGTCTGTTCCAACACTTCAATTCACTGTGCGAAGTGAATGGAGTGTTGCTTCACTTTCTAAATGCTGTCCTTTCAGAGAAAATCACTTTCCTTTGAAGGTATCTTAAGCTACTTACAATCATTCACTAGAAACTCACTCCTGTTTCTTTGAAATAGAAGCAGTCTGTTCCAACACTTCAATTCACTGTGCGAAGTGAATGGAGTGTTGCTTCACTTTCTAAATGCTGTCCTTTTAGAGAAAATCACTCTCTTTTGAAACTGCCTTAAGGTACTTACAAGCATTCACAAAAAACTCACATGCGTTTTTCTGAAAGAGAAGTAGTCTGTTCCAAGACTTCAATTCACTGTGCGAAGTGAATGGAGAGTTTCTTCACTTTCTAAATGCTGTCCTTTCAGAGAAAATCACTTTCCTTTGAAAGTGCCTTAAGCTACTTACAAGCTTTCAAAGAAATTCACATGCGTTTCTCTGAAAGAGAAGCTGTCTGTTCCAATACTTCAATTCACTGTGCGAAGTGAATGGAGTGTTGCTTCACTTTCTAAATGCTGTCCTCTCAGAGAAAATCACTTTCCTTTGAAAGTGCCTTAAGCTACTTACAAGCATTCACAAAAAACTCACATCCATTTCTCTGAAAGAGAAGCAGTCTGTTCCAACACTTCAATTCACTGTGCGAAGTGAATGGAGTGTTGCTTCACTTTCTAAATGCTGTCCTTTCAGAGAAAATCACTTCCTTTGAAAGTGCCTTAAGCTACTTACAAGCATTCAACAGAAATCCACATGTGTTTCTCTGAAAGAGAAGCAGTCTGTTCCAACACTTCAATTGACTCTGCGAAGTGAATGGAGTGTTGCTTCACTTTCTAAATGCTGTCCTTTCAGAGAAAATCACTTTCCTTTGAAATTGCCTTAAGCTACTTACAAGCATTCACAGGAAAATCAAATATGTTTCTATGAAAGAGAAGTTGTCTATTCCAAAACTTCAATTCACTGTGCGAAGTGAATGGAGTGTTGCTTCACTTTCTAAATGCTGTCCTTTCAGAGAAAATCACTTTCCTTTGAAAGTGCCTTAAACTACTTACAAGCTTTTAACAGAAATTCACATGCATTTTTCTGAAAGAGAAGCAGTCTGTTACAACACTTCAATTCACTGTGCGAAGTGAATGGAGTGTTGCTTCACTTTCTAAATGCTGTCCTTTCAGAGAAAATCACTTTCCTTTGAAAGTGCCTTAGGCTACTTACAAGCATTCACAAAAAACTCACATGAGTTTTTCTGAAAGAGAAGCAGTCTGTTCCAGCACTTCAATTCACTGTGCGAAGTGAATGGAGTGTTTCTTCACTTTCTAAATGCTGTCCTTTTAGAGAAAATCACTCTCTTTTGAAACTGCCTTAAGATACTTACAAGCATTCACAGGAAACCAAATGCGTTTCTATGAAAGAAAAGCAGTCTGTTCCAACACTTCAATTCACTGTGCGAAGTGAATGGAGTGTTCTTTCACTTTCTAAATGCTTTCTTTTCAGAGAAAATCACTTTCTTTCGAAAGTGCCTTAAGCTACTTACATGCAGTCACTAGAAACTCACATGCATTTTTCTGAAAGAGAAGCAGTCTGTTCCAACACTTCAATTCACTGTGCAAAGTGAATGGAGTGTTGCTTCACTTTCTAAGTGCTGTCCTTTCAGAGAAAATCACTTTCCTTTGAAAGTGCCTTAAGCTACTTACAAGCTTTTAACAGAAATTCACATGCGTTTTTCTGAAAGAGAAGCAGTCTGTTCCAGCACTTCAATTCACTGTGCGAAGTGAATGGAGTGTTGCTTCACTTTCTAAATGCTGTCCTTTCAGAGAAAATCACTTTCCTTTGAAAGTGCCTTAGGCTACTTACAAGCATTCACAAAAAACTCAGATGAGTTTTTCTGAAAGAGAAACAGTCTGTACCAACACTTCAACTCACTGTGCGAAGTGAATGGAGTGTTGCTTCACTTTCTAAATGCTGTCCTTTCAGAGAAAATCACTTTCCTTTGAAAGTATCTTAAGCTACTTACAATCATTCACTAGAAACTCACTCCTGTTTCTTTGAAATTGAAGCAGTCTGTTCCAACACTTCAATTCACTGTGCGAAGTGAATGGAGTGTTGCTTCACTTTCTAAATGATGTCCTATCAGAGAAAATCACTTTCCTTTGAAAGTGCCTTAAGCTACTTGCAAGCATTCACAAAAAACTTTCATCCGTTTCTCTTAAAGATAAGCAGTCTGTTCCAACACTTCAATTGACTGTGCGAAGTGAATGGAGTGTTGCTTCACTTTCTAAATGCTGTCCTTTCAGAGAAAATCACTTTCCTTTGAAATTGCCTTAAGCTACTTACAAGCATTCACAGGAAAATCAAATATGTTTCTATGAAAGAGAAGTTGTCTATTCCAAAACTTCAATTCACTGTGCGAAGTGAATGGAGTGTTGCTTCACTTTCTAAATCCTGTCCTTTCAGAGAAAATCACTTTCCTTTGAAAGTGCCTTAAGCTACTTACAAGCATTCACAGGAAACTCTTATGCATTTCTTTGAAAGAGAAGGTGTCTGTTCCAACACTTCAACTCACTGTGCGAAGTGCATGGAGTGTTGCTTCACTTTCTAAATGCTGTCCTATCAGAGAAAATCACTTTCCTTTGAAAGTGCCTTAAGCTACTTACAAGCTTTTAACAGAAATTCACATGCGTTTTTCTGAAAGAGAAGCAGTCTGTTCCAGCAATTCAATTCACTGTGCGAAGTGAATAGAGTGTTGCTTCACTTTCTAAATGCTGTCCTTTCAGAGAAAATCACTTTCCTTTGAAAGTGCCTGAAGCTACTTACAAGCATTCAACAGAAATTCACATGCGTTTTTCTGAAAGAGAAGCAGTCTGTTCCAACACTTGAATTCACTGTGCGAAGTGAATGGAGTGTTGCTTCACTTTCTAAATGATGTCCTTTCAGAGAATATCAGTTTCCTTTGAAAGTGCCTTAAGCTACTTGAAAGCATTCACAAAAAACTTTCATCCGTTTCTCTGAAAGAGAAGCAGTCTGTTCCAACACTTGAATTCACTGTGCGAGGTGAATGGAGTGTTGCTTCACTTTCTAAATTCTGTCTTTTTAGAGAAAATCACTCTCTTTTGAAACTGCCTTAAGATACTTACAAGCATTCACAGGAAACCCAATGCGTTTCTATGAAAGAAAAGCAGTCTGTTACAACACTTCAATTCACTGTGCGAAGTGAATGGAGTGTTCTTTCACTTTCTAAATGCTGTCCTTTCAGAGAAAATCACTTTCCTTTGAAAGTGCCTTAGGCTACTTACAAGCATTCTAAAAAAACTCACATTGGTTTCTCTGACAGAGAAGCAGTCTGTTCCAACAATTCAATTCACTGTGAGAAGTGAATGGAGTGTTGCTTCACTTTCTAAATGCTTCCCTTTCAGAGGAAATCACTTTCCTTTGAAAGTGCCTTAATCTACTTACATGCATTCACAAGAAACTCACATCCATTTTTCTGAAAGAGAAGCAGTCTGTTCCAACACTTCAACTCACTGTGCGAAGTGAATGGAGTGTTGCTTCACTTTCTAAATGCTGTCCTTTTAGAGAAAATCACTCTCTTTTGAAACTGCCTTAAGCTACTTACAAGCATTCACAGGAAACTAAATGCGTTTCTATGAAAGAAAAGCAGTCTGTTACAACACTTCAATTCACTGTGCGAAGTGAATGGAGTGTTCTTTCACTTTCTAAATGCTGTGCTTTCAGAGAAAATCACTTTCATTTGAAAGTTCCTTAAGCTACTTACATGCATTCACTAGAAACTCACATGCATTTTTCTGAAAGAGAAGCAATCTGTTCCAACACTTCAATTCACTGTGCGAAGTGAATGGAGTGTTGCTTCACTTTCTAAATGCTGTCCTTTCAGAGAAAATCACTTTCCTTTGAAAGTGCCTTAGGCTACTTACAAGCATTCACAAAAAACTCACATGAGTTTTTCTGAAAGAGAAGCAGTCTGTTCCAACACTTCAACTCACTGTGCGAAGTGAATGGAGTGTTGCTTCACTTTCTAAATGCTGTCCTTTCAGAGAAAATCACTTTCCTTTGAAAGTGCCTTTAGCTACTTACAAGCTTTTAACAGAAATTCACATGCGTTTTTCTGAAAGAGAAGCAGTCTGTTCCAGCACTTAAATTCACTGTGCGAAGTGAATGGAGTGTTGCTTCACTTTCTAAATGCTGTCCTTTCAGAGAAAATCACTTTCCTTTGAAAGTGCCTTAGGCTACTTACAAGCATTCACAAAAAAATCACATGAGTTTTTCTGAAAGAGAAGCAGTCTGTTCCAACACTTCAATTCACTGTGCGAAGTGAATGGAGTGTTTCTTCACTTTCTAAATGGTGTCCTATCAGAGAAAATCACTTTCCTTTGAAAGTGCCTTAGGCTACTTACAAGCATTCACAAAAAACTCACATTGGTTTCTCTGAAAGAGAAGCAGTCTGTTCCAACACTTCAATTCACTGTGCAAAGCGAATGGAGTGTTGCTTCACTTTCTAAATGCTTCCCTTTCAGAGGAAATCACTTTCCTTTGAATGTGCCTTAAGCTACTTACATGCATTCACAAGAAACTCACATCCATTTTTCTGAAAGAGAAGCAGTCTGTTCCAACACTTCAATTCACTGTGCGAAGTGAATGGAGTGTTGCTTCACTTTCTAAATGCTGTCCTTTTAGAGAAAATTACTCTCTTTTGAAACTGCCTTAAGCTACTTACAAGCATTCACTGGAAACTCACATCTGTTCCTCTGAAAGAGAAACAGTCTGTTCCAACACTTCAATTCACTGTGCAAAGTGAATGGAGTGTTTCTTCTCTTTCTAAATGATGTAGTTTTAGAGAAATCACTTTCCTTTGAAAGTGCCTTAAGCTTCTTACAAGCATTCACAGGAAACTCACATGAGTTTGTCTGAAAGAGAAGCAGTCTGTTCTAACAATTCAAATCACTGTGCGAAGTGAATGGAGTGTTGCTTCACTTTCTAAATGCTGTCCTTTTAGAGAAAATCACTTTCCTTTGAAAGTGCCTTAGGCTACTTACAAGAATTCACAAAAAACTCACATTGGTTTCTCTGAAAGAGAAGCAGTCTGTTCTAACACTTCAATTCACTGTGCGAAGTGAATGAAGTGTTGCTTCACTTTCTAAATGCTTCCCTTTCAGAGGAAATCACTTTCCTTTGAAAGTGCCTTAAGCTACTTACATGCATTCACAAGAAACTCACATCCATTTTTCTGAAAGAGAAGCAGTCTGTTCCAACACTTCAATTCACTGTGCGAAGTGAATGGAGTGTTGCTTCACTTTCTAAATGCTTCCCTTTCAGAGGAAATCACTTTTCTTGGAAAGTGCCTTAAGCTACTTACATGCATTCACAAGAAACTCACATCGATTTTTCTGAAAGAGAAGCAGTCTGTTCCAACACTTCAATTCACTGCTCCAAGTGAATGGAGTGTTGCTTCACTTTCTAAATGCTTCCCTTTCAGAGGAAATCACTTTCCTTTGAAAGTGACTTAAGCTACTTGCAAGCATTCAACGGAAACTCACATGCATTTTTCTGAAAGAGAAGCAGTCTGTTCCAACACTTCAATTCACTGTGCGAAGTGAATGGAGTGTTGCTTCACTTTCTAAATGCTGTCCTTTCAGAGAAAATCACTTTCCTTTAAAATTGCCTTAAGCTACTTACAAGCATTCACAGGAAAATCAAATATGTTTCTATGAAAGAGAAGTTGTCTATTCCAAAACTTCATTTCACTGTGCGAAGTGAATGGAGTGTTGCTTCACTTTCTAAATCCTGTCCTTTCAGAGTAAATCACTTTCCTTTGAAAGTGCCTTAAGCTACTTACAAGCATTCACAGGAAACTCTAATGCGTTTCTTTGAAAGAGAAGGTGTCTGTTCCAACACTTCAGCTCACTGTGCGAAGTGAATGGAGTGTTGCTTTACTTTCTAAATGCTGTCCTTTCAGAGAAAATCACTTTCCTTTGAAAGTGCCTTAAGCTACTTACAAGCTTTTAACAGAAATTCACATGCGTTTTTCTGAAAGAGAAGCAGTCTGTTCCAGCACTTCAATTCACTGTGCGAAGTGAATGGAGTGTTGCTTCACTTTCTAAATGCTGTCCTTTCAGAAAAAATCACTTTCCTTTGAAAGTGCCTTAAGCTACTTACAAGCATTCACAGGAAACTCACATCTGCTTCTCTGAAAGAGAAACAGTCTGTTCCAACACTTCAATTCACTGTGCGAAGTGAATGGAGTGTTTCTTCACTTTCTAAATGATGTAGTTTTAGAGAAATCACTTTCCTTTGAAAGTGCCTTAAGCTACTTACAAGCATTCACAGGAAACTCAAATGCGTTTCTATGAAAGAAAAGCAGTCTGTTACAACACTTCAATTCACTGTGCGAAGTGAATGGAGTGTTCTTTCACTTTCTAAATGCTGTCTTTTCAGAGAAAATCACTTTCCTTTGAAAGTGCCTTAAGCTACTTACATGCATTCACTAGAAACTCACATGCTTTCTTCTGAAAGAGAAGCAGTCTGTTCCAACAATTGAATTCACTGTTCGAAGTGAATGGAGTGTTGCTTCACTTTCTAAATGCTTCCCTTTCAGAGGAAATCACTTTCCTTTGAAAGTGCCTTAATCTACTTACATGCATTCACAAGAAACTCACATCCATTTTTCTGAAAGAGAAGCAGTCTGTTCCAACACTTCAACTCACTGTGCGAAGTGAATGGAGTGTTGCTTCACTTTCTAAATGCTGTCCTTTAAGAGAAAATCACTCTCTTTTGAAACTGCCTTAAGCTACTTACAAGCATTCACAGGAAACCAAATGCGTTTCTATGAAAGAAAAGCAGTCTGTTACAACACTTCAATTCACTGTGCGAAGTGAATGGAGTGTTCTTTCACTTTCTAAATGCTGTGCTTTCAGAGAAAATCACTTTCCTTTGAAAGTGCCTTAAGCTACTTACATGCATTCACTAGAAACTCACATGAATTTTTCTGAAAGAGAAGCAGTCTGTTCCAACACTTCAATTCACTGTGCGAAGTGAATGGAGTGTTGCTTCACTTTCTAAATGCTGTCCTTTCAGAGAAAATCACTTTCCTTTGAAAGTGCCTTAGGCTACTTACAAGCATTCACAAAAAACTCACATGAGTTTTTCTGAAAGAGAAGCAGTCTGTTCCAACACTTCAACTCATTGTGCGAAGTGAATGGAGTGTTGCTTCACTTTCTAAATGCTGTCCTTTCAGAGAAAATCACTTTCCTTTGAAAGTGCCTTAAGCTACTTACAAGCTTTTAACAGAAATTCACATGCGTTTTTCTGAAAGAGAAGCAGTCTGTTCCAGCACTTCAATTCACTGTGCGAAGTGAATGGATTGTTGCTTCACTTTCTAAATGCTGTCCTTTCAGAGAAAATCACTTTCCTTTGAAAGTGCCTTAGGCTACTTACAAGCATTCACAAAAAACTCACATGAGTTTTTCTGAAAGAGAAGCAGTCTGTTCCAACACTTCAACTCACTGTGCGAAGTGAATGGAGTGTCGCTTCACTTTCTAAATGCTGTCCTTTCAGAGAAAATCACTTTCCTTTGAAAGTGCCTTAGGCTACTTACAAGCATTCACAAAAAACTGACGTTGATTTCTCTGAAAGAGAAGCAGTCTGTTCCAACACTTCAATTCACTGTGCAAAGTGAATGGAGTGTTGCTTCACTTTCTAAATGCTTCCCTTTCAGAGGAAATCACTTTCCTTTGAAAGTGCCTTAAGCTACTTACATGCATTCACAAGAAACTCACATGCATTTTTCTGAAAGAGAAGCAGTCTGTTCCAACACTTCAATTCACTGTGCGAAGTGAATGGAGTGTTGCTTCACTTTCTAAATGCTGTCCTTTTAGAGAAAATCACTCTCTTTTGAACCTGCCTTAAGCTACTTACAAGCATTCACAGGAAACCAAATGCGTTTCTATGAAAGAAAAGCAGTCTGTTACAACACTTCCATTCACTGTGCGAAGTGAATGGAGTGTTCTTTCACTTTCTAAATGCTGTGCTTTCAGAGAAAATCACTTTCCTTTGAAAGTGCCTTAAACTACTTACATGCATTCACTAGAAACTCACATGCATTTTTCTGAAAGAGAAGCAGTCTGTTCCAACACTTCAATTCACTGTGCGAAGTGAAAGGAGTGTTGCTTCACTTTCTAAATGCTGTCCTTTCAGAGAAAATCACTTTCCTTTGAAAGTGCCTTAGGCTACTTACAAGCATTCACAAAAAACTCACATGAGTTTTTCTGAAAGAGAAGCAGTCTGTTCCAACACTTCAACTCACTGTGCGAAGTGAATGGAGTGTTGCTTCACTTTCTAAATGCTGTCCTTTCAGAGAAAATCACTTTCCTTTGAAAGGATCTTAAGCTGCTTACAATCATTCACTAGAAACTCACTCCTGTTTCTTTGAAATAGAAGCAGTCTGTTCCAACACTTCAATTCACTGTGCGAAGTGAATGGAGTGTTTCTTCACTTTCTAAATGGTGTCCTATCAGAGAAAATCACTTTCCTTTGAAAGTGCCTTAAGCTACTTACAAGCATTCACAAAAAACTCAAATGCGTTTCTCTGAAAGAGAAGCAGTCTGTTCCAACAATTCAATTCACTGTGCGAAGTGAATGGAGTGTTGCCTCACTTTCTAAATGCTGTCCTTTCAGAGAAAATCACTTTCCTTTGAAAGTGCCTTAGGCTCCTTACAAGCATTCACAAAAAACTCACATTGGTTTCTCTGAAAGAGAAGCAGTCTGTTCCAACTCTTCAATTCACTGTGCAAAGTGAATGGAGTGTTGCTTCACTTTCTAAATGCTTCCCTTTCAGAGGAAATCACTTTCCTTTGAAAGTGCCTTAAGCTACTTACATGCATTCACAAGAAACTCACATGCATTTTTCTGAAAGAGAAGCAGTCTGTTCCAACACTTCAATTCACTGTGCGAAGTGAATGGAGTGTTGCTTCACTTTCTAAATGCTGTCCTTTTAGAGAAAATCACTCTCTTTTGAAACTGCCTTTAGCTACTTACAAGCATTCACAGGAAACTCACATCTGTTTCTCTGAAAGGGAAACAGTCTGTTCCAACACTTCAATTCACTGTGCGAAGTGAATGGAGTGTTTCTTCACTTTCTAAATGATGTAGTTTTAGAGAAATCACTTTCCTTTGGAAGTGCCTTAAGCTACTTACAAGCATTCACAGGAAACTCACATCTGTTTCTCTGAAAGAGAAACAGTCTGTTCCAACACTTCAATTCACTGTGCGAAGTGAATGGAGTGTTGCTTCACTTTCTAAATGCTTCCCTTTCAGAGGAAATCACTTTCCTTTGAAAGTGCCTTAAGATACTTACATGCATTCACAAGAAACTCACATGCATTTTTCTGAAAGAGAAGCAGTCTGTTCCAACACTTCAATTCACTGTGCGAAGTGAATGGAGTGTCGCTTCACTTTCTAAATGCTGTCCTTTCAGAGAAAATCACTTTCCTTTGAAAGTGCCTTAGGCTACTTACAAGCATTCACAAAAAACTCACATTGGTTTCTCTGACAAAGAAGCAGTCTGTTCCAACACTTCAATTCACTGTGCGAAGTGAATGGAGTGTTACTTCACTTTCTAAATGCTTCCCTTTCAGAGGAAATCACTTTCCTTTGAAAGTGCCTTAATTTACTTACATGCATTCACAAGAAACTCACATCCATTTTTCTGAAAGAGAAGCAGTCTGTTCCAACACTTCAACTCACTGTGCGAAGTGAATGGAGTGTTGCTTCACTTTCTAAATGCTGTCCTTTTAGAGAAAATCACTCTCTTTTGAAACTGCCTTAAGCTACTTACAAGCATTCACAGGAAACCAAATGCGTTTCTATGAAAGAAAAGCAGTCTGTTACAACACTTCCATTCACTGTGCGAAGTGAATGGAGTGTTCTTTCACTTTCTAAATGCTGTGCTTTCAGAGAAAATCACTTTCCTTTGAAAGTGCCTTAAACTACTTACATGCATTCACTAGAAACTCACATGCATTTTTCTGAAAGAGAAGCAGTCTGTTCCAACACTTCAATTCACTGTGCGAAGTGAATGGAGTGTTGCTTCACTTTCTAAATGCTGTCCTTTCAGAGAAAATCACTTTCCTTTGAAAGTGCCTTAGGCTACTTACAAGCATTCACAAAAAACTCACATGAGTTTTTCTGAAAGAGAAGCAGTCTGTTCCAACACTTCAACTCACTGTGCGAAGTGAATGGAGTGTTGCTTCACTTTCTAAATGCTGTCCTTTCAGAGAAAATCACTTTCCTTTGAAAGGATTTTAAGCTGCTTAAAATCATTTCTAGAAACTCACTCCTGTTTCTTTGAAATAGAAGCAGTCTGTTCCAACACTTCAATTCACTGTGCGAAGTGAATGGAGTGTTTCTTCACTTTCTAAATGATGTAGTTTTAGAGAAATCACTTTCCTTTGAAAGTGCCTTAAGCTTCTTACAAGCATTCACAGGAAACTCACATGCGTTTGTCTGAAAGAGAAGCAGTCTGTTCCAACAATTCAAATCACTGTGCGAAGTGAATGGAGTGTTGCTTCACTTTCTAAATGCTGTCCTTTTAGAGAAAATCACTTTCCGTTGAAAGTGCCTTAGGCTACTTACAAGCATTCACAAAAAACTCACATTGGTTTCTCTGAAAGAGAAGCAGTCTGTTCCAACACTTCAATTCACTGTGCGAAGTGAATGGAGTGTTGCTTCACTTTCTAAATGCTTCCCTTTCAGAGGAAATCACTTTCCTTTGAAAGTGCCTTAAGCTACTTACATGCATTCACAAGAAACTCACATCCATTTTTCTGAAAGAGAAGCAGTCTGTTCCAACACTTCAATTCACTGTGCGAAGTGAATGGAGTGTTGCTTCACTTTCTAAATGCTTCCCTTTCAGAGGAAATCACTTTTCTTGGAAAGTGCCTTAAGCTACTTACATGCATTCACAAGAAACTCACATCGATTTTTCTGAAAGAGAAGCATGCTGTTCCAACACTTCAATTCACTGTTCGAAGTGAATGAAGTGTTGCTTCACTTTCTAAATGCTTCCCTTTCAGAGGAAATCACTTTCTTTTGAAAGTGACTTAAGCTACTTGCAAGCATTCAACGGAAACTCACATGCATCTTTCTGAAAGAGAAGAAGTCTGTTCCAACACTTCAATTCACTGTGCGAAGTGAATGGAGTGTTGCTTCACTTTCTAAATGCTGTCCTTTTAGAGAAAATTACTCTCTTTTGAAACTGCCTTAAGCTACTTACAAGCATTCACTGGAAATTCACATCTGTTCCTCTGAAAGAGAAACAGTCCGTTCCAACACTTCAATTCACTGTGCAAAGTGAATGGAGTGTTTCTTCACTTTCTAAATGATGTAGTTTTAGAGAAATCACTTTCCTTTGAAAGTGCCTTAAGCTTCTTACAAGCATTCACAGGAAACTCACATGAGTTTGTCTGAAAGAGAAGCAGTCTGTTCCAACAATTCAAATCACTGTGCGAAGTGAATGGAGTGTTGCTTCACTTTCTAAATGCTGTCCTTTTAGAGAAAATCACTTTCCTTTGAAAGTGGCTCAGGCTACTTACAAGCATTCACAAAAAACTCACATTGGTTTCTCTGAAAGAGAAGCAGTCTGTTCTAACACTTCAATTCACTGTGCGAAGTGAATGAAGTGTTGCTTCACTTTCTAAATGCTTCCCTTTCAGAGGAAATCACTTTCGTTTGAAAGTGCCTTAAGCTACTTACATGCATTCACAAGAAACTCACATCCATTTTTCTGAAAGAGAAGCAGTCTGTTCCAACACTTCAATTCACTGTGCGAAGTGAATGGAGTGTTGCTTCACTTTCTAAATGCTTCCCTTTCAGAGGAAATCACTTTTCTTGGAAAGTGCCTTAAGCTACTTACATGCATTCACAAGAAACTCACATCGATTTTTCGGAAAGAGAAGCAGTCTGTTCCAACACTTCAATTCACTGCTCCAAGTGAATGGAGTCTTGCTTCACTTTCTAAATGCTTCCCTTTCAGAGGAAATCACTTTCCTTTGAAAGTGACTTAAGCTACTTGCAAGCATTCAACGGAAACTCACATGCATTTTTCTGAAAGAGAAGCAGTCTGTTCCAACACTTCAATTCACTGTGCGAAGTGAATGGAGTGTTGCTTCACTTTCTAAATGCTGTCCTTTCAGAGAAAATCACTTTCCTTTGAAATTGCCTTAAGCTACTTACAAGCATTCACAGGAAAATCAAATATGTTTCTATGAAAGAGAAGTTGTCTATTCCAAAACTTCATTTCACTGTGCGAAGTGAATGGAGTGTTGCTTCACTTTCTAAATCCTGTCCTTTCAGAGAAAATCACTTTCCTTTGAAAGTGCCTTAAGCTACTTACAAGCATTCACAGGAAACTCTAATGCGTTTCTTTGAAAGAGAAGGTGTCTGTTCCAACACTTCAACTCACTGTGCGAAGTGAATGGAGTTTTGCTTTACTTTCTAAATGCTGTCCTTTCAGAGAAAATCACTTTCCTTTGAAAGTGCCTTAAGCTACTTACAAGCTTTTAACAGAAATTCACATGCGTTTTTCTGAAAGAGAAGCAGTCTGTTCCAGCACTTCAATTCACTGTGCGAAGTGAATGAAGTGCCTTAAGCTACTTACAAGCTTTTAACAGAAATTCACATGCGTTTTTCTGAAAGAGAAGCAGTCTGTTCCAACACTTCAATTCACTGTTCGAAGTGAATGAAGTGTTGCTTCACTTTCTAAATGCTTCCCTTTCAGAGGAAATCACTTTCTTTTGAAAGTGACTTAAGCTACTTACAAGCATTCACAGGAAACTCACATCTGCTTCTCTGAAAGAGAAACAGTCTGTTCCAACACTTCAATTCACTGTGCGAAGTGAATGGAGTGTTTCTTCACTTTCTAAATGATGTAGTTTTAGAGAAATCACTTTCCTTTGAAAGTGCCTTAAGCTACTTACAAGCATTCACAGGAAACTCAAATGCGTTTCTATGAAAGAAAAGCAGTCTGTTACAACACTTCAATTCACTGTGCGAAGTGAATGGAGTGTTCTTTCACTTTCTAAATGCTGTCTTTTCAGAGAAAATCACTTTCCTTTGAAAGTGCCTTAAGCTACTTACATGCATTCACTAGAAACTCACATGCTTTCTTCTGAAAGAGAAGCAGTCTGTTCCAACAATTGAATTCACTGTTCGAAGTGAATGGAGTGTTGCTTCACTTTCTAAATGCTTCCCTTTCAGAGGAAATCACTTTCCTTTGAAAGTGCCTTAATCTACTTACATGCATTCACAAGAAACTCACATCCATTTTGCTGAAAGAGAAGCAGTCTGTTCCAACACTTCAACTCACTGTGCGAAGTGAATGGAGTGTTGCTTCACTTTCTAAATGCTGTCCTTTTAGAGAAAATCACTCTCTTTTGAAACTGCCTTAAGCTACTTACAAGCATTCACAGGAAACCAAATGCGTTTCAATGAAAGAAAAGCAGTCTGTTACAACACTTCAATTCACTGTGCGAAGTGAATGGAGTGTTCTTTCACTTTCTAAATGCTGTGCTTTCAGAGAAAATCACTTTCCTTTGAAAGTGCCTTAAGCTACTTACATGCATTCACTAGAAACTCACATGCATTTTTCTGAAAGAGAAGCAGTCTGTTCCAACACTTCAATTCACTGTGCGAAGTGAATGGAGTGTTGCTTCACTTTCTAAATGCTGTCCTTTCAGAGAAAATCACTTTCCTTTGAAAGTGCCTTAGGCTACTTACAAGCATTCACAAAAAACTCACATGAGTTTTTCTGAAAGAGAAGCAGTCTGTTCCAACACTTCAACTCACTGTGCGAAGTGAATGGAGTGTTGCTTCACTTTCTAAATGCTGTCCTTTCAGAGAAAATCACTTTCCTTTGAAAGTGCCTTAAGCTACTTACAAGCTTTTAACAGAAATTCACATGCGTTTTTCTGAAAGAGAAGCAGTCTGTTCCAGCACTTCAATTCACTGTGCGAAGTGAATGGAGTGTTGCTTCACTTTCTAAATGCTGTCCTTTCAGAGAAAATCACTTTCCTTTGAAAGTGCCTTAGGCTACTTACAAGCATTCACAAAAAACTCACATGAGTTTTTCTGAAAGAGAAGCAGTCTGTTCCAACACTTCAACTCACTGTGCGAAGTGAATGGAGTGTTCTTTCACTTTCTAAATGCTGTCCTTTCAGAGAAAATCACTTTCCTTTGAAAGGATCTTAAGCTGCTTACAATCATTCACTAGAAACTCAATCCTGTTTCTTTGAAATAGAAGCAGTCTGTTCCAACACTTCAATTCACTGTGCGAAGTGAATGGAGTGTTTCTTCACTTTCTAAATGGTGTCCTATCAGAGAAAATCACTTTCCTTTGAAAGTGCCTTAAGCTACTTACAAGCATTCACAAAACACTCAATTGCGTTTCTCTGAAAGAGAAGCAGTCTGTTCCAACAATTCAATTCACTGTGCGAAGTGAATGGAGTGTTGCTTCACTTTCTAAATGCTGTCCTTTCAGAGAAAATCACTTTCCTTTGAAAGTGCCTTAGGATACTTACAAGCATTCACAAAAAACTCACATTGATTTCTCTGAAAGAGAAGCAGTCTGTTCCAACACTTCAATTCACTGTGCAAAGTGAATGGAGTGTTGCTTCACTTTCTAAATGCTTCCCTTTCAGAGGAAATCACTTTCCTTTGAAAGTGCCTTAAGCTACTTACATGCATTCACAAGAAACTCACATGCATTTTTCTGAAAGAGAAGCAGTCTGTTCCAACACTTCAATTCACTGTGCGAAGTGAATGGAGTGTTGCTTCACTTTCTAAATGCTGTCCTTTTAGAGAAAATCACTCTCTTTTGAAACTGCCTTAAGCTACTTACAAGCATTCACAGGAAACTCACATCTGTTTCTCTGAAAGTGAAACAGTCTGTTCCAACACTTCAATTAACTGTGCGAAGTGAATGGAGTGTTTCTTCACTTTCTAAATGATGTAGTTTTAGAGAAATCACTTTCCTTTGAAAGTGCCTTAAGCTACTTACAAGCATTCACAGGAAACTCACATCTGTTTCTCTGAAAGAGAAACAGTCTGTTCCAACACTTCAATTCACTGTGCGAAGTGAATCGAGTGTTGCTTCACTTTCTAAATGCTTCCCTTTCAGAGGAAATCACTTTCCTTTGAAAGTGCCTTAAGCTACTTACATGCATTCACAAGAAACTCACATGCATTTTTCTGAAAGAGAAGCAGTCTGTTCCAACACTTCAATTCACTGTCCGAAGTGAATGGAGTGTCGCTTCACTTTCTAAATGCTGTCCTTTCAGAGAAAATCACTTTCCTTTGAAAGTGCCTTATGCTACTTACAAGCATTCAAAAAAAACTCACATTGGTTTCTCTGACAGAGAAGCAGTCTGTTCCAACACTTCAATTCACTGTGCGAAGTGAATGGAGTGTTGCTTCACTTTCTAAATGCTTCCCTTTCAGAGGAAATCACTTTCCTTTGAAAGTGCCTTAATCTACTTACATGCATTCACAAGAAACTCACATCCATTTTTCTGAAAGAGAAGCAGTCTGTTCCAACACTTCAACTCACTGTGCGAAGTGAATGGAGTGTTGCTTCACTTTCTAAATGCTGTCCTTTTAGAGAAAATCACTCTCTTTTGAAACTGCCTTAAGCTACTTGCAAGCATTCACAGGAAACCAAATGCGTTTCTATGAAAGAAAAGCAGTCTGTTACAACACTTCCATTCACTGTGCGAAGTGAATGGAGTGTTCTTTCACTTTCTAAATGCTGTGCTTTCAGAGAAAATCACTTTCCTTTGAAAGTGCCTTAAACTACTTACATGCATTCACTAGAAACTCACATGCATTTTTCTGAAAGAGAAGCAGTCTGTTCCAACACTTCAATTCACTGTGCGAAGTGAATGGAGTGTTGCTTCACTTTCTAAATGCTGTCCTTTCAGAGAAAATCACTTTCCTTTGAAAGTGCCTTAGGCTACTTACAAGCATTCACAAAAAACTCACATGAGTTTTTCTGAAAGAGAAGCAGTCTGTTCCAACACTTCAACTCACTGTGCGAAGTGAATGGAGTGTTGCTTCACTTTCTAAATGCTGTCCTTTCAGAGAAAATCACTTTCCTTTGAAAGTGCCTTAAGCTACTTACAAGCTTTTAACAGAAATTCACATGCATTTTTCTAAAGAGAAGCAGTCTGTTCCAGCACTTCAATTCACTGTGGGAAGTGAATGGAGTGTTGCTCACTTTCTAAATGTTGTCCTTTCAGAGAAAATCAATTTCCTTTGAAAGTGCCTTAGGCTACTTACAAGCATTCACAAAAAACTCACATGAGTTTTTCTGAAAGAGAAGCAGTCTGTTCCAACACTTCAACTCACTGTGCGAAGTGAATGGAGTGTCGCTTCACTTTCTAAATGCTGTCCTTTCAGAGAAAATCACTTTCCTTTGAAAGGATCTTAAGCTGCTTACAATCATTCACTAGAAACTCAATCCTGTTTCTTTGAAATAGAAGCAGTCTGTTCCAACACTTCAATTCACTGTGCGAAGTGAATGGAGTGTTTCTTCACTTTCTAAATGGTGTCCTATCAGAGAAAATCACTTTCCTTTGATAGTGCCTTAAGCTACTTACAAGCATTCACAAAAAACTCAAATGCATTTCTCTGAAAGAGAAGCAGTCTGTTCCAACAATTCAATTCACTGTGCGAAGTGAATGGAGTGTTGCTTCACTTTCTAAATGCTGTCCTTTCAGAGAAAATCACTTTCCTTTGAAAGTGCCTTAGGCTACTTACAAGCATTCACAAAAAACTCACATTGGTTTCTCTGAAAGAGAAGCAGTCTGTTCCAACTCTTCAATTCACTGTGCAAAGTGAATGGAGTGTTGCTTCACTTTCTAAATGCTTCCCTTGCAGAGGAAATCACTTTCCTTTGAAAGTGCCTTAAGCTTCTTACAAGCATTCACAGGAAACTCACATGCGTTTGTCTGAAAGAGAAGCAGTCTGTTCCAACAATTCAAATCACTGTGCGAAGTGAATGGAGTGTTGCTTCACTTTCTAAATGCTGTCCTTTTAGAGAAAATCACTTTCCGTTGAAAGTGCCTTAGGCTACTTACAAGCATTCACAGGAAACTCAAATGCGTTTCTATGAAAGAAAAGCAGTCTGTTACAACACTTCAATTCACTGTGCGAAGTGAATGGAGTGTTCTTTCACTTTCTAAATGCTGTCCTTTCAGAGAAAATCACTTTCCTTTGAAAGTGCCTTGAGCTACTTACATGCATTCACTAGAAACTCACATGCTTTCTTCTGAAAGAGAAGCAGTCTGTTCCAACAATTGAATTCACTGTGCGAAGTGAATGGAGTGTTGCTTCACTTTCTGAATGCTGTCCTTTTAGAGAAAATCACTTTCCTTTGAAAGTGCCTTAAGCTACTTACAAGCATTCACAAAAAACTCACATGCGTTTGTCTGAAAGAGAAGCAGTCTGTTCCAACAATTCAATTCACTGTGCGAAGTGAATGGAGTGTTGCTTCACTTTCTAAATGCTGTCCTTTCAGAGAAAATCACTTTCCTTTGAAAGTGCCTTAGGCTACTTACAAGCATTCACAAAAAAACTCACATTGGTTTCTCTGACAGAGAAGCAGTCTGTTCCAACACTTCAATTCACTGTGCGAAGTGAATGGAGTGTTGCTTCACTTTCTAAATGCTTCCCTTTCAGAGCAAATCACTTTCCTTTGAAAGTGCCTTAAGCTACTTACATGCATTCACAAGAAACTCACATTCATTTTTCTGAAAGAAAAGCAGTCTGTTCCAACACTTCAATTCACTGTGCGTAGTGAATGGAGTGTTGCATCACTTTCTAAATGCTTCCCTTTCAGAGGAAATCATTTTCCTTTGAAAGTGCCTTAAGCTACTTACATGCATTCACAAGAAACTCACATCCATTTTTCTGAAAGAGAAGCAGTCTGTTCCAACACTTCAATTCACTGTTCGAAGTGAATGGAGTGTTGCTTCACTTTCTACATGCTTCCCTTTCAGAGGAAATCACTTTCCTTTGAAAGTGACTTAAGCTACTTGCAAGCATTCAACGGAAACTCACATGCATTTTTCTGAAAGAGAAGCAGTCTGTTCCAACACTTCAATTCAATGTGCGAAGTGAATGGAGTGTTGCTTCACTTTCTAAATGCTGTCCTTTTAGAGAAAATCACTCTCTTTTGAAACTTCCTTAAGTTACTTACAAGCATTCACAGGAAATTCACATGCGTTTCTCTGAAAGAGAAGCAGTCTGTTCCAAGACTTCAATTCACTGTGCGAAGTGAATGGAGTGTTGCTTCACTTTCTAAATGCTGTCCTTTCAGAGAAAATCACTTTCCTTTGAAAGTGCCTTAAGCTACTTACAAGCATTCACAAAAAACTCACATTGGTTTCTCTGAAAGTGAAGTAGTCTGTCCCAACAATTCAATTCACTGTGCGAAGTGAATGGAGTGTTGCTTCACTTTCTAAATGCTGTCCTTTCAGAGAAAATCACTTTCCTTTGAAAGTGACTTAGGCTACTTACAAGCATTCACAAAAAACTCACATTGGTTTCTCTGAAAGAGAAGCATTCTGTTCCAAAACTACAATTCATTGTGCGAAGTGAATGGAGTGTTGCTTCACTTTCTTAATGCTTCCCTTTTAGAGGAAATCGCTTTCCTTTGAAAGTGCCTTAAGCTACTTACATGCATTCACAAGAAAGTCACATCCATTTTTCTGAAAGAGAAGCAGTCTGTTCCAACACTTCAATTCACTGTGCGAAGTGAATGGAGTGTTGCTTCACTTTCTAAATGCTGTCCTTTTAGAGAAAATCACTCTCTTTTGAAACTGCCTTAAGCTACTTACAAGCATTCACAGGAAACTCACATCTGTTTCTCTGAAAGAAAAACAGTCCGTTCCAACACGTCAGTTCACTCTGCGAAGTGAATGGAGTGTTCCTTCACTTTCTAAATGATGTAGTTATAGAGAAATCACTTTCCTTTGAAAGTGCCTTAAGCTACTTACAAGCATTCACAGGAAACTCACATGCGTTTCTATGAAAGAAAAGCAGTCTGTTACAACACTTCAATTCACTGTGCGAAGTGAATGGAGTGTTCTTTCACTTTCTAAATGCTGTCCTTTCAGAGAAAATCACTTTCCTTTGAAAGTGCCTTAAGCTACTTACAAGCTTTTAACAGAAATTCACATGCGTTTTTCTGAAAGAGAAGCAGTCTGTTCCAACACTTCAATTCACTGTGCGAAGTGAATGGAGTGTTGCTTCACTTTCTACATGCTTCCCTTTCAGAGGAAATCACTTTCCTTTGAAAGTGACTTAAGCTACTTGCAAGCATTCAACGGAAACTCACATGCATTTTTCTGAAAGAGAAGCAGTCTGTTCCAACACTTCAATTCACTGTGCGAAGTGAATGGAGTGTTGCTTCACTTTCTAAATGCTGTCCTTTTAGAGAAAATCACTCTCTTTTGAAACTGCCTTAAGCTACTTACAAGCATTCACAGGAAACTCACATGCGTTTCTCTGAAAGAGAAGCAGTCTGTTCCAAGACTTCAATTCACTGTGCGAAGTGAATGGAGTGTTGCTTCACTTTCTAAATGCTGTCCTTTCAGAGAAAATCACTTTCCTTTGAAAGTGCCTTAAGCTACTTACATTCATTCACAAGAAACTCACATGCATTGTTCTGAAAGAGAAGCATTCTGTTCCAACACTGCAATTCACTGTGCGAAGTGAATGGAGTGTTTCTTCACTTTCTAAATGATGTAGTTTTAGAGAAATCACTTTCCTTTGAAAGTGCCTTAAGCTACTTACAAGCATTCACAGGAAACTCAAATGCGTTTCTATGAAAGAAAAGCAGTCTGTTACAACACTTCAATTCACTGTGCAAAGTGAATGGACTGTTCTTTCACTTTCTAAATGCTGTCCGTTCAGAGAAAATCACTTTCCTTTGCCAGTGCCTTAAGCTACTTACATGCATTCACTAGAAACTCACATGCTTTCTTCTGAAAGAGAAGCAGTCTGTTCCAACAATAGAATTCACTGTGCGAAGTGAATGGAGTGTTGCTTCACTTTCTAAATGCTGTCCTTTCAGAGAAAATCACTTTCCTTTGAAAGTGCCTTAAGCTACTTACAAGCATTCACAAAAAACTCACATGCGTTTCTCTGAAAGAGAAGCAGTCTGTTCCAACAATTCAATTCACTGTGCGAAGTGAATGGAGTGTTGCTTCACTTTCTAAATGCTGTCCTTTCAGAGAAAATCACTTTCCTTTGAAAGTGACTTAGGCTACTTACAAGCATTCACAAAAAACTCACATTGGTTTCTCTGAAAGAGAAGCATTCTGTTCCAAAACTACAACTCACTGTGCGAAGTGAATGGAGTGTTGCTTCACTTTCTAAATGCTGTCCTTTTAGAGAAAATCACTCTCTTTTGAAACTGCCTTAAGCTACTTACAAGCATTCACAGGAAACTCACATCTGTTTCTCTGAAAGAAAAACAGTCCGTTCCAACACGTCAATTCACTCTGCGAAGTGAATGGAGTGTTCCTTCACTTTCTAAATGATGTAGTTATAGAGAAATCACTTTCCTTTGAAAGTGCCTTAAGCTACTTACAAGCTTTTAACAGAAATTCACATGCGTTTTTCTGAAAGAGAAGCAGTCTGTTCCAACACTTCAATTCACTGTGCGAAGTGAATGGAGTGTTGCTTCACTTTCTACATGCTTCCCTTTCAGAGTAAATCACTTTCCTTTGAAAGTGCCTTAAGCTACTTACAAGTATTCACAAAAAACTCACATGCGTTTCTCTGAAAGAGAAGCAGTCTGTTCCAACAATTCAATTCACTGTGCGAAGTGAATGGAGTGTTGCTTCACTTTCTAAATGCTGTCCTTTCAGAGAAAATTACTTTCCTTTGAAAGTGACTTAGGCTACTTACAAGCATTCACAAAAAACTCACATTAGTTTCTCTGAAAGAGAAGCATTCTGTTCCAAAACTACAACTCACTGTGCGAAGTGAATGGAGTGTTGCTTCACTTTCTAAATGCTTCCCTTTTAGAGGAAATCACTTTCCTTTGAAAGCGCCTTAAGCTACTTACAAGCTTTTAACAGAAATTCACATGCGTTTTTCTGAAAGAGAAGCAGTCTGTTCCAACACTTCAATTCACTGTGCGAAGTGAATGGAGTGTTGCTTCACTTTCTAAATGCTGTCCTTTTAGAGAAAATCACTCTCTTTTGAAACTGCCTTAAGCTACTTAAAAGCATTCACAGGAAACTCACATCTGTTTCTCTGAAAGAGAAACAGTGTGTTCCAACACTTCAATTCACTGTGCGAAGTGAATGGAGTGTTCCTTCACTTTCTAAATGATGTAGTTTTAGAGAAATCACTTTTTTTTGAAAGTGCCTTAAGCTACTTACAAGCATTCACAGGAAACTCAAATCCGTTTCTATGAAAGAAAAGCAGTCTGTTACAACACTTCAATTCACTGTGCGAAGTGAATGGAGTGTTCTTTCACTTTCTAAATGCTGTCCTTTCAGAGAAAATCACTTTCCTTTGAAAGTGCCTTAAGCTACTTACAAGCTTTTAACAGAAATTCACATGCGTTTTTCTGAAAGAGAAGCAGTCTGTTCCAACACTTCAATTCACTGTGCGAAGTGAATGGAGTGTTGCTTCACTTTCTAAATGCTGTCCTTTCAGAGAAAATCACTTTCTTTGAAAGGATCTTAAGCTGCTTACAATCATTCACTAGAAACTCAATCCTGTTTCTTTGAAATAGAAGCAGTCTGTTCCAACACTTCAATTCACTGTGCGAAGTGAATGGAGTGTTTCTTCACTTTCTAAATGGTGTCCTATCAGAGAAAATCACTTTCCTTTGAAAGTGCCTTAAGCTACTTACAAGCATTCACAAAAAACTCAAATGCGTTTCTCTGAAAGAGAAGCAGTCTGTTCCAACAATTCAATTCACTGTGCGAAGTGAATGGAGTGTTTCTTCACTTTCTAAATGATGTAGTTTTAGAGAAATCACTTTCCTTTGAAAGTGCCTTAAGCTACTTACAAGCATTCACAGGGAACTCACATCTGTTTCTCTGAAAGAGAAACAGTCTGTTCCAACACTTCAATTCACTGTGCGAAGTGAATGGAGTCTTGCTTCACTTTCTAAATGCTTCCCTTTCAGAGGAAATCACTTTCCTTTGAAAGTGCCTTAAGCTACTTACATGCATTCACAAGAAACTCACATGCATTTTTCTGAAAGAGAAGCAGTCTGTTCCAACACTTCAATTCACTGTGCGAAGTGAATGGAGTGTCGCTTCACTTTCTAAATGCTGTCCTTTCAGAGAAAATCACTTTCCTTTGAAAGTGCCTTAGGCTACTTACAAGCATTCAAAAAAAACTCACATTGGTTTCTCTGACAGAGAAGCAGTCTGTTCCAACACTTCAATTCACTGTGCGAAGTGAATGGAGTGTTGCTTCACTTTCTAAATGCTTCCCTTTCAGAGGAAATCACTTTCCTTTGAAAGTGCCTTAATCTACTTATATGCATTCACAAGAAACTCACATCCATTTTTCTGAAAGAGAAGCAGTCTGTTCCAACACTTCAACTCACTGTGCGAAGTGAATGGAGTGTTGCTTCACTTTCTAAATGCTGTCCTTTCAGAGAAAATCAATTTCCTTTGAAAGTGCCTTAGGCTACTTACAAGCATTCACAAAAAACAAACATGAGTTTTTCTGAAAGAGAAGCAGTCTGTTCCAACACTTCAACTCACTGTACGAAGTGAATGGAGTGTCGCTTCACTTTCTAAATGCTGTCCTTTCAGAGAAAATCACTTTCCTTTGAAAGGATCTTAAGCTGCTTACAATCATTCACTAGAAACTCACTCCTGTTTCTTTGAAATAGAAGCAGTCTGTTCCAACACTTCAATTCACTGTGCGAAGTGAATGGAGTGTTTCTTCACTTTCTAAATGGTGTCCTATCAGAGAAAATCACTTTCCTTTGAAAGTGCCTTAAGCTACTTACAAGCATTCACAAAAAACTCAAATGCGTTTCTCTGAAAGAGAAGCAGTCTGTTCCAACAATTCAATTCACTGTGCGAAGTGAATGGAGTGTTGCTTCACTTTCTAAATGCTGTCCTTTCAGAGAAAATCACTTTCCTTTGAAAGTGCCTTAGGCTACTTACAAGCATTCACAAAAAACTCACATTGGTTTCTCTGAAAGAGAAGCAGTCTGTTCCAACTCTTCAATTCACTGTGCAAAGTGAATGGAGTGTTGCTTCACTTTCTAAATGCTTCCCTTTCAGAGGAAATCACTTTCCTTTGAAATTGCCTTAAGCTACTTACATGCATTCACAAGAAACTCACATGCATTTTTCTGAAAGAGAAGCAGTCTGTTCCAACAGTTCAATTCACTGTGCGAAGTGAATGGAGTGTTGCTTCACTTTCTAAATTCTGTCCTTTTAGAGAAAATTACTCTCTTTTGAAACTGCCTTAAGCTATTTACAAGCATTCACAGGAAACTCACATCTGTTTCTCTGAAAGAGAAACAGTCTGTTCCAACACTTCAATTCACTGTGCGAAGTGAATGGAGTGTTGCTTCACTTTCTAAATGATGTAGTTTTAGAGAAATCACTTTCCTTTGAAAGTGCCTTAAGCTTCTTACAAGCATTCACAGGAAACTCACATGCGTTTGTCTGAAAGAGAAGCAGTCTGTTCCAACAATTCAAATCACTGTGCAAAGTGAATGGAGTGTTGCTTCACTTTCTAAATGCTGTCCTTTTAGAGAAAATCACTTTCCGTTGAAAGTGCCTTAGGCTAATTACAAGCATTCACAAAAAACTCACATTGGTTTCTCTGAAAGAGAAGCAGTCTGTTCCAACACTTCAATTCACTGTGCGAAGTGAATGGAGTGTTGCTTCACTTTCTAAATGCTTCCCTTTCAGAGGAAATCACTTTTCTTGGAAAGTGCCTTAAGCTACTTACATGCATTCACAAGAAACTCACATCGATTTTTCTGAAAGAGAAGCAGTCTGTTCCAACACTTCAATTCACAGTTCGAAGTGAATGAAGTGTTGCTTCACTTTCTAAATGCTTCCCTTTCAGAGGAAATCACTTTCTTTTGAAAGTGACTTAAGCTACTTGCAAGCATTCACAGGAAACTCACATGCGTTTCTCTGAAAGAGAAGCAGTCTGCTCCAACACTTCAATTCACTGTGCAAAGTGAATGGAGTGTTGCTTCACTTTCTAAATGCTTCCCTTTCAGAGAAAATCACTTTCCTTTGAAAGTGCCTTAAGCTACTTACATGCATTCACAAGAAACTCACATGCATTGTTCTGAAAGAGAAGCAGTCTGTTCCAACACTTGTATTCACTGTGCGAAGTGAATGGAGTGTTTCTTCACTTTCTAAATGATGTAGTTTTAGAGAAATCACTTTCCTTTGAAAGTGCCTTAAGCTACTTACAAGCATTCACAGGAAACTCAAATGCGTTTCTATGAAAGAAAAGCAGTCTGTTACAACACTTCAATTCACTGTGCGAAGTGAATGGAGTGTTCTTTCACTTTCTAAATGCTGTCCGTTCAGAGAAAATCACTTTCCTTTGCAAGTGCCTTAAGCTACTTACATGCATTCACTAGAAACTCACATGCTTTCTTCTGAAAGAGAAGCAGTCTGTTCCAACAATAGAATTCACTGTGCGAAGTGAATGGAGTGTTGCTTCACTTTCTAAATGCTGTCCTTTCAGAGAAAATTACTTTCCTTTGAAAGTGACTTAGGCTACTTACAAGCATTCACAAAAAACTCACATTGGTTTCTCTGAAAGAGAAGCATTCTGTTCCAAAACTACAACTCACTGTGCGAAGTGAATGGAGTGTTGCTTCACTTTCTAAATGCTTCCCTTTCAGAGGAAATCACTTTCGTTTGAAAGTGCCTTAAGCTACTTACATGCATTCACAAGAAACTCACATGCATTTTTCTGAAAGAAAAGCAGTCTGTTCCAACACTTCAATTCACTGTGCGAAGTGAATGGAGTGTTGCTTCACTTTCTAAATGCTGTCCTTTTAGAGAAAATCACTCTCTTTTGAAACTGCCTTAAGCTACTTACAAGCATTCACAGGAAACTCACATCTGTTTCTCTGAAAGAGAAACAGTCTGTTCCAACACTTCAATTTACTGTGCGAAGTGAATGGAGTGTTTCTTCACTTTCTAAATGATGTAGTTTTAGAGAAATCACTTTCCTTTGAAAGTGCCTTAAGCTACTTACAAGCATTCACAGGAAACTCAAATGCGTTTCTAGGAAAGAAAAGCAGTCTGTTACAACACTTCAATTCACTGTGCGAAGTGAATGGAGTGTTCTTTCACTTTCTAAATGCTGTCCTTTCAGAGAAAATCACTTTCCTTTGAAAGTGCCTTAAGCTACTTACATGCATTCACTAGAAACTCACATGCTTTCTTCTGAAAGAGAAGCAGTCTGTTCCAACAATTGAATTCACTGTGCGAAGTGAATGGAGTGTTGCTTCACTTTCTAAATGCTGTCCTTTCAGAGAAAATCACTTTCCTTTGAAAGTGCCTTAAGCTACTTACAAGCATTCACAAAAAACTCACATTGGTTTCTCTGAAAGAGAAGCAGTCTGTTCCAACACTTCAATTCACTGTGCGAAGTGAATGGAGTGTTGCTTCACTTTCTAAATGCTTCCCTTTCAGAGGAAATCACTTTCCTTTGAAAGTGCCTTAAGCTACTTACGTGCATTCACAAGAAACTCACATTCATTTTTCTGAAGGAGAAGCAGTCTGTTCCAACACTTCAATTCACTGTGCGAAGTGAATGGAGTGTTGCTTCACTTTCTAAATGCTGTCCTTTTAGAGAAAATCACTCTCTTTTGAAACTGCCTTAAGCTACTTACAAGCATTCACAGGAAACTCACATCTGTTTCTCTGAAAGAGAAACAGTCTGTTCCAACACTTCAATTTACTGTGCGAAGTGAATGGAGTGTTTCTTCACTTTCTAAATGATGTAGTTTTAGAGAAATCACTTTCCTTTGAAAGTGCCTTAAGCTACTTACAAGCATTCACAGGAAACTCAAATGTGTTTCTAGGAAAGAAAAGCAGTCTGTTACAACACTTCAATTCACTGTGCGAAGTGAATGGAGTGTTCTTTCACTTTCTAAATGCTGTCCTTTCAGAGAAAATCACTTTCCTTTGAAAGTGCCTTAAGCTACTTACATGCATTCACTAGAAACTCACATGCTTTCTTCTGAAAGAGAAGCAGTCTGTTCCAACAATTGAATTCACTGTGCGAAAGTGAATGGAGTGTTGCTTCACTTTCTAAATGCTGTCCTTTCAGAGAAAATCACTTTCCTTTGAAAGTGCCTTAAGCTACTTACAAGCATTCACAAAAAACTCACATTGGTTTCTCTGAAAGAGAAGCAGTCTGTTCCAACACTTCAATTCACTGTGCGAAGTGAATGGAGTGTTGCTTCACTTTCTAAATGCTTCCCTTCAGAGGAAATCACTTTCCTTTGAAAGTGCCTTAAGCTACTTACGTGCATTCACAAGAAACTCACATTCATTTTTCTGAAAGAAAAGCAGTCTGTTCCAACACTTCAATTCACTGTGCGAAGTGAATGGAGTGTTGCTTCACTTTCTAAATGCTGTCCTTTTAGAGAAAATCACTCTCTTTTGAAACTGCCCTAATCTACTTACAAGCATTCACAGGAAACTCACATCTGTTTCTCTGAAAGAGAAACAGTCTGTTCCAACACTTCAATTCACTGTGCGAAGTGAATGGAGTGTTTCTTCACTCTCTAAATGATGTAGTTTTAGAGAAATCACTTTCCTTTGAAAGTGCCTTAAGCTACTTACAAGCATTCACAGGAAACTCAAATGCGTTTCTAGGAAAGAAAAGTAGTCTGTTACAACACTTCAATTCACTGTGCGAAGTAAATGGAGTGTTCTTTCACTTTCTAAATGCTGTCCTTTCAGAGAAAATCACTTTCCTTTGAAAGTGCCTTAAGCTACTTACATGCATTCACTAGAAATTCACATGCTTTCTTCTGAAAAAGAAGCAGTCTGTTCCAACAGTTGAATTCACTGTGCGAAGTGAATGGAGTGTTGCTTCACTTTCTACATGCTTCCCTTTCAGAGGAAATCACTTTCCTTTGAAAGTGACTTAAGCTACTTGCAAGCATTCAACGGAAACTCACATGCATTTTTCTGAAAGAGAAGCAGTCTGTTCCAACACTTCAATTCACTGTGCGAAATGAGTGGAGTGTTGCTTCACTTTCTAAATGCTGTCCTTTTAGAGAAAATCACTCTCTTTTGAAACTGCCTTAAGCTACTTACAAGCATTCACAGGAAACTCACATGCGTTTCTCTGAAAGAGAAGCAGTCTGTTCCAAGACTTCAATTCACTGTGCGAAGTGAATGGAGTGTTGCTTCACTTTCTAAATGCTGTCCTTTCAGAGAAAATCACTTTCCTTTGAAAGTGCCTTAAGCTACTTACAAGCATTCATAAGAAACTCACATGCATTTTTCTGAAAGAGAAGCAGTCTGTTCCAACACTTCAATTCACTGTGCGAAGTGAATGGAGTGTTGCTTCACTTTCTAAATGCTGTCCTTTTAGAGAAAATCACTCTCTTTTGAAACTGCCTTAAGCTACTTACAAGCATTCACAGGAAACTCACATGCGTTTCTCTGAAAGAGAAGCAGTCTGTTCCAAGACTTCAATTCACTGTGCGAAGTGAATGGAGTGTTGCTTCACTTTCTAAATGCTGTCCTTTCAGAGAAAATCACTTTCCTTTGAAAGTGCCTTAAGCTACTTACATTCATTCACAAGAAACTCACATGCATTGTTCTGAAAGACAAGCAGTCTGTTCCAACAATTCAATTCACTGTGCGAAGTGAATGGAGTGTTGCTTCACTTTCTAAATGCTGTCCTTTCAGAGAAAATCACTTTCCTTTGAAAGTGCCTTAAGCTACTTACAAGCATTCACAAAAAACTCACATGCGTTTGTCTGAAAAAGAAGCAGTCTGTTCCAACAATTCAATTCACTGTGCGAAGTGAATGGAGTGTTGCTTCACCTTCTAAATGCTGTCCTTTCAGAGAAAATCACTTTCCTTTGAATGTGCCTTAGGCTACTTATAAGCATTCACAAAAAACTCACATTAGTTTCCCTGAAAGAGAAGCAGTCTGTTCCAACACTTCAATTCACTGTGCGAATTGAATGGAGTGTTGCTTCACTTTCTAAATGCTTCCCTTTCAGAGGAAATCACTTTCCTTTGAAAGTGACTTAAGCTACTTTCAAGCATTCAACAGAAACTCACATGCATTTTTCTGAAAGAGAAGCAGTCTGTTCCAACACTTCAATTCACTGTGCGAAGTGAATGGAGTGTTGCTTCACTTTCTAAATGCTGTCCTTTTAGAGAAAATCACTCTCTTTTGAAACTGCCTTAAGCTACTTACAAGCATTCACAGGAAACTCACATGCGTTTCTCTGAAAGAGAAGCAGTCTGTTCCAACACTTCAATTCACTGTGCGAAGTGAATGGAGTGTTGCTTCACTTTCTAAATGCTTCCCTTTCAGAGAAAATCACTTTCCTTGAAAGTGCCTTAAGCTACTTACATTCATTCACAAGAAACTCACATGCATTTTTCTGAAAGAGAAGCAGTCTGTTCCAACACTTCAATTCACTGTGCGAAGTGAATGGAGTGTTGCTTCACTTTCTAAATGCTGTCCTTTTAGAGAAAATCACTCTCTTTTGAAACTGCCTTAAGCTACTTACAAGCATTCACAGGAAACTCACATCTGTTTCTCTGAAAGAGAAAAAGTCTGTTCCAACACTTCAATTTACTGTGCGATGTGAATGGAGTGCTTCTTCACTTTCTAAATGATGTAGTTTTAGAGAAATCACTTTCCTTTGAAAGTGCCTTAAGCTACTTACAAGCATTCACAGGAAACTCAAATGCGTTTCTAGGAAAGAAAAGCAGTCTGTTACAACACTTCAATTCACTGTGCGAAGTGAATGGAGTGTTCTTTCACTTTCTAAATGCTGTCCTTTCAGAGAAAATCACTTTCCTTTGAAAGTGCCTTAAGCTACTTACATGCATTCACTAGAAACTCACATGCTTTCTTCTGAAAGAGAAGCAGTCTGTTCCAATAATTGAATTCACTGTGCAAAGTGAATGGAGTGTTGCTTCACTTTCTAAATGCTGTCCTTTCAGAGAAAATCACTTTCCTTTGAAAGTGCCTTAAGCTACTTACAAGCATTCACAAAAAACTCACATTGGTTTCTCTGAAAGAGAAGCAGTCTGTTCCAACACTTCAATTCACTGTGCGAAGTGAATGGAGTGTTGCTTCACTTTCTAAATGCTTCCCTTTCAGAGGAAATCACTTTCCTTTGAAAGTGCCTTAAGCTACTTACGTGCATTCACAAGAAACTCACATTCATTTTTCTGAAAGAAAAGCAGTCCGTTCCAACACTTCAATTCACTGTGCGAAGTGAATGGAGTGTTGCTTCACTTTCTAAATGCTGTCCTTTTAGAGAAAATCACTCTCTTTTGAAACTGCCCTAATCTACTTACAAGCATTCACAGGAAACTCACATCTGTTTCTCTGAAAGAGAAACAGTCTGTTCCAACACTTCAATTCACTGTGCGAAGTGAATGGAGTGTTTCTTCACTCTCTAAATGATGTAGTTTTAGAGAAATCACTTTCCTTTGAAAGTGCCTTAAGCTACTTACAAGCATTCACAGGAAACTCAAATGCGTTTCTAGGAAAGAAAAGTAGTCTGTTACAACACTTCAATTCACTGTGCGAAGTAAATGGAGTGTTCTTTCACTTTCTAAATGCTGTCCTTTCAGAGAAAATCACTTTCCTTTGAAAGTGCCTTAAGCTACTTACATGCATTCACTAGAAACTCACATGCTTTCTTCTGAAAAAGAAGCAGTCTGTTCCAACAGTTGAATTCACTGTGCGAAGTGAATGGAGTGTTGCTTCACTTTCTACATGCTTCCCTTTCAGAGGAAATCACTTTCCTTTGAAAGTGACTTAAGCTACTTGCAAGCATTCAACGGAAACTCACATGCATTTTTCTGAAAGAGAAGCAGTCTGTTCCAACACTTCAATTCACTGTGCGAAGTGAATGGAGTGTTGCTTCACTTTCTAAATGCTGTCCTTTTAGAGAAAATCACTCTCTTTTGAAACTGCCTTAAGCTACTTACAAGCATTCACAGGAAACTCACATGCGTTTCTCTGAAAGAGAAGCAGTCTGTTCCAAGACTTCAATTCACTGTGCGAAGTGAAAGGAGTGTTGCTTCACTTTCTAGATCCTGTCCTTTTAGAGAAAATCACTCTCTTTTGAAACTGCCTTAAGCTACTTACAAGCATTCACAGAAAACTCAAATGCGTTTCTATGAACGAAAAGCAGTCTGTTACAACACTTCAATTCACTGTGCGAAGTGAATGGAGTGTTCTTTCACTTTCTAAATGCTGTCCTTTCAGAGAAAATCACTTTCCTTTGAAAGTGCCTTAACCTACTTACAAGCTTTTAACAGAAATTCACATGCGTTTTTCTGAAAGAGAAGCAGTCTGTTCCAACACTTCAATTCACTGTGCGAAGTGAATGGAGTGTTGCTTCACTTTCTAAATGCTGTCCTTTTAGAGAAAATCACTCTCTTTTGAAACTGCCTTAAGCTACTTACAAGCATTCACAGGAAACTCACATCTGTTTCTCTGAAAGAGAAGCAGTCTGTTACAACACTTCAATTCACTGTGCGAAGTGAATGGAGTGTTCTTTCACTTTCTAAATGATGTCCTTTCAGAGAATATCAGTTTCCTTTGAAAGTGCCTTAAGCTACTTGCAAGCATTCACAAAAAACTTTCATCCGTTTCTCTGAAAGAGAAGCAGTCTGTTCCAACACTTCAATTCACTGTGCGAAGTGAATGGAGTGTTGCTTCACTTTCTAAATGCTGTCCTTTTAGAGAAAATCACTCTCTTTTGAAACTGCTTTAAGCTACTTACAAGCATTCACAGGAAACTCAAATGCGTTTCTATGAAAGAAAAGCAGTCTGTTACAACACTTCAATTCACTGTGCAAAGTGAATGGAGTGTTCTTTCACTTTATAAATGCTGTCCTTTCAGAGAAAATCACTTTCCTTTGAAAGTGCCTTAAGCTACTTACAAGTATTCACAAAAAACTCACATGCGTTTCTCTGAAAGAGAATCAGTCTGTTCCAACACTTCAATTCACTGTGCGAAGTGAATGGAGTGTTGCTTCACTTTCTAAATGCTGTCCTTTCAGAGAAAATCACTTTCCTTTGAAATTGCCTTAAGCTACTTACATGCATTCACAAGAAACTCACATGCATTTTTCTGAAAGAGAAGCAGTCTGTTCCAACAGTTCAATTCACTGTGCGAAGTGAATGGAGTGTTGCTTCACTTTCTAAATGCTGTCCTTTTAGAGAAAATTACTCTCTTTTGAAACTGCCTTAAGCTATTTACAAGCATTCACAGGAAACTCACATCTGTTTCTCTGAAAGAGAAACAGTCTGTTCCAACACTTCAATTCACTGTGCGAAGTGAATGGAGTGTTGCTTCACTTTCTAAATGATGTAGTTTTAGAGAAATCACTTTCCTTTGAAAGTGCCTTAAGCTTCTTACAAGCATTCACAGGAAACTCACATGCGTTTGTCTGAAAGAGAAGCAGTCTGTTCCAACAATTCAAATCACTGTGCGAAGTGAATGGAGTGTTGCTTCACTTTCTAAATGCTGTCCTTTTAGAGAAAATCACTTTCCGTTGAAAGTGCCTTAGGCTAATTACAAGCATTCACAAAAAACTCACATTGGTTTCTCTGAAAGAGAAGCAGTCTGTTCCAACACTTCAATTCACTGTGCGAAGTGAATGGAGTGTTGCTTCACTTTCTAAATGCTTCCCTTTCAGAGGAAATCACTTTTCTTGGAAAGTGCCTTAAGCTACTTACATGCATTCACAAGAAACTCACATCGATTTTTCTGAAAGAGAAGCAGTCTGTTCCAACACTTCAATTCACAGTTCGAAGTGAATGAAGTGTTGCTTCACTTTCTAAATGCTTCCCTTTCAGAGGAAATCACTTTCTTTTGAAAGTGACTTAAGCTACTTGCAAGCATTCACAGGAAACTCACATGCGTTTCTCTGAAAGAGAAGCAGTCTGCTCCAACACTTCAATTCACTGTGCAAAGTGAATGGAGTGTTGCTTCACTTTCTAAATGCTTCCCTTTCAGAGAAAATCACTTTCCTTTGAAAGTGCCTTAAGCTACTTACATGCATTCACAAGAAACTCACATGCATTGTTCTGAAAGAGAAGCAGTCTGTTCCAACACTTGTATTCACTGTGCGAAGTGAATGGAGTGTTTCTTCACTTTCTAAATGATGTAGTTTTAGAGAAATCACTTTCCTTTGAAAGTGCCTTAAGCTACTTACAAGCATTCACAGGAAACTCAAATGCGTTTCTATGAAAGAAAAGCAGTCTGTTACAACACTTCAATTCACTGTGCGAAGTGAATGGAGTGTTCTTTCACTTTCTAAATGCTGTCCGTTCAGAGAAAATCACTTTCCTTTGCAAGTGCCTTAAGCTACTTACATGCATTCACTAGAAACTCACATGCTTTCTTCTGAAAGAGAAGCAGTCTGTTCCAACAATAGAATTCACTGTGCGAAGTGAATGGAGTGTTGCTTCACTTTCTAAATGCTGTCCTTTCAGAGAAAATCACTTTCCTTTGAAAGTGCCTTAAGCTACTTACAAGCATTCACAAAAAACTCACATGCGTTTCTCTGAAAGAGAAGCAGTCTGTTCCAACAATTCAATTCACTGTGCGAAGTGAATGGAGTGTTGCTTCACTTTCTAAATGCTGTCCTTTCAGAGAAAATTACTTTCCTTTGAAAGTGACTTAGGCTACTTACAAGCATTCACAAAAAACTCACATTGGTTTCTCTGAAAGAGAAGCATTCTGTTCCAAAACTACAACTCACTGTGCGAAGTGAATGGAGTGTTGCTTCACTTTCTAAATGCTTCCCTTTCAGAGGAAATCACTTTCGTTTGAAAGTGCCTTAAGCTACTTACATGCATTCACAAGAAACTCACATGCATTTTTCTGAAAGAGAAGCAGTCTGTTCCAACACTTCAATTCACTGTGCGAAGTGAATGGAGTGTTGCTTCACTTTCTAAATGCTGTCCTTTTAGAGAAAATCACTCTCTTTTGAAACTGCCTTAAGCTAATTACAAGCATTCACAGGAAACTCACATCTGTTTCTCTGAAAGAGAAACAGTCTGTTCCAACACTTCAATTTACTGTGCGAAGTGAATGGAGTGTTTCTTCACTTTCTAAATGATGTAGTTTTAGAGAAATCACTTTCCTTTGAAAGTGCCTTAAGCTACTTACAAGCATTCACAGGAAACTCAAATGCGTTTCTAGGAAAGAAAAGCAGTCTGTTACAACACTTCAATTCACTGTGCGAATTGAATGGAGTGTTCTTTCACTTTCTAAATGCTGTCCTTTCAGAGAAAATCACTTTCCTTTGAAAGTGCCTTAAGCTACTTACATGCATTCACTAGAAACTCACATGCTTTCTTCTGAAAGAGAAGCAGTCTGTTCCAACAATTGAATTCACTGTGCGAAGTGAATGGAGTGTTGCTTCACTTTCTAAATGCTGTCCTTTCAGAGAAAATCACTTTCCGTTGAAAGTGCCTTAAGCTACTTACAAGCATTCACAAAAAACTCACATTGGTTTCTCTGAAAGAGAAGCAGTCTGTTCCAACACTTCAATTCACTGTGCGAAGTGAATGGAGTGTTGCTTCACTTTCTAAATGCTTCCCTTTCAGAGGAAATCACTTTTCTTGGAAAGTGCCTTAAGCTACTTACATGCATTCACAAGAAACTCACATCGATTTTTCTGAAAGAGAAGCAGTCTGTTCCAACACTTCAATTCACAGTTCGAAGTGAATGAAGTGTTGCTTCACTTTCTAAATGCTTCCCTTTCAGAGGAAATCACTTTCTTTTGAAAGTGACTTAAGCTACTTGCAAGCATTCACAGGAAACTCACATGCGTTTCTCTGAAAGAGAAGCAGTCTGCTCCAACACTTCAATTCACTGTGCAAAGTGAATGGAGTGTTGCTTCACTTTCTAAATGCTTCCCTTTCAGAGAAAATCACTTTCCTTTGAAAGTGCCTTAAGCTACTTACATGCATTCACAAGAAACTCACATGCATTGTTCTGAAAGAGAAGCAGTCTGTTCCAACACTTGTATTCACTGTGCGAAGTGAATGGAGTGTTTCTTCACTTTCTAAATGATGTAGTTTTAGAGAAATCACTTTCCTTTGAAAGTGCCTTAAGCTACTTACAAGCATTCACAGGAAACTCAAATGCGTTTCTATGAAAGAAAAGCAGTCTGTTACAACACTTCAATTCACTGTGCGAAGTGAATGGAGTGTTCTTTCACTTTCTAAATGCTGTCCGTTCAGAGAAAATCACTTTCCTTTGCAAGTGCCTTAAGCTACTTACATGCATTCACTAGAAACTCACATGCTTTCTTCTGAAAGAGAAGCAGTCTGTTCCAACAATAGAATTCACTGTGCGAAGTGAATGGAGTGTTGCTTCACTTTCTAAATGCTGTCCTTTCAGAGAAAATCACTTTCCTTTGAAAGTGCCTTAAGCTACTTACAAGCATTCACAAAAAACTCACATGCGTTTCTCTGAAAGAGAAGCAGTCTGTTCCAACAATTCAATTCACTGTGCGAAGTGAATGGAGTGTTGCTTCACTTTCTAAATGCTGTCCTTTCAGAGAAAATTACTTTCCTTTGAAAGTGACTTAGGCTACTTACAAGCATTCACAAAAAACTCACATTGGTTTCTCTGAAAGAGAAGCATTCTGTTCCAAAACTACAACTCACTGTGCGAAGTGAATGGAGTGTTGCTTCACTTTCTAAATGCTTCCCTTTCAGAGGAAATCACTTTCGTTTGAAAGTGCCTTAAGCTACTTACATGCATTCACAAGAAACTCACATGCATTTTTCTGAAAGAGAAGCAGTCTGTTCCAACACTTCAATTCACTGTGCGAAGTGAATGGAGTGTTGCTTCACTTTCTAAATGCTGTCCTTTTAGAGAAAATCACTCTCTTTTGAAACTGCCTTAAGCTACTTACAAGCATTCACAGGAAACTCACATCTGTTTCTCTGAAAGAGAAACAGTCTGTTCCAACACTTCAATTTACTGTGCGAAGTGAATGGAGTGTTTCTTCACTTTCTAAATGATGTAGTTTTAGAGAAATCACTTTCCTTTGAAAGTGCCTTAAGCTACTTACAAGCATTCACAGGAAACTCAAATGCGTTTCTAGGAAAGAAAAGCAGTCTGTTACAACACTTCAATTCACTGTGCGAATTGAATGGAGTGTTCTTTCACTTTCTAAATGCTGTCCTTTCAGAGAAAATCACTTTCCTTTGAAAGTGCCTTAAGCTACTTACATGCATTCACTAGAAACTCACATGCTTTCTTCTGAAAGAGAAGCAGTCTGTTCCAACAATTGAATTCACTGTGCGAAGTGAATGGAGTGTTGCTTCACTTTCTAAATGCTGTCCTTTCAGAGAAAATCACTTTCCTTTGAAAGTGCCTTAAGCTACTTACAAGCATTCACAAAAAACTCACATTGGTTTCTCTGAAAGAGAAGCAGTCTGTTCCAACACTTCAATTCACTGTGCGAAGTGAATGGAGTGTTGCTTCACTTTCTAAATGCTTCCCTTTCAGAGGAAATCACTTTCCTTTGAAAGTGCCTTAAGCTACTTACGTGCATTCACAAGAAACTCACATTCATTTTTCTGAAAGAGAAGCAGTCTGTTCCAACACTTCAATTCACTGTGCGAAGTGAATGGAGTGTTGCTTCACTTTCTAAATGCTGTCCTTTTAGAGAAAATCACTCTCTTTTGAAACTGCCTTAAGCTACTTACAAGCATTCACAGGAAACTCACATCTGTTTCTCTGAAAGAGAAACAGTCTGTTCCAACACTTCAATTTACTGTGCGAAGTGAATGGAGTGTTTCTTCACTTTCTAAATGATGTAGTTTTAGAGAAATCACTTTCCTTTGAAAGTGCCTTAAGCTACTTACAAGCATTCACAGGAAACTCAAATGTGTTTCTAGGAAAGAAAAGCAGTCTGTTACAACACTTCAATTCACTGTGCGAAGTGAATGGAGTGTTCTTTCACTTTCTAAATGCTGTCCTTTCAGAGAAAATCACTTTCCTTTGAAAGTGCCTTAAGCTACTTACATGCATTCACTAGAAACTCACATGCTTTCTTCTGAAAGAGAAGCAGTCTGTTCCAACAATTGAATTCACTGTGCGAAAGTGAATGGAGTGTTGCTTCACTTTCTAAATGCTGTCCTTTCAGAGAAAATCACTTTCCTTTGAAAGTGCCTTAAGCTACTTACAAGCATTCACAAAAAACTCACATTGGTTTCTCTGAAAGAGAAGCAGTCTGTTCCAACACTTCAATTCACTGTGCGAAGTGAATGGAGTGTTGCTTCACTTTCTAAATGCTTCCCTTTCAGAGGAAATCACTTTCCTTTGAAAGTGCCTTAAGCTACTTACGTGCATTCACAAGAAACTCACATTCATTTTTCTGAAAGAAAAGCAGTCTGTTCCAACACTTCAATTCACTGTGCGAAGTGAATGGAGTGTTGCTTCACTTTCTAAATGCTGTCCTTTTAGAGAAAATCACTCTCTTTTGAAACTGCCCTAATCTACTTACAAGCATTCACAGGAAACTCACATCTGTTTCTCTGAAAGAGAAACAGTCTGTTCCAACACTTCAATTCACTGTGCGAAGTGAATGGAGTGTTTCTTCACTCTCTAAATGATGTAGTTTTAGAGAAATCACTTTCCTTTGAAAGTGCCTTAAGCTACTTACAAGCATTCACAGGAAACTCAAATGCGTTTCTAGGAAAGAAAAGTAGTCTGTTACAACACTTCAATTCACTGTGCGAAGTAAATGGAGTGTTCTTTCACTTTCTAAATGCTGTCCTTTCAGAGAAAATCACTTTCCTTTGAAAGTGCCTTAAGCTACTTACATGCATTCACTAGAAATTCACATGCTTTCTTCTGAAAAAGAAGCAGTCTGTTCCAACAGTTGAATTCACTGTGCGAAGTGAATGGAGTGTTGCTTCACTTTCTACATGCTTCCCTTTCAGAGGAAATCACTTTCCTTTGAAAGTGACTTAAGCTACTTGCAAGCATTCAACGGAAACTCACATGCATTTTTCTGAAAGAGAAGCAGTCTGTTCCAACACTTCAATTCACTGTGCGAAATGAGTGGAGTGTTGCTTCACTTTCTAAATGCTGTCCTTTTAGAGAAAATCACTCTCTTTTGAAACTGCCTTAAGCTACTTACAAGCATTCACAGGAAACTCACATGCGTTTCTCTGAAAGAGAAGCAGTCTGTTCCAAGACTTCAATTCACTGTGCGAAGTGAATGGAGTGTTGCTTCACTTTCTAAATGCTGTCCTTTCAGAGAAAATCACTTTCCTTTGAAAGTGCCTTAAGCTACTTACAAGCATTCATAAGAAACTCACACGCATTTTTCTGAAAGAGAAGCAGTCTGTTCCAACACTTCAATTCACTGTGCGAAGTGAATGGAGTGTTGCTTCACTTTCTAAATGCTGTCCTTTTAGAGAAAATCACTCTCTTTTGAAACTGCCTTAAGCTACTTACAAGCATTCACAGGAAACTCACATGCGTTTCTCTGAAAGAGAAGCAGTCTGTTCCAAGACTTCAATTCACTGTGCGAAGTGAATGGAGTGTTGCTTCACTTTCTAAATGCTGTCCTTTCAGAGAAAATCACTTTCCTTTGAAAGTGCCTTAAGCTACTTACATTCATTCACAAGAAACTCACATGCATTGTTCTGAAAGAGAAGCAGTCTGTTCCAACAATTCAATTCACTGTGCGAAGTGAATGGAGTGTTGCTTCACTTTCTAAATGCTGTCCTTTCAGAGAAAATCACTTTCCTTTGAAAGTGCCTTAAGCTACTTACAAGCATTCACAAAAAACTCACATGCGTTTGTCTGAAAAAGAAGCAGTCTGTTCCAACAATTCAATTCACTGTGCGAAGTGAATGGAGTGTTGCTTCACCTTCTAAATGCTGTCCTTTTAGAGAAAATCACTTTCCTTTGAATGTGCCTTAGGCTACTTATAAGCATTCACAAAAAACTCACATTAGTTTCCCTGAAAGAGAAGCAGTCTGTTCCAACACTTCAATTCACTGTGCGAATTGAATGGAGTGTTGCTTCACTTTCTAAATGCTTCCCTTTCAGAGGAAATCACTTTCCTTTGAAAGTGACTTAAGCTACTTTCAAGCATTCAACAGAAACTCACATGCATTTTTCTGAAAGAGAAGCAGTCTGTTCCAACACTTCAATTCACTGTGCGATGTGAATGGAGTGTTGCTTCACTTTCTAAATGCTGTCCTTTTAGAGAAAATCACTCTCTTTTGAAACTGCCTTAAGCTACTTACAAGCATTCACAGGAAACTCACATGCGTTTCTCTGAAAGAGAAGCAGTCTGTTCCAACACTTCAATTCACTGTGCGAAGTGAATGGAGTGTTGCTTCACTTTCTAAATGCTTCCCTTTCAGAGAAAATCACTTTCCTTGAAAGTGCCTTAAACTACTTACATTCATTCACAAGAAACTCACATGCATTTTTCTGAAAGAGAAGCAGTCTGTTCCAACACTTCAATTCACTGTGCGAAGTGAATGGAGTGTTGCTTCACTTTCTAAATGCTGTCCTTTTAGAGAAAATCACTCTCTTTTGAAACTGCCTTAAGCTACTTACAAGCATTCACAGGAAACTCACATCTGTTTCTCTGAAAGAGAAACAGTCTGTTCCAACACTTCAATTTACTGTGCGATGTGAATGGAGTGCTTCTTCACTTTCTAAATGATGTAGTTTTAGAGAAATCACTTTCCTTTGAAAGTGCCTTAAGCTACTTACAAGCATTCACAGGAAACTCAAATGCGTTTCTAGGAAAGAAAAGCAGTCTGTTACAACACTTCAATTCACTGTGCGAAGTGAATGGAGTGTTCTTTCACTTTCTAAATGCTGTCCTTTCAGAGAAAATCACTTTCCTTTGAAAGTGCCTTAAGCTACTTACATGCATTCACTAGAAACTCACATGCTTTCTTCTGAAAGAGAAGCAGTCTGTTCCAATAATTGAATTCACTGTGCAAAGTGAATGGAGTGTTGCTTCACTTTCTAAATGCTGTCCTTTCAGAGAAAATCACTTTCCTTTGAAAGTGCCTTAAGCTACTTACAAGCATTCACAAAAAACTCACATTGGTTTCTCTGAAAGAGAAGCAGTCTGTTCCAACACTTCAATTCACTGTGCGAAGTGAATGGAGTGTTGCTTCACTTTCTAAATGCTTCCCTTTCAGAGGAAATCACTTTCCTTTGAAAGTGCCTTAAGCTACTTACGTGCATTCACAAGAAACTCACATTCATTTTTCTGAAAGAAAAGCAGTCCGTTCCAACACTTCAATTCACTGTGCGAAGTGAATGGAGTGTTGCTTCACTTTCTAAATGCTGTCCTTTTAGAGAAAATCACTCTCTTTTGAAACTGCCCTAATCTACTTACAAGCATTCACAGGAAACTCACATCTGTTTCTCTGAAAGAGAAACAGTCTGTTCCAACACTTCAATTCACTGTGCGAAGTGAATGGAGTGTTTCTTCACTCTCTAAATGATGTAGTTTTAGAGAAATCACTTTCCTTTGAAAGTGCCTTAAGCTACTTACAAGCATTCACAGGAAACTCAAATGCGTTTCTAGGAAAGAAAAGTAGTCTGTTACAACACTTCAATTCACTGTGCGAAGTAAATGGAGTGTTCTTTCACTTTCTAAATGCTGTCCTTTCAGAGAAAATCACTTTCCTTTGAAAGTGCCTTAAGCTACTTACATGCATTCACTAGAAACTCACATGCTTTCTTCTGAAAAAGAAGCAGTCTGTTCCAACAGTTGAATTCACTGTGCGAAGTGAATGGAGTGTTGCTTCACTTTCTACATGCTTCCCTTTCAGAGGAAATCACTTTCCTTTGAAAGTGACTTAAGCTACTTGCAAGCATTCAACGGAAACTCACATGCATTTTTCTGAAAGAGAAGCAGTCTGTTCCAACACTTCAATTCACTGTGCGAAGTGAATGGAGTGTTGCTTCACTTTCTAAATGCTGTCCTTTTAGAGAAAATCACTCTCTTTTGAAACTGCCTTAAGCTACTTACAAGCATTCACAGGAAACTCACATGCGTTTCTCTGAAAGAGAAGCAGTCTGTTCCAAGACTTCAATTCACTGTGCGAAGTGAAAGGAGTGTTGCTTCACTTTCTAGATCCTGTCCTTTTAGAGAAAATCACTCTCTTTTGAAACTGCCTTAAGCTACTTACAAGCATTCACAGAAAACTCAAATGCGTTTCTATGAACGAAAAGCAGTCTGTTACAACACTTCAATTCACTGTGCGAAGTGAATGGAGTGTTCTTTCACTTTCTAAATGCTGTCCTTTCAGAGAAAATCACTTTCCTTTGAAAGTGCCTTAACCTACTTACAAGCTTTTAACAGAAATTCACATGCGTTTTTCTGAAAGAGAAGCAGTCTGTTCCAACACTTCAATTCACTGTGCGAAGTGAATGGAGTGTTGCTTCACTTTCTAAATGCTGTCCTTTTAGAGAAAATCACTCTCTTTTGAAACTGCCTTAAGCTACTTACAAGCATTCACAGGAAACTCACATCTGTTTCTCTGAAAGAGAAGCAGTCTGTTACAACACTTCAATTCACTGTGCGAAGTGAATGGAGTGTTCTTTCACTTTCTAAATGATGTCCTTTCAGAGAATATCAGTTTCCTTTGAAAGTGCCTTAAGCTACTTGCAAGCATTCACAAAAAACTTTCATCCGTTTCTCTGAAAGAGAAGCAGTCTGTTCCAACACTTCAATTAACTGTGCGAAGTGAATGGAGTGTTGCTTCACTTTCTAAATGCTGTCCTTTTAGAGAAAATCACTCTCTTTTGAAACTGCTTTAAGCTACTTACAAGCATTCACAGGAAACTCAAATGCGTTTCTATGAAAGAAAAGCAGTCTGTTACAACACTTCAATTCACTGTGCAAAGTGAATGGAGTGTTCTTTCACTTTATAAATGCTGTCCTTTCAGAGAAAATCACTTTCCTTTGAAAGTGCCTTAAGCTACTTACAAGTATTCACAAAAAACTCACATGCGTTTCTCTGAAAGAGAATCAGTCTGTTCCAACACTTCAATTCACTGTGCGAAGTGAATGGAGTGTTGCTTCACTTTCTAAATGCTGTCCTTTCAGAGAAAATCACTTTCCTTTGAAAGTGCCTTAGGCTACTTACAAGCATTCACAAAAATCTCACATTAGTTTCCCTGAAAGAGAAGCAGTCTGTTCCAACACTTCAATTCACTGTGCGAATTGAATGGAGTGTTGCTTCCCTTTCTAAATGCTTCCCTTTCAGAGGAAATCACTTTCCTTTGAAAGTGACTTAAGCTACTTGCAAGCATTCAACAGAAACTCACATGCATTTTTCTGAAAGAGAAGCAGTCTGTTCCAACACTTCAATTCACTGTGCGAAGTGAATGGAGTGTTGCTTCACTTTCTAAATGCTGTCCTTTTAGAGAAAATCACTCTCTTTTGAAACTGCCTTAAGCTACTAACAAGCATTCACAGGAAACTCACATGCGTTCCTCTGAAAGAGAAGCAGTCTGTTCCAACACTTCAATTCACTGTGCGAAGTGAATGGAGTGTTGCTTCACTTTCTAAATGCTTCCCTTTCAGAGAAAATCACTTTCCTTGAAAGTGCCTTAAGCTACTTACATTCATTCACAAGAAACTCACATGCATTTTTCTGAAAGAGAAGCAGTCTGTTCCAACACTTCAATTCACTGTGCGAAGTGAATGGAGTGTTGCTTCACTTTCTAAATGCTGTCCTTTTAGAGAAAATCACTCTCTTTTGAAAGTGCCTTAAGCTACTTACAAGCATTCACAGGAAACTCACATCTGTTTCTCTGAAAGAGAAACAGTCTGTTACAACACTTCAATTTACTGTGCGAAGTGAATGGAGTGTTTCTTCACTTTCTAAATGATGTAGTTTTAGAGAAATCACTTTCCTTTGAAAGTGCCTTAAGCTACTTACAAGCATTCACAGGAAACTCAAATGCGTTTCTAGGAAAGAAAAGAAGTCTGTTACAACACTTCAATTCACTGTGCGAAGTGAATGGAGTGTTCTTTCACTTTCTAAATGCTGTCCTTTCAGAGAAAATCACTTTCCTTTGAAAGTGCCTTAAGCTACTTACAAGCATTCACAAAAAACTCACATGCGTTTCTCTGAAAGAGAAGCAGTCTGTTCAAACACTTCAATTCACTGTGCGAAGTGAATGGAGTGTTGCTTCACTTTCTAAATGCTGTCCTTTCAGAGAAAATCACTTTCCTTTGAAAGTGACTTAGGCTTCTTACTAGCATTAACAAAAAACTCACATTGGTTTCTCTGAAAGAGAAGCATTCTGTTCCAAAACTACAATTCACTGTGCGAAGTGAATGGAGTGTTGCTTCACTTTCTAAATGCTGTCCTTTCAGAGAAAATCACTTTCCTTTGAAAGTGCCTTAAGCTACTTACATGCATTCACAAGAAACTCACATCCATTTTTCTGAAAGAGAAGCAGTCTGTTCCAACACTTCAATTCACTGTGCGAAGTGAATGGAGTGTTGCTTCACTTTCTAAATGCTGTCCTTTTAGAGAAAATCACTCTCTTTTGAAACTGCCTTAAGCTACTTACAAGCATTCACAGGAAACTCACATCTGTTTCTCTGAAAGAAAAACAGTCCGTTCCAACACGTCAATTCACTCTGCGAAGTGAATGGAGTGTTCCTTCACTTTCTAAATGATGTAGTTATAGAGAAATCACTTTCCTTTGAAAGTGCCTTAAGCTACTTACAAGCATTCACAGGAAACTCAAATGCGTTTCTATGAAAGAAAAGCAGTCTGTTACAACACTTCAATTCACTGTGCGAAGTGAATGGAGTGTTCTTTCACTTTCTAAATGCTGTCCTTTCAGAGAAAATCACTTTCCTTTGAAAGTGCCTTAAGCTACTTACAAGCTTTTAACAGAAATTCACATGCGTTTTTCTGAAAGAGAAGCAGTCTGTTCCAACACTTCAATTCACTGTGCGAAGTGAATGGAGTGTTGCTTCACTTTCTACATGCTTCCCTTTCAGATGAAATCACTTTCCTTTGAAAGTGACTTAAGCTACTTGCAAGCATTCAACGGAAACTCACATGCATTTTTCTGAAAGAGAAGCAGTCTGTTCCAACACTTCAATTCACTGTGCGAAGTGAATGGAGTGTTGCTTCACTTTCTAAATGCTGTCCTTTTAGAGAAAATCACTCTCTTTTGAAACTGCCTTAAGCTACTTACAAGCATTCACAGGAAACTCACATGCGTTTCTCTGAAAGAGAAGCAGTCTGTTCCAAGACTTCAATTCACTGTGCGAAGTGAATGGAGTGTTGCTTCACTTTCTAAATGCTGTCCTTTCAGAGAAAATCACTTTCCTTTGACAGTGCCTTAAGCTACTTACTTTCATTCACAAGAAACTCACATGCATTGTTCTGAAAGAGAAGCAGTCTGTTCCGACACTACAATTCACTGTGCGAAGTGAATGGAGTGTTTCTTCACTTTTTAAATGATGTAGTTTTAGAGAAATCACTTTCCTTTGAAAGTGCCTTAAGCTACTTACAAGCATTCACAGGAAACTCAAATGCGTTTCTATGAAAGAAAAGCAGTCTGTTACAACACTTCAATTCACTGTGCGAAGTGAATGGAGTGTTCTTTCACTTTCTAAATGCTGTCCGTTCAGAGAAAATCACTTTCCTTTGCAAGTGCCTTAAGCTACTTACATGCATTCACTAGAAACTCACATGCTTTCTTCTGAAAGAGAAGCAGTCTGTTCCAACAATAGAATTCACTGTGCGAAGTGAATGGAGTGTTGCTTCACTTTCTAAATGCTGTCCTTTTAGAGAAAATCACTCTCTTTTGAAACTGCCTTAAGCTACTTAAAAGCATTCACAGGAAACTCACATCTGTTTCTCTGAAAGAGAAACAGTCTGTTCCAACACTTCAATTCACTGTGCGAAGTGAATGGAGTGTTCCTTCACTTTCTAAATGATGTAGTTGTAGAGAAATCACTTTTTTTTGAAAGTGCCTTAAGCTACTTACAAGCATTCACAGGAAACTCAAATGCGTTTCTATGAAAGAAAAGCAGTCTGTTACAACACTTCAATTCACTGTGCGAAGTGAATGGAGTGTTCTTTCACTTTCTAAATGCTGTCCTTTCAGAGAAAATCACTTTCCTTTGAAAGTGCCTTAAGCTACTTACAAGCTTTTAACAGAAATTCACATGCGTTTTTCTGAAAGAGAAGCAGTCTGTTCCAACACTTCAATTCACTGTGCGAAGTGAATGGAGTGTTGCTTCACTTTCTAAATGCTGTCCTTTTAGAGAAAATCACTCTCTTTTGAAACTGCCTTAAGCTACTTACAAGCATTCACAGGAAACTTACATCTGTTTCTCTGAAAGAGAAGCAGTCTGTTACAACACTACAATTCACTGTACGCAGTGAATGGAGTGTTCTTTCACTTTCTAAATGATGTCCTTTCAGAGAATTTCAGTTTCCTTTGAAAGTGCCTTAAGCTACTTGCAAGCATTCACAAAAAACTTTCATCCGTTTCTCTGAAAGAGAAGCAGTCTGTTCCAACACTTCAATTCACTGTGCGAAGTGAATGGAGTGTTGCTTCACTTTCTAAATCCTGTCCTTTTAGAGAAAATCACTCTCTTTTGAAACTGCCTTAAGCTACTTACAAGCATTCACAGAAAACTCAAATGCGTTTCTATGAACGAAAAGCAGTCTGTTACAACACTTCAAATCACTGTGCGAAGTGAATGGAGTGTTCTTTCACTTTCTAAATGCTGTCCTTTCAGAGAAAATCACTTTCCTTTGAAAGTGCCTTAACCTACTTACAAGCTTTTAACAGAAATTCACATGCGTTTTTCTGAAAGAGAAGCAGTCTGTTCCAACACTTCAATTCACTGTGCGAAGTGAATGGAGTGTTGCTTCACTTTCTAAATGCTGTCCTTTTAGAGAAAATCACTCTCTTTTGAAACTGCCTTAAGCTACTTACAAGCATTCACAGGAAACTCACATCTGTTTCTCTGAAAGAGAAGCAGTCTGTTACAACACTTCAATTCACTGTGCGAAGTGAATGGAGTGTTCTTTCACTTTCTAAATGATGTCCTTTCAGAGAATATCAGTTTCCTTTGAAAGTGCCTTAAGCTACTTGCAAGCATTCACAAAAAACTTTCATCCGTTTCTCTGAAAGAGAAGCAGTCTGTTCCAACACTTCAATTCACTGTGCGAAGTGAATGGAGTGTTGCTTCACTTTCTAAATGCTGTCCTTTTAGAGAAAATCACTCTCTTTTGAAACTGCTTTAAGCTACTTACAAGCATTCACAGGAAACTCAAATGCGTTTCTATGAAAGAAAAGCAGTCTGTTACAACACTTCAATTCACTGTGCAAAGTGAATGGAGTGTTCTTTCACTTTCTAAATGCTGTCCTTTCAGAGAAAATCACTTTCCTTTGAAAGTGCCTTAAGCTACTTACAAGTATTCACAAAAAACTCACATGCGTTTCTCTGAAAGAGAATCAGTCTGTTCCAACACTTCAATTCACTGTGCGAAGTGAATGGAGTGTTGCTTCACTTTCTAAATGCTGTCCTTTCAGAGAAAATCACTTTCCTTTGAAAGTGCCTTAGGCTACTTACAAGCATTCACAAAAAACTCACATTAGTTTCCCTGAAAGAGAAGCAGTCTGTTCCAACACTTCAATTCACTGTGCGAATTGAATGGAGTGTTGCTTCACTTTCTAAATGCTTCCCTTTCAGAGGAAATCACTTTCCTTTGAAAGTGACTTAAGCTACTTTCAAGCATTCAACAGAAACTCACATGCATTTTTCTGAAAGAGAAGCAGTCTGTTCCAACACTTCAATTCACTGTGCGAAGTGAATGGAGTGTTGCTTCACTTTCTAAATGCTGTCCTTTTAGAGAAAATCACTCTCTTTTGAAACTGCCTTAAGCTACTTACAAGCATTCACAGGAAACTCACATGCGTTTCTCTGAAAGAGAAGCAGTCTGTTCCAACACTTCAATTCACTGTGCGAAGTGAATGGAGTGTTGCTTCACTTTCTAAATGCTTCCCTTTCAGAGAAAATCACTTTCCTTGAAAGTGCCTTAAGCTACTTACATTCATTCACAAGAAACTCACATGCATTTTTCTGAAAGAGAAGCAGTCTGTTCCAACACTTCAATTCACTGTGCGAAGTGAATGGAGTGTTGCTTCACTTTCTAAATGCTGTCCTTTTAGAGAAAATCACTCTCTTTTGAAACTGCCTTAAGCTACTTACAAGCATTCACAGGAAACTCACATCTGTTTCTCTGAAAGAGAAACAGTCTGTTCCAACACTTCAATTTACTGTGCGAAGTGAATGGAGTGTTTCTTCACTTTCTAAATGATGTAGTTTTAGAGAAATCACTTTCCTTTGAAAGTGCCTTAAGCTACTTACAAGCATTCACAGGAAACTCAAATGCGTTTCTAGGAAAGAAAAGCAGTCTGTTACAACACTTCAATTCACTGTGCGAAGTGAATGGAGTGTTCTTTCACTTTCTAAATGCTGTCCTTTCAGAGAAAATCACTTTCCTTTGAAAGTGCCTTAAGCTACTTACATGCATTCACTAGAAACTCACATGCTTTCTTCTGAAAGAGAAGCAGTCTGTTCCAACAATTGAATTCACTGTGCGAAGTGAATGGAGTGTTGCTTCACTTTCTAAATGCTGTCCTTTCAGAGAAAATCACTTTCCTTTGAAAGTGCCTTAAGCTACTTACAAGCATTCACAAAAAACTCACATTGGTTTCTCTGAAAGAGAAGCAGTCTGTTCCAACACTTCAATTCACTGTGCGAAGTGAATGGAGTGTTGCTTCACTTTCTAAATGCTTCCCTTTCAGAGGAAATCACTTTCCTTTGAAAGTGCCTTAAGCTACTTACGTGCATTCACAAGAAACTCACATTCATTTTTCTGAAAGAGAAGCAGTCTGTTCCAACACTTCAATTCACTGTGCGAAGTGAATGGAGTGTTGCTTCACTTTCTAAATGCTGTCCTTTTAGAGAAAATCACTCTCTTTTGAAACTGCCTTAAGCTACTTACAAGCATTCACAGGAAACTCACATCTGTTTCTCTGAAAGAGAAACAGTCTGTTCCAACACTTCAATTTACTGTGCGAAGTGAATGGAGTGTTTCTTCACTTTCTAAATGATGTAGTTTTAGAGAAATCACTTTCCTTTTAAAGTGCCTTAAGCTACTTACAAGCATTCACAGGAAACTCAAATGCGTTTCTAGGAAAGAAAAGCAGTCTGTTAAAACACTTCAATTCACTGTGCGAAGTGAATGGAGTGTTCTTTCACTTTCTAAATGCTGTCCTTTCAGAGAAAATCACTTTCCTTTGAAAGTGCCTTAAGCTACTTACATGCATTCACTAGAAACTCACATGCTTTCTTCTGAAAGAGAAGCAGTCTGTTCCAACAATTGAATTCACTGTGCGAAAGTGAATGGAGTGTTGCTTCACTTTCTAAATGCTGTCCTTTCAGAGAAAATCACTTTCCTTTGAAAGTGCCTTAAGCTACTTACAAGCATTCACAAAAAACTCACATTGGTTTCTCTGAAAGAGAAGCAGTCTGTTCCAACACTTCAATTCACTGTGCGAAGTGAATGGAGTGTTGCTTCACTTTCTAAATGCTTCCCTTTCAGAGGAAATCACTTTCCTTTGAAAGTGCCTTAAGCTACTTACGTGCATTCACAAGAAACTCACATTCATTTTTCTGAAAGAAAAGCAGTCTGTTCCAACACTTCAATTCACTGTGCGAAGTGAATGGAGTGTTGCTTCACTTTCTAAATGCTGTCCTTTTAGAGAAAATCACTCTCTTTTGAAACTGCCCTAATCTACTTACAAGCATTCACAGGAAACTCACATCTGTTTCTCTGAAAGAGAAACAGTCTGTTCCAACACTTCAATTCACTGTGCGAAGTGAATGGAGTGTTTCTTCACTCTCTAAATGATGTAGTTTTAGAGAAATCACTTTCCTTTGAAAGTGCCTTAAGCTACTTACAAGCATTCACAGGAAACTCAAATGCGTTTCTAGGAAAGAAAAGTAGTCTGTTACAACACTTCAATTCACTGTGCGAAGTAAATGGAGTGTTCTTTCACTTTCTAAATGCTGTCCTTTCAGAGAAAATCACTTTCCTTTGAAAGTGCCTTAAGCTACTTACATGCATTCACTAGAAATTCACATGCTTTCTTCTGAAAAAGAAGCAGTCTGTTCCAACAGTTGAATTCACTGTGCGAAGTGAATGGAGTGTTGCTTCACTTTCTACATGCTTCCCTTTCAGAGGAAATCACTTTCCTTTGAAAGTGACTTAAGCTACTTGCAAGCATTCAACGGAAACTCACATGCATTTTTCTGAAAGAGAAGCAGTCTGTTCCAACACTTCAATTCACTGTGCGAAATGAGTGGAGTGTTGCTTCACTTTCTAAATGCTGTCCTTTTAGAGAAAATCACTCTCTTTTGAAACTGCCTTAAGCTACTTACAAGCATTCACAGGAAACTCACATGCGTTTCTCTGAAAGAGAAGCAGTCTGTTCCAAGACTTCAATTCACTGTGCGAAGTGAATGGAGTGTTGCTTCACTTTCTAAATGCTGTCCTTTCAGAGAAAATCACTTTCCTTTGAAAGTGCCTTAAGCTACTTACAAGCATTCATAAGAAACTCACATGCATTTTTCTGAAAGAGAAGCAGTCTGTTCCAACACTTCAATTCACTGTGCGAAGTGAATGGAGTGTTGCTTCACTTTCTAAATGCTGTCCTTTTAGAGAAAATCACTCTCTTTTGAAACTGCCTTAAGCTACTTACAAGCATTCACAGGAAACTCACATGCGTTTCTCTGAAAGAGAAGCAGTCTGTTCCAAGACTCCAATTCACTGTGCGAAGTGAATGGAGTGTTGCTTCACTTTCTAAATGCTGTCCTTTCAGAGAAAATCACTTTCCTTTGAAAGTGCCTTAAGCTACTTACATTCATTCACAAGAAACTCACATGCATTGTTCTGAAAGAGAAGCAGTCTGTTCCAACAATTCAATTCACTGTGCAAAGTGAATGGAGTGTTGGTTCACTTTCTAAATGCTGTCCTTTCAGAGAAAATCCCTTTCCTTTGAAAGTGCCTTAAGCTACTTACAAGCATTCACAAAAAACTCACATGAGTTTGTCTGAAAAAGAAGCAGTCTGTTCCAACAATTCAATTCACTGTGCGAAGTGAATGGAGTGTTGCTTCACCTTCTAAATGCTGTCCTTTCAGAGAAAATCACTTTCCTTTGAATGTGCCTTAGGCTACTTATAAGCATTCACAAAAAACTCACATTAGTTTCCCTGAAAGAGAAGCAGTCTGTTCCAACACTTCAATTCACTGTGCGAATTGAATGGAGTGTTGCTTCACTTTCTAAATGCTTCCCTTTCAGAGGAAATCACTTTCCTTTGAAAGTGACTTAAGCTACTTTCAAGCATTCAACAGAAACTCACATGCATTTTTCTGAAAGAGAAGCAGTCTGTTCCAACACTTCAATTCACTGTGCGAAGTGAATGGAGTGTTGCTTCACTTTCTAAATGCTGTCCTTTTAGAGAAAATCACTCTCTTTTGTAACTGCCTTAAGCTACTTACAAGCATTCACAGGAAACTCACATGCGTTTCTCTGAAAGAGAAGCAGTCTGTTCCAACACTTCAATTCACTGTGCGAAGTGAATGGAGTGTTGCTTCACTTTCTAAATGCTTCCCTTTCAGAGAAAATCACTTTCCTTGAAAGTGCCTTAAGCTACTTACATTCATTCACAAGAAACTCACATGCATTTTTCTGAAAGAGAAGCAGTCTGTTCCAACACTTCAATTCACTGTGCGAAGTGAATGGAGTGTTGCTTCACTTTCTAAATGCTGTCCTTTTAGAGAAAATCACTCTCTTTTGAAACTGCCTTAAGCTACTTACAAGCATTCACAGGAAACTCACATCTGTTTCTCTGAAAGAGAAACAGTCTGTTCCAACACTTCAATTTACTGTGCGATGTGAATGGAGTGCTTCTTCACTTTCTAAATGATGTAGTTTTAGAGAAATCACTTTCCTTTGAAAGTGCCTTAAGCTACTTACAAGCATTCACAGGAAACTCAAATGCGTTTCTAGGAAAGAAAAGCAGTCTGTTACAACACTTCAATTCACTGTGCGAAGTGAATGGAGTGTTCTTTCACTTTCTAAATGCTGTCCTTTCAGAGAAAATCACTTTCCTTTGAAAGTGCCTTAAGCTACTTACATGCATTCACTAGAAACTCACATGCTTTCTTCTGAAAGAGAAGCAGTCTGTTCCAATAATTGAATTCACTGTGCAAAGTGAATGGAGTGTTGCTTCACTTTCTAAATGCTGTCCTTTCAGAGAAAATCACTTTCCTTTGAAAGTGCCTTAAGCTACTTACAAGCATTCACAAAAAACTCACATTGGTTTCTCTGAAAGAGAAGCAGTCTGTTCCAACACTTCAATTCACTGTGCGAAGTGAATGGAGTGTTGCTTCACTTTCTAAATGCTTCCCTTTCAGAGGAAATCACTTTCCTTTGAAAGTGCCTTAAGCTACTTACGTGCATTCACAAGAAACTCACATTCATTTTTCTGAAAGAAAAGCAGTCTGTTCCAACACTGCAATTCACTGTGCGAAGTGAATGGACTGTTGCTTCACTTTCTAAATGCTGTCCTTTTAGAGAAAATCACTCTCTTTTGAAACTGCCCTAATCTACTTACAAGCATTCACAGGAAACTCACATCTGTTTCTCTGAAAGAGAAACAGTCTGTTCCAACACTTCAATTCACTGTGCGAAGTGAATGGAGTGTTTCTTCACTCTCTAAATGATGTAGTTTTAGAGAAATCACTTTCCTTTGAAAGTGCCTTAAGCTACTTACAAGCATTCACAGGAAACTCAAATGCGTTTCTAGGAAAGAAAAGTAGTCTGTTACAACACTTCAATTCACTGTGCGAAGTAAATGGAGTGTTCTTTCACTTTCTAAATGCTGTCCTTTCAGAGAAAATCACTTTCCTTTGAAAGTGCCTTAAGCTACTTACATGCATTCACTAGAAACTCACATGCTTTCTTCTGAAAAAGAAGCAGTCTGTTCCAACACTTCAATTCACTGTGCGAAGTGAATGGAGTGTTGCTTCACTTTCTAAATGCTGTCCTTTTAGAGAAAATCACTCTCTTTTGAAACTGCCTTAAGCTACTTACAAGCATTCACAGGAAACTCACATGCGTTTCTCTGAAAGAGAAGCAGTCTGTTCCAAGACTCCAATTCACTGTGCGAAGTGAATGGAGTGTTGCTTCACTTTCTAAATGCTGTCCTTTCAGAGAAAATCACTTTCCTTTGAAAGTGCCTTAAGCTACTTACATTCATTCACAAGAAACTCACATGCATTGTTCTGAAAGAGAAGCAGTCTGTTCCAACAATTCAATTCACTGTGCAAAGTGAATGGAGTGTTGGTTCACTTTCTAAATGCTGTCCTTTCAGAGAAAATCCCTTTCCTTTGAAAGTGCCTTAAGCTACTTACAAGCATTCACAAAAAACTCACATGAGTTTGTCTGAAAAAGAAGCAGTCTGTTCCAACAATTCAATTCACTGTGCGAAGTGAATGGAGTGTTGCTTCACCTTCTAAATGCTGTCCTTTCAGAGAAAATCACTTTCCTTTGAATGTGCCTTAGGCTACTTATAAGCATTCACAAAAAACTCACATTAGTTTCCCTGAAAGAGAAGCAGTCTGTTCCAACACTTCAATTCACTGTGCGAATTGAATGGAGTGTTGCTTCACTTTCTAAATGCTTCCCTTTCAGAGGAAATCACTTTCCTTTGAAAGTGACTTAAGCTACTTTCAAGCATTCAACAGAAACTCACATGCATTTTTCTGAAAGAGAAGCAGTCTGTTCCAACACTTCAATTCACTGTGCGAAGTGAATGGAGTGTTGCTTCACTTTCTAAATGCTGTCCTTTTAGAGAAAATCACTCTCTTTTGTAACTGCCTTAAGCTACTTACAAGCATTCACAGGAAACTCACATGCGTTTCTCTGAAAGAGAAGCAGTCTGTTCCAACACTTCAATTCACTGTGCGAAGTGAATGGAGTGTTGCTTCACTTTCTAAATGCTTCCCTTTCAGAGAAAATCACTTTCCTTGAAAGTGCCTTAAGCTACTTACATTCATTCACAAGAAACTCACATGCATTTTTCTGAAAGAGAAGCAGTCTGTTCCAACACTTCAATTCACTGTGCGAAGTGAATGGAGTGTTGCTTCACTTTCTAAATGCTGTCCTTTTAGAGAAAATCACTCTCTTTTGAAACTGCCTTAAGCTACTTACAAGCATTCACAGGAAACTCACATCTGTTTCTCTGAAAGAGAAACAGTCTGTTCCAACACTTCAATTTACTGTGCGATGTGAATGGAGTGCTTCTTCACTTTCTAAATGATGTAGTTTTAGAGAAATCACTTTCCTTTGAAAGTGCCTTAAGCTACTTACAAGCATTCACAGGAAACTCAAATGCGTTTCTAGGAAAGAAAAGCAGTCTGTTACAACACTTCAATTCACTGTGCGAAGTGAATGGAGTGTTCTTTCACTTTCTAAATGCTGTCCTTTCAGAGAAAATCACTTTCCTTTGAAAGTGCCTTAAGCTACTTACATGCATTCACTAGAAACTCACATGCTTTCTTCTGAAAGAGAAGCAGTCTGTTCCAATAATTGAATTCACTGTGCAAAGTGAATGGAGTGTTGCTTCACTTTCTAAATGCTGTCCTTTCAGAGAAAATCACTTTCCTTTGAAAGTGCCTTAAGCTACTTACAAGCATTCACAAAAAACTCACATTGGTTTCTCTGAAAGAGAAGCAGTCTGTTCCAACACTTCAATTCACTGTGCGAAGTGAATGGAGTGTTGCTTCACTTTCTAAATGCTTCCCTTTCAGAGGAAATCACTTTCCTTTGAAAGTGCCTTAAGCTACTTACGTGCATTCACAAGAAACTCACATTCATTTTTCTGAAAGAAAAGCAGTCTGTTCCAACACTGCAATTCACTGTGCGAAGTGAATGGACTGTTGCTTCACTTTCTAAATGCTGTCCTTTTAGAGAAAATCACTCTCTTTTGAAACTGCCCTAATCTACTTACAAGCATTCACAGGAAACTCACATCTGTTTCTCTGAAAGAGAAACAGTCTGTTCCAACACTTCAATTCACTGTGCGAAGTGAATGGAGTGTTTCTTCACTCTCTAAATGATGTAGTTTTAGAGAAATCACTTTCCTTTGAAAGTGCCTTAAGCTACTTACAAGCATTCACAGGAAACTCAAATGCGTTTCTAGGAAAGAAAAGTAGTCTGTTACAACACTTCAATTCACTGTGCGAAGTAAATGGAGTGTTCTTTCACTTTCTAAATGCTGTCCTTTCAGAGAAAATCACTTTCCTTTGAAAGTGCCTTAAGCTACTTACATGCATTCACTAGAAACTCACATGCTTTCTTCTGAAAAAGAAGCAGTCTGTTCCAACAGTTGAATTCACTGTGCGAAGTGAATGGAGTGTTGCTTCACTTTCTACATGCTTCCCTTTCAGAGGAAATCACTTTCCTTTGAAAGTGACTTAAGCTACTTGCAAGCATTCAACGGAAACTCACATGCATTTTTCTGAAAGAGAAGCAGTCTGTTCCAACACTTCAATTCACTGTGCGAAGTGAATGGAGTGTTGCTTCACTTTCTAAATGCTGTCCTTTTAGAGAAAATCACTCTCTTTTGAAACTGCCTTAAGCTACTTACAAGCATTCACAGGAAACTCACATCTGTTTCTCTGAAAGAGAAACAGTCTGTTCCAACACTTCAATTTACTGTGCGAAGTGAATGGAGTGTTTCTTTACTTTCTAAATGATGTAGTTTTAGAGAAATCACTTTCCTTTGAAAGTGCCTTAAGCTACTTACAAGCATTCTCAGGAAACTCAAATGCGTTTCTAGGAAAGAAAAGCAGTCTGTTACAACACTTCAATTCACTGTGCGAAGTGAATGGAGTGTTCTTTCACTTTCTAAATGCTGTCCTTTCAGAGAAAATCACTTTCCTTTGAAAGTGCCTTAAGCTACTTACATGCATTCACTAGAAACTCACATGCTTTCTTCTGAAAGAGAAGCAGTCTGTTCCAACAATTGAATTCACTGTGCGAAGTGAATGGAGTGTTGCTTCACTTTCTAAATGCTGTCCTTTCAGAGAAAATCACTTTCCTTTGAAAGTGCCTTAAGCTACTTACAAGCATTCACAAAAAACTCACATTGGTTTCTCTGAAAGTGAAGCAGTCTGTTCCAACACTTCAATTCACTGTGCGAAGTGAATGGAGTGTTGCTTCACTTTCTAAATGCTTCCCTTTCAGAGGAAATCACTTTCCTTTGAAAGTGCCTTAAGCTACTTACGTGCATTCACAAGAAACTCACATTCATTTTTCTGAAAGAAAAGCAGTCTGTTCCAACACTTCAATTCACTGTGCGAAGTGAATGGAGTGTTGCTTCACTTTCTAAATGCTGTCCTTTTAGAGAAAATCACTCTCTTTTGAAACTGCCCTAATCTACTTATAAGCATTCACAGGAAACTCACATCTGTTTCTCTGAAAGAGAAACAGTCTGTTCCAACAATTCAATTCACTGTGCGAAGTGAATGGAGTGTTTCTTCACTCTCTAAATGATGTAGTTTTAGAGAAATCACTTTCCTTTGAAAGTGCCTTAAGCTACTTACAAGCATTCACAGGAAACTCAAATGCGTTTCTAGGAAAGAAAAGTAGTCTGTTACAACACTTCAATTCACTGTGCGAAGTAAATGGAGTGTTCTTTCACTTTCTAAATGCTGTCCTTTCAGAGAAAATCACTTTCCTTTGAAAGTGCCTTAAGCTACTTACATGCATTCACTAGAAACTCACATGCTTTCTTCTGAAAAAGAAGCAGTCTGTTCCAACAGTTGAATTCACTGTGCGAAGTGAATGGAGTGTTGCTTCACTTTCTACATGCTTCCCTTTCAGAGGAAATCACTTTCCTTTGAAAGTGACTTAAGCTACTTGCAAGCATTCAACGGAAACTCACATGCATTTTTCTGAAAGAGAAGCAGTCTGTTCCAACACTTCAATTCACTGTGCGAAATGAGTGGAGTGTTGCTTCACTTTCTAAATGCTGTCCTTTTAGAGAAAATCACTCTCTTTTGAAACTGCCTTAAGCTACTTACAAGCATTCACAGGAAACTCACATGCGTTTCTCTGAAAGAGAAGCAGTCTGTTCCAAGACTTCAATTCACTGTGCGAAGTGAATGGAGTGTTGCTTCACTTTCTAAATGCTGTCCTTTCAGAGAAAATCACTTTCCTTTGAAAGTGCCTTAAGCTACTTACAAGCATTCACAAAAAACTCACATTGGTTTCTCTGAAAGAGAATCAGTCTGTTCCAACACTTCAATTCACTGTGCGAAGTGAATGGAGTGTTGCTTCACTTTCTAAATGCTGTCCTTTCAGAGAAAATCACTTTCCTTTGAAAGTGCCTTAAGCTACTTACAAGCATTCATAAGAAACTCACATGCATTTCTCTGAAAGAGATGCAGTAGGTTCCAACACTTCAATTCACTGTGCGAAGTGAATGGAGGGTTGCTTCACTTTCAAAAGGCTGTACTTTGAGAGAAAATCACTTTCCTTTGAAAGTGCCTTAAGCTACTTACAAGCATTCACCAGCAACTCACAATCATTTTTCTGAAAGAGAAGCAGTCTGTTCCAACACTTCAATTCACTGTGCGAAGTGAATGGAGTGTTTCTTCACTTTCTAAATGATGTAGTTTTAGAGAAATCACTTTCCTTTGAAAGTGCCTTAAGCTACTTACAAGCATTCACAGGAAACTCAAATGTGTTTCTATTAAAGAAAAGCAGTCTGTTACAACACTTCAATTCACTGTGCGAAGTGAATGGAGTGTTGCTTCACTTTCTAAATGCTGTCCTTTCAGAGAAAATCACTTTCCTTTGAAAGTGCCTTAAGCTACTTACATGCATTCACTAGAAACTCACATGCTTTCTTCTGAAAGAGAAGCAGTCTGTTCCAACAATTAAAATCACTGTGCGAAGTGAATGGAGTGTTGCTTCACTTTCTAAATGCTGTCCTTTCAGAGAAAATCACTTTCCTTTGAAAGTGCCTTAAGCTACTTACAAGCATTCACAAAAAACTCACATGCGTTTCTCTGAAAGAGAAGCAGTCTGTTCCAACACTTCAATTCACTGTGCAAAGTGAATGGAGTGTTCCTTCACTTTCTAAATGGTTCCATTTCAGAGGAAATCACTTTCCTTTGAAAGTGCCTTAAGCTACTTACATGCATTCACAAGAAACTCACATCCATTTTTCTGAAAGAGAAGCAGTCTGTTCCAACACTTCAATTCACGGTGCGAAGTGAATGGAGTGTTGCTTCACTTTCTAAATGCTTCCCTTTCAGAGGAAATCACTTTCCTTTGAAAGTGACTTAAGCTACTTACAAGCATTCACAGGAAACTCACATGTGTTTCTCTGAAGAAGAAGCAGTCTGTTTCAACACTTGAATTCACTGTGCAAAGTGAATGGAGTATTCCTTCACTTTCTAAATGATGTAGTTTTAGAGAAATCACTTTCCTTTGAAAGTGCCTTAAGCTACTTACAAGCATTCACAGGAAACTCAAATGCGTTTCTATGAAAGAGAAGCAGTCTGTTCCAAGACTTCAATTCACTGTGAGAAGTGAATGGAGTGTTGCTTCACTTTCTAAATGCTGTCCTTTCAGAGAAAATCACTGTCCTTTGAAAGTGCCTTAAGCTACTTACATTCATTCACAAGAAACTCACATGCATTTTTCTGAAAGAGAAGCAGTATGTTCCAACACTTCAATTCACTGTGCGAAGTGAATGGAGTGTTGCTTCACTTTCTAAATGCTGTCCTTTTAGAGAAAATCACTCTCTTTTGAAACTGCCTTAAGCTACTTACTAGCATTCACAGAAAACTCACATCTGTTTCTCTGAAAGAGAAACAGTCTGTTCCAACACTTCAATTCACTGTGCGAAGTGAATGGAGTGTTCCTTCAAATTCTAAATGATGTAGTTTTAGAGAAATCACTTTCCTTTGAAAGTGCCTTAAGCTTTCAAGCATTCACAGGAAACTCAAATGCGTTTCTATGAAAGAAAAGCAGTCTGTTACAACACTTCAATTCACTGTGCGAAGTGAATGGAGTGTTGCTTCACTTTCTAAATGCTTCCGTTTCAGAGAAAATCACTTTCCTTTGAAAGTGCCTTATGCTACTTACAAGCATTTATAAGAAACTCAAATGCATTTTTCTGAAAGAGAAGCAGTCTGTTCCAACACTTCAATTCACTGTGCGAAGTGAATGGAGTGTTCTTTCACTTTCTAAATGCTGTCCTTTCAGAGAAAATCACTTTCCTTTGAAAGTGCCTTAAGCTACTTACAAGCTTTTAACAGAAATTCACATGCGTTTTTCTGAAAGAGAAGCAGTCTGTTCCAGCACTTCAATTCACTGTGCGAAGTGAATGGAGTGTTGCTTCACTTCCTAAATGCTGTCCTTTCAGAGAAAATCACTTTCCTTTGAAAGTGCCTGAAGCTACTTACAAGCTTTTAACAGAAATTCACATGCGTTTTTCTGAAAGAGAAGCAGTCTGTTCCAGCACTTCAATTCACTGTGCGAAGTGAATGGAGTGTTTCTTCAAATTCTAAATGATGTAGTTTTAGAGAAATCACTTTCCTTTGAAAGTGCCTTAAGCTACTTACAAGCATTCACTGGAAACTCAAATGCGTTTCTATGAAAGAAAAGCAGTCTGTTACAACACTTCAATTCACTGTGCGAAGTGAATTGAGAGTTCTTTCACTTTCTAAATGCTGTCCTTTCAGAGAAAATCACTTTTCTTTGAAAGTGCCTTAAGCTACTTACATGCATTCACTAGAAACTCACATGCTTTCCTCTGAAAGAGAAGCAGTCTGTTCCAACACTTCAACTCACTGAGCGAAGTGAATGGAGTGTTGCTTCACTTTCTAAATGCTGTCCTTTCAGAGAAAATCACTTTCCTTTGAAAGTGCCTTAAGCTACTTACAAGCTTTTAACAGAAATTCACATGCGTTTTTCTGAAAGAGAAGCAGTCTGTTCCAGCACTTCAATTCACTGTGCGAAGTGAATGGAGTGTTGCTTCAGTTTCTATATGCTGTCCTTTCAGAGAAAATCACTTTCCTTTGAAAGTGCCTTAAGCAACTTACAAGCATTCACAAAAAACTCACATCCGTTTCTCTGAAAGAGAAGCAGTCTATTACAACACTTCAATTCACTGTGCGAAGTGAATGGAGTGTTGCTTCACTTTCTAAATGATGTCCTTTCAGAGAATATCAGTTTCCTTTGAAAGTGCCTTAAGCTACTTGCAAGCATGAACAAAAAACTTTCATCCGTTTCTCTGAAAGAGAAGCAGTCTGTTCCAACACTCCAATTCACTGTGCGAAGTGAATGGAGTGTTGCTTCACTTTCTAAATGCTGTCCTTTTAGAGAAAATCACTCTCTTTTGAAACTGCCTTAAGCTACTTACAAGCATTCACAGGAAACTCAAATGCATTTCTATGAAAGAAAAGCAGTCTGTTACAACACTTCAATTCACTGTGCGAAGTGAATGGAGTGTTCTTTCACTTTCTAAATGCTGTCCTTTCAGAGAAAATCACTTTCCTTTGAAAGTGCCTTAAGCTACTTACATGCATTCACTAGAAACTCACATGCATTTTTCTGAAAGAGAAGCAGTCTGTTCCAACAGTTGAATTCACTGTGCGAAGTGAATGGAGTGTTGCTTCACTTTCTAAATGCTGTCCTTTCAGAGAAAATCACTTTCCTTTGAAAGTGCCTTAGGTTACTCACAAGCATTCACAAAAAACTCACATGAGTTTTTCTGAAAGAGAAGCAGTCTGTTCCAACACTTCAACTCACTGTGCGAAGTGAATGGAGTGTTGCTTCACTTTCTAAATGCTGTCCTTTCAAAGAAAATCACTTTCCTTTGAAAGTATCTTAAGCTACTTACAATCATTCACTAGAAACTCACTCCTGTTTCTTTGAAATAGAAGCAGTCTGTTCCAACACTTCAATTCACTGTGCGAAGTGAATGGAGTGTTGCTTCACTTTCTAAATGCTGTCCTTTTAGAGAAAATCACTCTCTTTTGAAACTGCCTTAAGCTACTTACTAGCATTCACAGAAAACTCACATCTGTTTCTCTGAAAGAGAAACAGTCTGTTCCAGCACTTCAATTCACTGTGCGAAGTGAATGGAGTGTTCCTTCAAATTCTAAATGATGTAGTTTTAGAGAAATCACTTTCCTTTGAAAGTGCCTTAAGCTACTTACAAGCATTCACAGGAAACTCAAATGCGTTTCTATGAAAGAAAAGCACTCTGTTACAACACTTCCATTCACTGTGCGAAGTGAATAGAGTGTTCTTTCACTTTCTAAATGCTGTCCTTTCAGAGAAAATCACTTTCCTTTGAAGTGCCTTAAGCTACTTACATGCATTCACTAGAAACTCACATGCATTTTTCTGAAAGAGAAGCAGTCTGTTCCAACACTTCAATTCACTGTGCGAAGTGAATGGAGTGTTGCTTCACTTTCTAAATGCTGTCCTTTCAGAGAAAATCACTTTCCTTTGAAAGTGCCTTAGGCTACTTACAAGCATTCACAAAAAACTCACATAAGTTTTTCTGAAAGAGAAGCAGTCTGTTCCAACACTTCAACTCACTGTGCGAAGTGAATGGAGTGTTGCTTCACTTTCTAAATGCTGTCCTTTCAGAGAAAATCACTTTCCTTTGAAAGTGCCCTAAGCTACTTACAAACTTTTAACAGAAATTCACATGCGTTTTTCTGAAAGAGAAGCAGTCTGTTCCAGCACTTCAATTCACTGTGCGAAGTGAATGGAGTGTTGCTTCACTTTCTAAATGCTGTCCTTTCAGAGAAAATCACTTTCCTTTGAAAGTGCCTGAAGCTACTTACAAGCATTCAACAGAAATTCACATGCGTTTTTCTGAAAGAGAAGCATTCTGTTCCAACACTTGAATTCACTGTGCGAAGTGAATGGAGTGTTGCTTCACTTTCTAAATGATGTCCTTTCAGAGAAAATCACTCTCTTTTGAAACTGCCTTAAGCTACTTACAAGCATTCACAGGAAACACACATCTGTTTCTCTGAAAGAGAAACAGTCTGTTCCAACACTTCAAGTCACTGTGCGAAGTGAATGGAGTGTTGCTTCACTTTCTAAATGCTGTTCTTTAATAGAAAATCACTTTCCTTTGAAAGTGCCTTAAGCTACTTACAAGCATTCACAGGAAACTCAAATGCGTTTCTATGAAAGAGAAGCAGTCTGTTCCAAGACTTCAATTCACTGTGAGAAGTGAATGGAGTGTTGCTTCACTTTCTAAATGCTGTCCTTTCAGAGAAAATCACTTTCCTTTGAAAGTGCCTTAAGCTACTTACAAGAAATCACAAAAAACTCACATGCTTTCTTCTGAAAAAGAAGCAGTCTGTTCCAACAATTGAATTCACTGTGCGAAGTGAATGGAGTGTTGCTTCACTTTCTAAATGCTGTCCTTTCAGAGAAAATCACTTTCCTTTGAAAGTGCCTTAAGCTACTTACAAGCATTCACAAAAAACTCACATGCGTTTCTCTGAAAGAGAAGCAGTCTGTTCCAACACTTCAATTCACTGTGCGAAGTGAATGGAGTGTTGCTTCACTTTCTAAATGCTGTCCTTTCAGAGAAAATCACTTTCCTTTGAAAGTGCCTTAGGCTACTTACAAGCAGTCACAAAAAACTCACATTTGTTTCTCTGAAAGAGAAGCAGTCTGTTCCAACACTTCAATTCTCTGTGCGAATTGAATGGAGTGTTGCTTCACTTTCTAAATGCTTCCTTTTCAGAGGAAATCACTTTCCTTTGAAAGTGACTTCAGCTACTTGCAAGCATTCAACAGAAACTCACATGCATTTTTCTGAAAGAGAAGCAGTCTGTTCCAACACTTCAATTCACTGTGCGAAGTGAATGGAGTGTTTCTTCACTTTCTTAATGATGTAGTTTTAGAGAAATTACTTTCCTTTGAAAGGGCCTTAAGCTACTTACAAGCATTCACAGGAAACTCAAATGCGTTTCTAGGAAAGAAAAGCAGTCTGTTCCAACACTTCAATTCACTGTGCGAAGTGAATGGAGTGTTCTTTCACTTTCTAAATGCTGTCCTTTCAGAGAAAATCACTTTCCTTTGAAAGTGCCTTAAGCTACTTACATGCATTCACTAGAAACTCACATGCTTTCTTCTGAAAGAGAAGCAGTCTGTTCCAACAATAGAATTCACTGTGCGAAATGAATGGAGTGCTGTTTCACTTTCTAAATGCTGTCCTTTCAGAGAAAATCACTTTCCTTTGAAAGTGCCTTAAGCTAATTACAAGCATTCACAAAAAACTCACATGCGTTTCTCTGAAAGAGAAGCGGTCTGTTCCAACAATTCAATTCACTGTACGAAGTGAATGGAGTGTTCTTTCACTTTCTAAATGCTGTCCTTTCAGAGAAAATCACTTTCCTTTGAAAGTGCCTTAAGCTACTTACAAGCATTCACAAAAAACTCACATGCGTTTCTCTGAAAGAGAATCAGTCTGTTCCAACACTTCAATTCACTGTGCGAAGTGAATGGAGTTTTGCTTCACTTTCTAAATGCTGTCCTTTCAGAGAAAATCACTTTCCTTTGAAAGTGCCTTAAGCTACTTACAAGCATTCATAAGAAACTCACATGCATTTCTCTGAAAGAGAAGCAGTAGGTTCCAACACTTCAATTCACTGTGCGAAGTGAATGGAGGGTTGCTTCACTTTCAAAAGGCTGTACTTTGAGAGAAAATCACTTTCCTTTGAAAGTGCCTTAAGCTACTTACAAGCATTCACCAGCAACTCACAATCATTTTTCTGAAAGAGAAGCAGTCTGTTCCAAAACTTCAATTCACTGTGCGAAGTGAATGGAGTATTCTTTCACTTTCTAAATGCTGTCCTTTCAGAGAAAATCACTTTCCTTTGAAAGTGCCTTAAGCTACTTACAAGCATTCACAAAAAACTCACATGCGTTTCTCTGAAAGAGAATCAGTCTGTTCCAACACTTCAATTCACTGTGCGAAGTGAATGGAGTTTTGCTTCACTTTCTAAATGCTGTCCTTTCAGAGAAAATCACTTTCCTTTGAAAGTGCCTTAAGCTACTTACAAGCATTCACAAAAAACTCACATGCGTTTCTCTGAAAGAGAAGCAGTCTGTTCCAACAATTCAGTTCACTGTGCGAAGAGAATGGAGTGTTGCTTCACTTTCTAAATGCTGTCCTTTCAGAGAAAATCGCTTTCCTTTGAAAGTGCCTTAGGCTACTTACAAGCATTCACAAAAAACACACATTGGTTTCTCAGAAAGAGAAGCAGTCTGTTCCAACACTTCAATTCACTGTGCGAAGTGAATGGAGTGTTGCTTCACTTTCTAAATGCTTCCCTTTCAGAGGAAATCACTTTCCTTTGAAAGTGCCTTAAGCTACTTACATGCATTCACATGAAACTCACATCAATTTTTCTGAAAGAGAAGCAGTCTGTTCCAACACTTCAATTCACTGTGCGAAGTGAATGGAGTGTTGCTTCACTTTCTAAATGCTGTCCTTTTAGAGAAAATCACTCTCTTTTGAAACTGCCTTAAGCTACTTACAAGCATTCACAGGAAACTCACATCTGTTTCTCTGAAAGAGAAACAGTCTGTTCCAACACTTCAATTCACTGTGCGAAGTGAATGGAGTGTTCCTTCACTTTCTAAATGATGTAGTTATAGAGAAATCACTTTCCTTTGAAAGTGCCTTAAGCTACTTACAAGCATTCACAGGAAACTCAAATGCGTTTCTATGAAAGAAAAGCAGTCGGTTACAACACTTCAATTCACTGTGCGAAGTGAATGGAGTGTTCTTTCACTTTCTAAATGCTGTCCTTTCAGAGAAAATCACTTTCCTTTGAAAGTGCCTTAAGCTAATTACAAGCTTTTAACAGAAATTCACATGCGTTTTTCTGAAAGAGAAGCAGTCTGTTCCAACACTTCAATTCACTGTGCGAAGTGAATGGAGTGTTGCTTCACTTTCTAAATGCTGTCCTTTTAGAGAAAATCACTCTCTTTTGAAACTGCCTTAAGCTACGTACAAGCATTCACAGGAAACTTACATCTGTTTCTCTGAAAGAGAAGCAGTCTGTTACAACACTTCAATTCACTGTACGAAGTGAATGGAGTGTTCTTTCAATTTCTAAATGATGTCCTTTCAGAGAATTTCAGTTTCCTTTGAAAGTGCCTTAAGCTACTTGCAAGCATTCACAAAAAATTTTCATCCGTTTCTCTGAAAGAGAAGCAGTCTGTTCCAACACTTCAATTCACTGTGCGAAGTGAATGGAGTGTTGCTTCACTTTCTAAATGCTGTCCTTTTAGAGAAAATCACTCTCTTTTGAAACTGCCTTAAGCTACTTACAAGCATTCACAGGAAACTCAAATGCGTTTCTATGAACGAAAAGCAGTCTGTTACAACACTTCAATTCACTGTGCGAAGTGAATGGAGTGTTCTTTCACTTTCTAAATGCTGTCCTTTCAGAGAAAATCACTTTCCTTTGAAAGTGCCTTAAGCTACTTACAAGAAATCACAAAAAACTCACATGCTTTCTTCTGAAAAAGAAGCAGTCTGTTCCAACAATTGAATTCACTGTGCGAAGTGAATGGAGTGTTGCTTCACTTTCTAAATGCTGTCCTTTCAGAGAAAATCACTTTCCTTTGAAAGTGCCTTAAGCTACTTACAAGCATTCACAAAAAACTCACATGCGTTTCTCTGAAAGAGAAGCAGTCTGTTCCAACAATTCAATTCACTGTGCGAAGTGAATGGAGTGTTGCTTCACTTTCTAAATGCTGTCCTTTCAGAGAAAATCACTTTCCTTTGAAAGTGCCTTAGGCTACTTACAAGCAGTCACAAAAAACTCACATTTGTTTCTCTGAAAGAGAAGCAGTCTGTTCCAACACTTCAATTCTCTGTGCGAATTGAATGGAGTGTTGCTTCACTTTCTAAATGCTTCCTTTTCAGAGGAAATCACTTTCCTTTGAAAGTGACTTCAGCTACTTGCAAGCATTCAACAGAAACTCACATGCATTTTTCTGAAAGAGAAGCAGTCTGTTCCAACACTTCAATTCACTGTGCGAAGTGAATGGAGTGTTTCTTCACTTTCTTAATGATGTAGTTTTAGAGAAATTACTTTCCTTTGAAAGGGCCTTAAGCTACTTACAAGCATTCACAGGAAACTCAAATGCGTTTCTAGGAAAGAAAAGCAGTCTGTTCCAACACTTCAATTCACTGTGCGAAGTGAATGGAGTGTTCTTTCACTTTTTAAATGCTGTCCTTTCAGAGAAAATCACTTTCCTTTGAAAGTGCCTTAAGCTACTTACAAGCATTCATAAGAAACTCACATGCATTTCTCTGAAAGAGAAGCAGTAGGTTCCAACACTTCAATTCACTGTGCGAAGTGAATGGAGGGTTGCTTCACTTTCAAAAGGCTGTACTTTGAGAGAAAATCACTTTCCTTTGAAAGTGCCTTAAGCTACTTACAAGCATTCACCAGCAACTCACAATCATTTTTCTGAAAGAGAAGCAGTCTGTTCCAAAACTTCAATTCACTGTGCGAAGTGAATGGAGTATTCTTTCACTTTCTAAATGCTGTCCTTTCAGAGAAAATCACTTTCCTTTGAAAGTGCCTTAAGCTACTTACAAGCATTCACAAAAAACTCACATGCGTTTCTCTGAAAGAGAATCAGTCTGTTCCAACACTTCAATTCACTGTGCGAAGTGAATGGAGTTTTGCTTCACTTTCTAAATGCTGTCCTTTCAGAGAAAATCACTTTCCTTTGAAAGTGCCTTAAGCTACTTACAAGCATTCACAAAAAACTCACATGCGTTTCTCTGAAAGAGAAGCAGTCTGTTCCAACAATTCAGTTCACTGTGCGAAGAGAATGGAGTGTTGCTTCACTTTCTAAATGCTGTCCTTTCAGAGAAAATCGCTTTCCTTTGAAAGTGCCTTAGGCTACTTACAAGCATTCACAAAAAACACACATTGGTTTCTCAGAAAGAGAAGCAGTCTGTTCCAACACTTCAATTCACTGTGCGAAGTGAATGGAGTGTTGCTTCACTTTCTAAATGCTTCCCTTTCAGAGGAAATCACTTTCCTTTGAAAGTGCCTTAAGCTACTTACATGCATTCACAAGAAACTCACATCAATTTTTCTGAAAGAGAAGCAGTCTGTTCCAACACTTCAATTCACTGTGCGAAGTGAATGGAGTGTTGCTTCACTTTCTAAATGCTGTCCTTTTAGAGAAAATCACTCTCTTTTGAAACTGCCTTAAGCTACTTACAAGCATTCACAGGAAACTCACATCTGTTTCTCTGAAAGAGAAACAGTCTGTTCCAACACTTCAATTCACTGTGCGAAGTGAATGGAGTGTTTCTTCACTTTCTAAATGATGTAGTTTTAGAGAAATCACTTTCCTTTGAAAGTGCCTTAAGCTACTTACAAGCATTCACAGGAAACTCAAATGCGTTTCTATGAAAGAAAAGCAGTCTGTTACAACACTTCAATTCACTGTGCGAAGTGAATGGAGTGTTGCTTCACTTTCTAAATGCTGTCCTTTCAGAGAAAATCACTTTCCTTTGAAAGTGCCTTAAGCTACTTACATGCATTCACTAGAAACTCACATGCTTTCTTCTGAAAGAGAAGCAGTCTGTTCCAACAATTAAAATCACTGTGCGAAGTGAATGGAGTGTTGCTTCACTTTCTAAATGCTGTCCTTTCAGAGAAAATCACTTTCCTTTGAAAGTGCCTTAAGCTACTTACAAGCATTCACAAAAAACTCACATGCGTTTCTCTGAAAGAGAAGCAGTCTGTTCCAACACTTCAATTCACTGTGCAAAGTGAATGGAGTGTTCCTTCACTTTCTAAATGGTTCCCTTTCAGAGGAAATCATTTTCCTTTGAAAGTGCCTTAAGCTACTTACATGCATTCACAAGAAACTCACATCCATTTTTCTGAAAGAGAAGCAGTCTGTTCCAAAACTTCAATTCACTGTGCGAAGTGAATGGAGTGTTGCTTCACTTTCTAAATGCTTCCCTTTCAGAGGAAATCACTTTCCTTTGAAAGTGACTTAAGCTACTTACAAGCATTCACAGGAAACTCACATGTGTTTCTCTGAAGAAGAAGCAGTCTGTTTCAACACTTGAATTCACTGTGCAAAGTGAATGGAGTATTCCTTCACTTTCTAAATGATGTAGTTTTAGAGAAATCACTTTCCTTTGAAAGTGCCTTAAGCTACTTACAAGCATTCACAGGAAACTCAAATGCCTTTCTATGAAAGAGAAGCAGTCTGTTCCAAGACTTCAATTCACTGTGAGAAGTGAATGGAGTGTTGCTTCACTTTCTAAATGCTGTCCTTTCAGAGAAAATCACTTTCCTTTGAAAGTGCCTTAAGCTACTTACATTCATTCACAAGAAACTCACATGCATTTTTCTGAAAGAGAAGCAGTATGTTCCAACACTTCAATTCACTGTGCGAAGTGAATGGAGTGTTGCTTCACTTTCTAAATGCTGTCCTTTTAGAGAAAATCACTCTCTTTTGAAACTGCCTTAAGCTACTTACTAGCATTCACAGAAAACTCACATCTGTTTCTCTGAAAGAGAAACAGTCTGTTCCAACACTTCAATTCACTGTGCGAAGTGAATGGAGTGTTCCTTCAAATTCTAAATGATGTAGTTTTAGAGAAATCACTTTCCTTTGAAAGTGCCTTAAGCTACTTACAAGCATTCACAGGAAACTCAAATGCGTTTCTATGAAAGAAAAGCAGTCTGTTACAACACTTCAATTCACTGTGCGAAGTGAATGGAGTGTTGCTTCACTTTCTAAATGCTTCCCTTTCAGAGAAAATCACTTTCCTTTGAAAGTGCCTTAAGCTACTTACAAGCATTTATAAGAAACTCAAATGCATTTTTCTGAAAGAGAAGCAGTCTGTTCCAACACTTCAATTCACTGTGCGAAGTGAATGGAGTGTTCTTTCACTTTCTAAATGCTGTCCTTTCAGAGAAAATCACTTTCCTTTGAAAGTGCCTTAAGCTACTTACAAGCTTTTAACAGAAATTCACATGCGTTTTTCTGAAAGAGAAGCAGTCTGTTCCAGCACTTCAATTCACTGTGCGAAGTGAATGGAGTGTTGCTTCACTTCCTAAATGCTGTCCTTTCAGAGAAAATCACTTTCCTTTGAAAGTGCCTGAAGCTACTTACAAGCTTTTAACAGAAATTCACATGCGTTTTTCTGAAAGAGAAGCAGTCTGTTCCAGCACTTCAATTCACTGTGCGAAGTGAATGGAGTGTTTCTTCAAATTCTAAATGATGTAGTTTTAGAGAAATCACTTTCCTTTGAAAGTGCCTTAAGCTACTTACAAGCATTCACTGGAAACTCAAATGCATTTTTATGAAAGAAAAGCAGTCTGTTACAACACTTCAATTCACTGTGCGAAGTGAATTGAGAGTTCTTTCACTTTCTAAATACTGTCCTTTCAGAGAAAACCACTTTTCTTTGAAAGTGCCTTAAGCTACTTACATGCATTCACTAGAAACTCACATGTTTTCCTCTGAAAGAGAAGCAGTCTGTTCCAACACTTCAACTCACTGAGCGAAGTGAATGGAGTGTTGCTTCACTTTCTAAATGCTGTCCTTTCAGAGAAAATCACTTTCCTTTGAAAGTGCCTTAAGCTACTTACAAGCTTTTAACAGAAATTCACATGCGTTTTTCTGAAAGAGAAGCAGTCTGTTCCAGCACTTCAATTCACTGTGCGAAGTGAATGGAGTGTTGCTTCAGTTTCTATATGCTGTCCTTTCAGAGAAAATCACTTTCCTTTGAAAGTGCCTTAAGCTACTTACAAGCATTCACAGGAAACTCACATGTGTTTCTCTGAAGAAGAAGCAGTCTGTTTCAACACTTGAATTCACTGTGCAAAGTGAATGGAGTATTCCTTCACTTTCTAAATGATGTAGTTTTAGAGAAATCACTTTCCTTTGAAAGTGCCTTAAGCTACTTACAAGCATTCACAGGAAACTCAAATGCCTTTCTATGAAAGAGAAGCAGTCTGTTCCAAGACTTCAATTCACTGTGAGAAGTGAATGGAGTGTTGCTTCACTTTCTAAATGCTGTCCTTTCAGAGAAAATCACTTTCCTTTGAAAGTGCCTTAAGCTACTTACATTCATTCACAAGAAACTCACATGCATTTTTCTGAAAGAGAAGCAGTATGTTCCAACACTTCAATTCACTGTGCGAAGTGAATGGAGTGTTGCTTCACTTTCTAAATGCTGTCCTTTTAGAGAAAATCACTCTCTTTTGAAACTGCCTTAAGCTACTTACTAGCATTCACAGAAAACTCACATCTGTTTCTCTGAAAGAGAAACAGTCTGTTCCAACACTTCAATTCACTGTGCGAAGTGAATGGAGTGTTCCTTCAAATTCTAAATGATGTAGTTTTAGAGAAATCACTTTCCTTTGAAAGTGCCTTAAGCTACTTACAAGCATTCACAGGAAACTCAAATGCGTTTCTATGAAAGAAAAGCAGTCTGTTACAACACTTCAATTCACTGTGCGAAGTGAATGGAGTGTTGCTTCACTTTCTAAATGCTTCCCTTTCAGAGAAAATCACTTTCCTTTGAAAGTGCCTTAAGCTACTTACAAGCATTTATAAGAAACTCAAATGCATTTTTCTGAAAGAGAAGCAGTCTGTTCCAACACTTCAATTCACTGTGCGAAGTGAATGGAGTGTTCTTTCACTTTCTAAATGCTGTCCTTTCAGAGAAAATCACTTTCCTTTGAAAGTGCCTTAAGCTACTTACAAGCTTTTAACAGAAATTCACATGCGTTTTTCTGAAAGAGAAGCAGTCTGTTCCAGCACTTCAATTCACTGTGCGAAGTGAATGGAGTGTTGCTTCACTTCCTAAATGCTGTCCTTTCAGAGAAAATCACTTTCCTTTGAAAGTGCCTGAAGCTACTTACAAGCTTTTAACAGAAATTCACATGCGTTTTTCTGAAAGAGAAGCAGTCTGTTCCAGCACTTCAATTCACTGTGCGAAGTGAATGGAGTGTTTCTTCAAATTCTAAATGATGTAGTTTTAGAGAAATCACTTTCCTTTGAAAGTGCCTTAAGCTACTTACAAGCATTCACTGGAAACTCAAATGCATTTTTATGAAAGAAAAGCAGTCTGTTACAACACTTCAATTCACTGTGCGAAGTGAATTGAGAGTTCTTTCACTTTCTAAATACTGTCCTTTCAGAGAAAACCACTTTTCTTTGAAAGTGCCTTAAGCTACTTACATGCATTCACTAGAAACTCACATGTTTTCCTCTGAAAGAGAAGCAGTCTGTTCCAACACTTCAACTCACTGAGCGAAGTGAATGGAGTGTTGCTTCACTTTCTAAATGCTGTCCTTTCAGAGAAAATCACTTTCCTTTGAAAGTGCCTTAAGCTACTTACAAGCTTTTAACAGAAATTCACATGCGTTTTTCTGAAAGAGAAGCAGTCTGTTCCAGCACTTCAATTCACTGTGCGAAGTGAATGGAGTGTTGCTTCAGTTTCTATATGCTGTCCTTTCAGAGAAAATCACTTTCCTTTGAAAGTGCCTTAAGCAACTTACAAGCATTCACAAAAAACTCACATCCGTTTCTCTGAAAGAGAAGCAGTCTATTACAACACTTCAATTCACTGTGCGAAGTGAAGGGAGTGTTGCTTCACTTTCTAAATGATGTCCTTTCAGAGAATATCAGTTTCCTTTGAAAGTGCCTTAAGCTACTTGCAAGCATTAACAAAAAACTTTCATCCGTTTCTCTGAAAGAGAAGCAGTCTGTTCCAACACTTCAATTCACTGTGCGAAGTGAATGGAGTGTTGCTTCACTTTCTAAATGCTGTCCTTTTAGAGAAAATCACTCTCTTTTGAAACTGCCTTAAGCTACTTACAAGCATTCACAGGAAACTCAAATGCATTTCTATGAAAGAAAAGCAGTCTGTTACAACACTTCAATTCACTGTGCGAAGTGAATGGAGTGTTCTTTCACTTTCTAAATGCTGTCCTTTCAGAGAAAATCACTTTCCTTTGAAAGTGCCTTAAGCTACTTACATGCATTCACTAGAAACTCACATGCATTTTTCTGAAAGAGAAGCAGTCTGTTCCAACACTTCAATTCACTGTGCGAAGTGAATGGAGTGTTGCTTCACTTTCTAAATGCTGTCCTTTCAGAGAAAATCACTTTCCTTTGAAAGTGCCTTAGGTTACTCACAAGCATTCAAAAAAAACTCACATGCGTTTCTCTGAAAGAGAATCAGTCTGTTCCAACACTTCAATTCACTGTGCGAAGTGAATGGAGTTTTGCTTCACTTTCTAAATGCTGTCCTTTCAGAGAAAATCACTTTCCTTTGAAAGTGCCTTAAGCTACTTACAAGCATTCATAAGAAACTCACATGCATTTCTCTGAAAGAGAAGCAGTAGGTTCCAACACTTCAGTTCACTGTGCGAAGTGAATGGAGGGTTGCTTCACTTTCAAAAGGCTGTACTTTGAGAGAAAATCACTTTCCTTTGAAAGTGCCTTAAGCTACTTACAAGCATTCACCAGCAACTCACAATCATTTTTCTGAAAGAGAAGCAGTCTGTTCCAACACTTCAATTCACTGTGCGAAGTGAATGGAGTATTCTTTCACTTTCTAAATGCTGTCCTTTCAGAGAAAATCACTTTCCTTTGAAAGTGCCTTAAGCTACTTACAAGCATTCACAAAAAACTCACATGCGTTTCTCTGAAAGAGAATCAGTCTGTTCCAACACTTCAATTCACTGTGCGAAGTGAATGGAGTGTTGCTTCACTTTCTAAATGCTGTCCTTTCAGAGAAAATCACTTTCCTTTGAAAGTGCCTTAAGCTACTTACAAGAATTCACAAAAAACTCACATGCGTTTCTCTGAAAGAGAAGCAGTCTGTTCCAACATTTCAATTCACTGTGCAAAGTGAATGTAGTGTTCCTTCACTTTCTAAATGGTTCCCTTTCAGAGGAAATCACTTTCCTTTGAAAGTGCCTTAAGCTACTTACATGCATTCACAAGAAACTCACATCCATTTTTCTGAAAGAGAAGCAGTCTGTTCCAACACTTCAATTCACTGTGCGAAGTGAATGGAGTGTTGCTTCACTTTCTAAATGCTTCCCTTTCAGAGGAAATCACTTTCCTTTGAAAGTGACTTAAGCTACTTACAAGCATTCACAGGAAACTCACATGTGTTTCTCTGAAGAAGAAGCAGTCTGTTTCAACACTTCAATTCACTGTGCAAAGTGAATGGAGTATTCCTTCACTTTCTAAATGATGTAGTTTTAGAGAAATCACTTTCCTTTGAAAGTGCCTTAAGCTACTTACAAGCATTCACAGGAAACTCAAATGCGTTTCTATGAAAGAGAAGCAGTCTGTTCCAAGACTTCAGTTCACTGTGAGAAGTGAATGGAGTGTTGCTTCACTTTCTAAATGCTGTCCTTTCAGAGAAAATCACTTTCCTTTGAAAGTGCCTTAAGCTACTTACATTCATTCACAAGAAACTCACATGCATTTTTCTGAAAGAGAAGCAGTATGTTCCAACACTTCAATTCACTGTGCGAAGTGAATGGAGTGTTGCTTCACTTTCTAAATGCTGTCCTTTTAGAGAAAATCACTCTCTTTTGAAACTGCCTTAAGCTACTTACTAGCATTCACAGGAAACTCACATCTGTTTCTCTGAAAGAGAAACAGTCTGTTCCAACACTTCAATTCACTGTGCGAAGTGAATGGAGTGTTCCTTCAAATTCTAAATGATGTAGTTTTAGAGAAATCACTTTCCTTTGAAAGTGCCTTAAGCTACTTACAAGCATTCACAGGAAACTCAAATGCGTTTCTATGAAAGAAAAGCAGTCTGTTACAACACTTCAATTCACTGTGCGAAGTGAATGGAGTGTTGCTTCACTTTCTAAATGCTTCCCTTTCAGAGAAAATCACTTTCCTTTGAAAGTGCCTTAAGCTACTTACAAGCATTTATAAGAAACTCAAATGCATTTTTCTGAAAGAGAAGCAGTCTGTTCCAACACTTCAATTCACTGTGCGAAGTGAATGGAGTGTTCTTTCACTTTCTAAATGCTGTCCTTTCAGAGAAAATCACTTTCCTTTGAAAGTGCCTTAAGCTACTTACAAGCTTTTAACACAAATTCACATGCGTTTTTCTGAAAGAGAAGCAGTCTGTTCCAGCACTTCAATTCACTGTGCGAAGTGAATGGAGTGTTGCTTCACTTCCTAAATGCTGTCCTTTCAGAGAAAATCACTTTCCTTTGAAAGTGCCTGAAGCTACTTACAAGCTTTTAACAGAAATTCACATGCGTTTTTCTGAAAGAGAAGCAGTCTGTTCCAGCACTTCAATTCACTGTGCGAAGTGAATGGAGTGTTTCTTCAAATTCTAAATGATGTAGTTTTAGAGAAATCACTTTCCTTTGAAAGTGCCTTAAGCTACTTACAAGCATTCACTGGAAACTCAAATGCGTTTCTATGAAAGAATAGCAGTCTGTTACAACACTTCAATTCACTGTGCGAAGTGAATTGAGAGTTCTTTCACTTTCTAAATGCTGTCCTTTCAGAGAAAATCACTTTTCTTTGAAAGTGCCTTAAGCTACTTACATGCATTCACTAGAAACTCACATGCTTTCCTCTGAAAGAGAAGCAGTCTGTTCCAACACTTCAACTCACTGAGCGAAGTGAATGGAGTGTTGCTTCACTTTCTAAATGCTGTCCTTTCAGAGAAAATCACTTTCCTTTGAAAGTGCCTTAAGCTACTTACAAGCTTTTAACAGAAATTCACATGCGTTTTTCTGAAAGAGAAGCAGTCTGTTCCAGCACTTCAATTCACTGTGCGAAGTGAATGGAGTGTTGCTTCAGTTTCTATATGCTGTCCTTTCAGAGAAAATCACTTTCCTTTGAAAGTGCCTTAAGCAACTTACAAGCATTCACAAAAAACTCACATCCGTTTCTCTGAAAGAGAAGCAGTCTATTACAACACTTCAATTCACTGTGCGAAGTGAATGGAGTGTTGCTTCACTTTCTAAATGATGTCCTTTCAGAGAATATCAGTTTCCTTTGAAAGTGCCTTAAGCTACTTGCAAGCATTAACAAAAAACTTTCATCCGTTTCTCTGAAAGAGAAGCAGTCTGTTCCAACACTTCAATTCACTGTGCGAAGTGAATGGAGTGTTGCTTCACTTTCTAAATGCTGTCCTTTTAGAGAAAATCACTCTCTTTTGAAACTGCCTTAAGCTACTTACAAGCATTCACAGGAAACTCAAATGCATTTCTATGAAAGAAAAGCAGTCTGTTACAACACTTCAATTCACTGTGCGAAGTGAATGGAGTGTTCTTTCACTTTCTAAATGCTGTCCTTTCAGAGAAAATCACTTTCCTTTGAAAGTGCCTTAAGCTACTTACATGCATTCACTAGAAACTCACATGCATTTTTCTGAAAGAGAAGCAGTCTGTTCCAACACTTCAATTCACTGTGCGAAGTGAATGGAGTGTTGCTTCACTTTCTAAATGCTGTCCTTTCAGAGAAAATCACTTTCCTTTGAAAGTGCCTTAGGTTACTCACAAGCATTCACAAAAAACTCACATGCGTTTCTCTGAAAGAGAATCAGTCTGTTCCAACACTTCAATTCACTGTGCGAAGTGAATGGAGTGTTGCTTCACTTTCTAAATGCTGTCCTTTCAGAGAAAATCACTTTCCTTTGAAAGTGCCTTAAGCTACTTACAAGCATTCATAAGAAACTCACATGCATTTCTCTGAAAGAGATGCAGTAGGTTCCAACACTTCAATTCACTGTGCGAAGTGAATGGAGGGTTGCTTCACTTTCAAAAGGCTGTACTTTGAGAGAAAATCACTTTCCTTTGAAAGTGCCTTAAGCTACTTACAAGCATTCACCAGCAACTCACAATCATTTTTCTGAAAGAGAAGCAGTCTGTTCCAACACTTCAATTCACTGTGCGAAGTGAATGGAGTGTTTCTTCACTTTCTAAATGATGTAGTTTTAGAGAAATCACTTTCCTTTGAAAGTGCCTTAAGCTACTTACAAGCATTCACAGGAAACTCAAATGCGTTTCTATGAAAGAAAAGCAGTCTGTTACAACACTTCAATTCACTGTGCGAAGTGAATGGAGTGTTGCTTCACTTTCTAAATGCTGTCCTTTCAGAGAAAATCACTTTCCTTTGAATGTGCCTTAAGCTACTTACATGCATTCACTAGAAACTCACATGCTTTCTTCTGAAAGAGAAGCAGTCTGTTCCAACAATTAAAATCACTGTGCGAAGTGAATGGAGTGTTGCTTCACTTTCTAAATGCTGTCCTTTCAGAGAAAATCACTTTCCTTTGAAAGTGCCTTAAGCTACTTACAAGCATTCACAAAAAACTCACATGCGTTTCTCTGAAAGAGAAGCAGTCTGTTCCAACACTTCAATTCACTGTGCAAAGTGAATGGAGTGTTCCTTCACTTTCTAAATGGTTCCATTTCAGAGGAAATCACTTTCCTTTGAAAGTGCCTTAAGCTACTTACATGCATTCACAAGAAACTCACATCCATTTTTCTGAAAGAGAAGCAGTCTGTTCCAACACTTCAATTCACGGTGCGAAGTGAATGGAGTGTTGCTTCACTTTCTAAATGCTTCCCTTTCAGAGGAAATCACTTTCCTTTGAAAGTGACTTAAGCTACTTACAAGCATTCACAGGAAACTCACATGTGTTTCTCTGAAGAAGAAGCAGTCTGTTTCAACACTTGAATTCACTGTGCAAAGTGAATGGAGTATTCCTTCACTTTCTAAATGATGTAGTTTTAGAGAAATCACTTTCCTTTGAAAGTGCCTTAAGCTACTTACAAGCATTCACAGGAAACTCAAATGCGTTTCTATGAAAGAGAAGCAGTCTGTTCCAAGACTTCAATTCACTGTGAGAAGTGAATGGAGTGTTGCTTCACTTTCTAAATGCTGTCCTTTCAGAGAAAATCACTGTCCTTTGAAAGTGCCTTAAGCTACTTACATTCATTCACAAGAAACTCACATGCATTTTTCTGAAAGAGAAGCAGTATGTTCCAACACTTCAATTCACTGTGCGAAGTGAATGGAGTGTTGCTTCACTTTCTAAATGCTGTCCTTTTAGAGAAAATCACTCTCTTTTGAAACTGCCTTAAGCTACTTACTAGCATTCACAGAAAACTCACATCTGTTTCTCTGAAAGAGAAACAGTCTGTTCCAACACTTCAATTCACTGTGCGAAGTGAATGGAGTGTTCCTTCAAATTCTAAATGATGTAGTTTTAGAGAAATCACTTTCCTTTGAAAGTGCCTTAAGCTTTCAAGCATTCACAGGAAACTCAAATGCGTTTCTATGAAAGAAAAGCAGTCTGTTACAACACTTCAATTCACTGTGCGAAGTGAATGGAGTGTTGCTTCACTTTCTAAATGCTTCCCTTTCAGAGAAAATCACTTTCCTTTGAAAGTGCCTTATGCTACTTACAAGCATTTATAAGAAACTCAAATGCATTTTTCTGAAAGAGAAGCAGTCTGTTCCAACACTTCAATTCACTGTGCGAAGTGAATGGAGTGTTCTTTCACTTTCTAAATGCTGTCCTTTCAGAGAAAATCACTTTCCTTTGAAAGTGCCTTAAGCTACTTACAAGCTTTTAACAGAAATTCACATGCGTTTTTCTGAAAGAGAAGCAGTCTGTTCCAGCACTTCAATTCACTGTGCGAAGTGAATGGAGTGTTGCTTCACTTCCTAAATGCTGTCCTTTCAGAGAAAATCACTTTCCTTTGAAAGTGCCTGAAGCTACTTACAAGCTTTTAACAGAAATTCACATGCGTTTTTCTGAAAGAGAAGCAGTCTGTTCCAGCACTTCAATTCACTGTGCGAAGTGAATGGAGTGTTTCTTCAAATTCTAAATGATGTAGTTTTAGAGAAATCACTTTCCTTTGAAAGTGCCTTAAGCTACTTACAAGCATTCACTGGAAACTCAAATGCGTTTCTATGAAAGAAAAGCAGTCTGTTACAACACTTCAATTCACTGTGCGAAGTGAATTGAGAGTTCTTTCACTTTCTAAATGCTGTCCTTTCAGAGAAAATCACTTTTCTTTGAAAGTGCCTTAAGCTACTTACATGCATTCACTAGAAACTCACATGCTTTCCTCTGAAAGAGAAGCAGTCTGTTCCAACACTTCAACTCACTGAGCGAAGTGAATGGAGTGTTGCTTCACTTTCTAAATGCTGTCCTTTCAGAGAAAATCACTTTCCTTTGAAAGTGCCTTAAGCTACTTACAAGCTTTTAACAGAAATTCACATGCGTTTTTCTGAAAGAGAAGCAGTCTGTTCCAGCACTTCAATTCACTGTGCGAAGTGAATGGAGTGTTGCTTCAGTTTCTATATGCTGTCCTTTCAGAGAAAATCACTTTCCTTTGAAAGTGCCTTAAGCAACTTACAAGCATTCACAAAAAACTCACATCCGTTTCTCTGAAAGAGAAGCAGTCTATTACAACACTTCAATTCACTGTGCGAAGTGAATGGAGTGTTGCTTCACTTTCTAAATGCTGTCCTTTCAGAGAAAATCACTGTCCTTTGAAAGTGCCTTAAGCTACTTACATTCATTCACAAGAAACTCACATGCATTTTTCTGAAAGAGAAGCAGTATGTTCCAACACTTCAATTCACTGTGCGAAGTGAATGGAGTGTTGCTTCACTTTCTAAATGCTGTCCTTTTAGAGAAAATCACTCTCTTTTGAAACTGCCTTAAGCTACTTACTAGCATTCACAGAAAACTCACATCTGTTTCTCTGAAAGAGAAACAGTCTGTTCCAACACTTCAATTCACTGTGCGAAGTGAATGGAGTGTTCCTTCAAATTCTAAATGATGTAGTTTTAGAGAAATCACTTTCCTCTGAAAGTGCCTTAAGCTTTCAAGCATTCACAGGAAACTCAAATGCGTTTCTATGAAAGAAAAGCAGTCTGTTACAACACTTCAATTCACTGTGCGAAGTGAATGGAGTGTTGCTTCACTTTCTAAATGCTTCCCTTTCAGAGAAAATCACTTTCCTTTGAAAGTGCCTTATGCTACTTACAAGCATTTATAAGAAACTCAAATGCATTTTTCTGAAAGAGAAGCAGTCTGTTCCAACACTTCAATTCACTGTGCGAAGTGAATGGAGTGTTCTTTCACTTTCTAAATGCTGTCCTTTCAGAGAAAATCACTTTCCTTTGAAAGTGCCTTAAGCTACTTACAAGCTTTTAACAGAAATTCACATGCGTTTTTCTGAAAGAGAAGCAGTCTGTTCCAGCACTTCAATTCACTGTGCGAAGTGAATGGAGTGTTGCTTCACTTCCTAAATGCTGTCCTTTCAGAGAAAATCACTTTCCTTTGAAAGTGCCTGAAGCTACTTACAAGCTTTTAACAGAAATTCACATGCGTTTTTCTGAAAGAGAAGCAGTCTGTTCCAGCACTTCAATTCACTGTGCGAAGTGAATGGAGTGTTTCTTCAAATTCTAAATGATGTAGTTTTAGAGAAATCACTTTCCTTTGAAAGTGCCTTAAGCTACTTACAAGCATTCACTGGAAACTCAAATGCGTTTCTATGAAAGAAAAGCAGTCTGTTACAACACTTCAATTCACTGTGCGAAGTGAATTGAGAGTTCTTTCACTTTCTAAATGCTGTCCTTTCAGAGAAAATCACTTTTCTTTGAAAGTGCCTTAAGCTACTTACATGCATTCACTAGAAACTCACATGCTTTCCTCTGAAAGAGAAGCAGTCTGTTCCAACACTTCAACTCACTGAGCGAAGTGAATGGAGTGTTGCTTCACTTTCTAAATGCTGTCCTTTCAGAGAAAATCACTTTCCTTTGAAAGTGCCTTAAGCTACTTACAAGCTTTTAACAGAAATTCACATGCGTTTTTCTGAAAGAGAAGCAGTCTGTTCCAGCACTTCAATTCACTGTGCGAAGTGAATGGAGTGTTGCTTCAGTTTCTATATGCTGTCCTTTCAGAGAAAATCACTTTCCTTTGAAAGTGCCTTAAGCAACTTACAAGCATTCACAAAAAACTCACATCCGTTTCTCTGAAAGAGAAGCAGTCTATTACAACACTTCAATTCACTGTGCGAAGTGAATGGAGTGTTGCTTCACTTTCTAAATGATGTCCTTTCAGAGAATATCAGTTTCCTTTGAAAGTGCCTTAAGCTACTTGCAAGCATGAACAAAAAACTTTCATCCGTTTCTCTGAAAGAGAAGCAGTCTGTTCCAACACTTCAATTCACTGTGCGAAGTGAATGGAGTGTTGCTTCACTTTCTAAATGCTGTCCTTTTAGAGAAAATCACTCTCTTTTGAAACTGCCTTAAGCTACTTACAAGCATTCACAGGAAACTCAAATGCATTTCTATGAAAGAAAAGCAGTCTGTTACAACACTTCAATTCACTGTGCGAAGTGAATGGAGTGTTCTTTCACTTTCTAAATGCTGTCCTTTCAGAGAAAATCACTTTCCTTTGAAAGTGCCTTAAGCTACTTACTTGCATTCACTAGAAACTCACATGCATTTTTCTGAAAGAGAAGCAGTCTGTTCCAACAGTTGAATTCACTGTGCGAAGTGAATGGAGTGTTGCTTCACTTTCTAAATGCTGTCCTTTCAGAGAAAATCACTTTCCTTTGAAAGTGCCTTAGGTTACTCACAAGCATTCACAAAAAACTCACATGAGTTTTTCTGAAAGAGAAGCAGTCTGTTCCAACACTTCAACTCACTGTGCGAAGTGAATGGAGTGTTGCTTTACTTTCTAAATGCTGTCCTTTCATAGAAAATCACTTTCCTTTGAAAGTATCTTAAGCTACTTACAATCATTCACTAGAAACTCACTCCTGTTTCTTTGAAATAGAAGCAGTCTGTTCCAACACTTCAATTCACTGTGCGAAGTGAATGGAGTGTTGCTTCACTTTCTAAATGCTGTCCTTTTAGAGAAAATCACTCTCTTTTGAAACTGCCTTAAGCTACTTACTAGCATTCACAGAAAACTCACATCTGTTTCTCTGAAAGAGAAACAGTCTGTTCCAGCACTTCAATTCACTGTGCGAAGTGAATGGAGTGTTCCTTCAAATTCTAAATGATGTAGTTTTAGAGAAATCACTTTCCTTTGAAAGTGCCTTAAGCTACTTACAAGCATTCACAGGAAACTCAAATGCGTTTCTATGAAAGAAAAGCACTCTGTTACAACACTTCCATTCACTGTGCGAAGTGAATAGAGTGTTCTTTCACTTTCTAAATGCTGTCCTTTCAGAGAAAATCACTTTCCTTTGAAGTGCCTTAAGCTACTTACATGCATTCACTAGAAACTCACATGCATTTTTCTGAAAGAGAAGCAGTCTGTTCCAACACTTCAATTCACTGTGCGAAGTGAATGGAGTGTTGCTTCACTTTCTAAATGCTGTCCTTTCAGAGAAAATCACTTTCCTTTGAAAGTGCCTTAGGCTACTTACAAGCATTCACAAAAAACTCACATAAGTTTTTCTGAAAGAGAAGCAGTCTGTTCCAACACTTCAACTCACTGTGCGAAGTGAATGGAGTGTTGCTTCACTTTCTAAATGCTGTCCTTTCAGAGAAAATCACTTTCCTTTGAAAGTGCCCTAAGCTACTTACAAACTTTTAACAGAAATTCACATGCGTTTTTCTGAAAGAGAAGCAGTCTGTTCCAGCACTTCAATTCACTGTGCGAAGTGAATGGAGTGTTGCTTCACTTTCTAAATGCTGTCCTTTCAGAGAAAATCACTTTCCTTTGAAAGTGCCTGAAGCTACTTACAAGCATTCAACAGAAATTCACATGCGTTTTTCTGAAAGAGAAGCATTCTGTTCCAACACTTGAATTCACTGTGCGAAGTGAATGGAGTGTTGCTTCACTTTCTAAATGATGTCCTTTCAGAGAAAATCACTCTCTTTTGAAACTGCCTTAAGCTACTTACAAGCATTCACAGGAAACACACATCTGTTTCTCTGAAAGAGAAACAGTCTGTTCCAACACTTCAAGTCACTGTGCGAAGTGAATGGAGTGTTGCTTCACTTTCTAAATGCTGTTCTTTAATAGAAAATCACTTTCCTTTGAAAGTGCCTTAAGCTACTTACAAGCATTCACAGGAAACTCAAATGCGTTTCTATGAAAGAGAAGCAGTCTGTTCCAAGACTTCAATTCACTGTGAGAAGTGAATGGAGTGTTGCTTCACTTTCTAAATGCTGTCCTTTCAGAGAAAATCACTTTCCTTTGAAAGTGCCTTAAGCTACTTACATTCATTCACAAGAAACTCACATGCATTTTTCTGAAAGAGAAGCAGTCTGCTCCAACACTTCAATTCAATGTGCGAAGTGAATGGAGTGTTGCTTCACTTTCTAAATGCTGTCCTTTTAGAGAAAATCACTCTCTTTTGAAACTGCCTTAAGCTACTTACTAGCATTCACAGAAAACTCACATCTGTTTCTCTGAAAGAGAAACAGTCTGTTCCAACACTTCAATTCACTGTGCGAAGTGAATGGAGTGTTCCTTCAAATTCTAAATGATGTAGTTTTAGAGAAATCACTTTCCTTTGAAAGTGCCTTAAGCTACTTACAAGCATTCACAGGAAACTCAAATGCGTTTCTATGAAAGAAAAGCAGTCTGTTACAACACTTCAATTCACTGTGCGAAGTGAATGGAGTGTTGCTTCACTTTCTAAATGCTTCCCTTTCAGAGAAAATCACTTTCCTTTGAAAGTGCCTTAAGCTACTTACAAGCATTTATAAGAAACTCAAATGCATTTTTCTGAAAGAGAAGCAGTCTGTTCCAACACTTCAATTCACTGTGCGAAGTGAATGGAGTGTTCTTTCACTTTCTAAATGCTGTCCTTTCAGAGAAAATCACTTTCCTTTGAAAGTGCCTTAAGCTACTTACAAGCTTTTAACAGAAATTCACATGCGTTTTTCTGAAAGAGAAGCAGTCTGTTCCAGCACTTCAATTCACTGTGCGAAGTGAATGGAGTGTTGCTTCACTTCCTAAATGCTGTCCTTTCAGATAAAATCACTTTCCTTTGAAAGTGCCAGAAGCTACTTACAAGCATTCAACAGAAATTCACATGCGTTTTTCTGAAAGAGAAGCTGTCTGTTCCAACACTTGAATTCACTGTGCGAAGTGAATGGAGTGTTGCTTCACTTTCTAAATGATGTCCTTTCAGAGAGTATCAGTTTCCTTTGAAAGTGCATTAGGCTACTTGCAAGCATTCACAAAAAACTTTCATTCGTTTCTCTGAAAGAGAAGCAGTCTGTTCCAATACTTCAATTCACTGTGCGAAGTGAATGGAGTGTTACTTCACTTTCTAAATGCTGTCCTTTTTGAGAAAATCACTCTCTTTTGAAACTGCCTTAAGCTACTTACAAGCATTCACAGGAAACTCAAATGCGTTTCTATGAAAGAAAAGCAGTCTGTTACAACAATTCAATTCACTGTGCGAAGTGAATGGAGTGTTCTTTCACTTTCTAAATGCTGTCCTTTCAGAGAAAATCACTTTCCTTTGAAAGTGCCTTAAGCTACTTACATGCATTCACTAGAAACTCACATGCATTTTTCTGAAAGAGAAGCAGTCTGTTCCAACACTTCAATTCACTGTGCGAAGTGAATGGAGTGTTGCTTCACTTTCTAAATGCTGTCCTTTCAGAGAAAATCACTTTCCCTTGAAAGTGCATTAGGCTACTTACAAGCATTCACAAAAAACTCACATGAGTTTTTCTGAAAGAGAAGCAGTCTGTTCCAACACTTCAATTCACTGTGCGAAGTGAATGGAGTGTTTCTTCAAATTCTAAATGATGTAGTTTTAGAGAAATCACTTTCCTTTGAAAGTGCCTTAAGCTACTTACAAGCATTCACTGGAAACTCAAATGCGTTTCTATGAAAGAAAAGCAGTCTGTTACAACACTTCAATTCACTGTGCGAAGTGAATTGAGAGTTCTTTCACTTTCTAAATGCTGTCCTTTCAGAGAAAATCACTTTTCTTTGAAAGTGCCTTAAGCTACTTACATGCATTCACTAGAAACTCACATGCTTTCCTCTGAAAGAGAAGCAGTCTGTTCCAACACTTCAACTCACTGAGCGAAGTGAATGGAGTGTTGCTTCACTTTCTAAATGCTGTCCTTTCAGAGAAAATCACTTTCCTTTGAAAGTGCCTTAAGCTACTTACAAGCTTTTAACAGAAATTCACATGCGTTTTTCTGAAAGAGAAGCAGTCTGTTCCAGCACTTCAATTCACTGTGCGAAGTGAATGGAGTGTTGCTTCAGTTTCTATATGCTGTCCTTTCAGAGAAAATCACTTTCCTTTGAAAGTGCCTTAAGCAACTTACAAGCATTCACAAAAAACTCACATCCGTTTCTCTGAAAGAGAAGCAGTCTATTACAACACTTCAATTCACTGTGCGAAGTGAATGGAGTGTTGCTTCACTTTCTAAATGATGTCCTTTCAGAGAATATCAGTTTCCTTTGAAAGTGCCTTAAGCTACTTGCAAGCATTCACAAAAAACTTTCATCCGTTTCTCTGAAAGAGAAGCAGTCTGTTCCAACACTTCAATTCACTGTGCGAAGTGAATGGAGTGTTGCTTCACTTTCTAAATGCTGTCCTTTTAGAGAAAATCACTCTCTTTTGAAACTGCCTTAAGCTACTTACAAGCATTCACAGGAAACTCAAATGCATTTCTATGAAAGAAAAGCAGTCTGTTACAACACTTCAATTCACTGTGCGAAGTGAATGGAGTGTTCTTTCACTTTCTAAATGCTGTCCTTTCAGAGAAAATCACTTTCCTTTGAAAGTGCCTTAAGCTACTTACATGCATTCACTAGAAACTCACATGCATTTTTCTGAAAGAGAAGCAGTCTGTTCCAACACTTCAATTCACTGTGCGAGTGAATGGAGTGTTGCTTCACTTTCTAAATGCTGTCCTTTCAGAGAAAATCACTTTCCTTTGAAAGTGCCTTAGGTTACTCACAAGCATTCACAAAAAAACTCACATGAGATTTTCTGAAAGAGAAGCAGTCTGTTCCAACACTTCAACTCACTGTGCGAAGTGAATGGAGTGTTGCTTCACTTTCTAAATGCTGTCCTTTCAAAGAAAATCACTTTCCTTTGAAAGTATCTTAAGCTACTTACAATCATTCACTAGAAACTCACTCCTGTTTCTTTGAAATAGAAGCAGTCTGTTCCAACCCTTCAATTCACTGTGCGAAGTGAATGGAGTGTTGCTTCACTTTCTAAATGCTGTCCTTTTAGAGAAAATCACTCTCTTTTGAAACTGCCTTAAGCTACTTACTAGCATTCACAGAAAACTCACATCTGTTTCTCTGAAAGAGAAACAGTCTGTTCCAACACTTCAATTCACTGTGCGAAGTGAATGGAGTGTTCCTTCTAATTCTAAATGATGTAGTTTTAGAGAAATCACTTTCCTTTGAAAGTGCCTTAAGCTACTTACATGCATTCACAGGAAACTCAAATGCGTTTCTATGAAAGAAAAGCAGTCTGTTACAACACTTCAATTCACTGTGCGAAGTGAATGGAGTGTTGCTTCACTTTCTAAATGCTTCCCTTTCAGAGAAAATCACTTTCCTTTGAAAGTGCCTTAAGCTACTTACAAGCATTTACAAGAAACTCAAATGCATTTTTCTGAAAGAGAAGCAGTCTGTTCCAATACTTCAATTCACTGTGCGAAGTGAATGGAGTGTTCTTTCACTTTCTAAATGCTGTCCTTTCAGAGAAAATCACTTTCCTTTGAAAGTGCCTTAAGCTACTTACAAGCTTTTAGCAGAAATTCACATGCGTTTTTCTGAAAGAGAAGCAGTCTGTTCCAGCACTTCAATTCACTGTGCGAAGTAAATGGAGTGTTGCTTCACTTTCTAAATGCTGTCCTTTCAGAGAAAATCACTTTCCTTTGAAAGTTCCTGAAGCTACTTACAAGCATTCAACAGAAATTCACATGCGTTTTTCTGAAAGAGAAGCAGTCTGTTCCAACACTTGAATTCACTGTGCGAAGTGAATGGAGTTTTGCTTCACTTTCTAAATGATGTCCTTTCAGAGAATATCAGTTTCCTTTGAAAGTGCCTGAAGCTACTTGCAAGCATTCACAAAAAACTTTCATCTGTTTCTCTGAAAGAGAAGCAGTCTGTTTCAACACTTCAATTCACTGTGCGAAGTGAATGGAGTGTTACTTCACTTTCTAAATGCTGTCCTTTTAGAGAAAATCACTCGCTTTTGAAACTGCCTTAAGCTACTTACAAGCATTCACAGGAAACTCAAATGCGTTTCTATGAAAGAAAAGCAGTGTGTTACAACAATTCAATTCACTGTGCGAAGTGAATAGAGTGTTCTTTCACTTTCTAAATGCTGTCCTTTCAGAGAAAATCACTTTCCTTTGAAAGTGCCTTAAGTTACTTACATGCATTCACTAGAAACTCACATGCATTTTTCTGAAAGAGAAGCAGTCTGTTCCAACACTTCAATTCACTGTGCGAATTGAATGGAGTGTTGCTTCACTTTCTAAATGCTGTCCTTTCAGAGAAAATCACTTTCCTTTGAAAGTGCCTTAGGCTACTTACAAGCATTCACAAAAAACTCACATAAGTTTTTCTGAAAGAGAAGCAGTCTGTTCCAACACTTCAACTCACTGTGCGAAGTGAATGGAGTGTTGCTTCACTTTCTAAATGCTGTCCTTTCAGAGAAAATCACTTTCCTTTGAAAGTGCCTTAGGCTACTTACAAGCATTCACAAAAAACTCACATAAGTTTTTCTGAAAGAGAAGCAGTCTGTTCCAACACTTCAACTCACTGTGCGAAGTGAATGGAGTGTTGCTTCACTTTCTAAATGCTGTCCTTTCAGAGAAAATCACTTTCCTTTGAAAGTGCCCTAAGCTACTTACAAACTTTTAACAGAAATTCACATGCGTTTTTCTGAAAGAGAAGAAGTCTGTTCCAGCACTTCAATTCACTGTGCGAAGTGAATGGAGTGTTGCTTCACTTTCTAAATGCTGTCCTTTCAGAGAAAATCACTTTCCTTTGAAAGTGCCTGAAGCTACTTACAAGCATTCAACAGAAATTCACATGCGTTTTTCTGAAAGAGAAGCAGTCTGTTCCAACACTTGAATTCACTGTGCGAAGTGAATGGAGTGTTGCTTCACTTTCTAAATGATGTCCTTTTAGAGAAAATCACTCTCTTTTGAAACTGCCTTAAGCTACTTACAAGCATTCACAGGAAACACACATCTGTTTCTCTGAAAGAGAAACAGTATGTTCCAACACTTCAAGTCACTGTGCGAAGTGAATGGAGTGTTTCTTCACTTTCTAAATGATGTAGTTTTAGAGAAATCACTTTCCTTTGAAAGTGCCTTAAGCTACTTACAAGCATTCACTGGAAACTCAAATGCGTTTCTATGAAAGAAATGCAGTCTGTTACAACACTTCAATTCACTGTGCGAAGTGAATGGAGAGTTCTTTCACTTTCTAAATGCTGTCCTTTCAGAGAAAATCACTTTCCTTTGAAAGTGCCTTAAGCTACTTACAAGCTTTTAACAGAAATTCACATGCGTTTTTCTGAAAGAGAAGCAGTCTGTTCCAGCACTTCAATTCACTGTGCGAAGAAAATGGAGTGTTGCTTCAGTTTCTAAATGCTGTCCTTTCTGAGAAAATCACTTTCCTTTGAAAGTGCCTGAAGATACATGCAAGTATTCAACAGAAATTCACATGGGTTTTTCTGAAAGAGAAGCAGTCTGTTCGAACACTTGAATTCACTGTGCGAAGTGAATGGAGTGTTGCTTCACTTTCTAAATGATGTCCTTTCAGAGAAAATCACTTTCCTTTGAAAGTGCCTTAGGCTACTCACAAGCATTCACAAAAAACTCACATGAGTTTTTCTGAAAGAGAAGCAGTCTGTTCCAACACTTCAACTCACTGTGCGAAGTGAATGGAGTGTTGCTTCACTTTCTAAATGCTGTTCTTTAATAGAAAATCACTTTCCTTTGAAAGTGCCTTAAGCTACTTACAAGCATTCACAATAAACTCACATGCGTTTCTCTGAAAGAGAAGCAGTCTGTTCCAACACTTCAACTCACTGTGCGAAGTGAAGGGAGTGTTGCTTCACTTTCTAAATGCTGTCCTTTCAAAGAAAATCACTTTCCTTTGAAAGTATCTTAAGCTACTTACAATCATTCACTAGAAACGCACTCCTGTTTCTTTGAAATAGAAGCAGTCTGTTCCAACACTTCAATTCACTGTGCGAAGTGAATGGAGTGTTGCTTCACTTTCTAAATGCTGTCCTTTTAGAGAAAATCACTCTCTTTTGAAACTGCCTTAAGCTACTTACTAGCATTCACAGAAAACTCACATCTGTTTCTCTAAAAGAGAAACAGTCTGTTCCAACACTTCAATTCACTGTGCGAAGTGAATGGAGTGTTGCTTCACTTTCTAAATGATGTCCTTTCAGAGAAAATCACTTTCCTTTGAAAGTGCCTGAAGCTACTTACAAGCATTCAACAGAAATTCACATGCGTTTTTCTGAAAGAGAAGCAGTCTGTTCCAACACTTGAATTCACTGTGCGAAGTGAATGGAGTGTTACTTCACTTTCTAAATGCTGTCCTTTCAGAGAAAATCACTTTCCTTTGAAAGTGCCTGAAGCTACTTACAAGCATTCAACAGAAATTCACATGCGTTTTTCTGAAAGAGAAGCAGTCTGTTCCAACACTTGAATTCACTGTGCAGAGTGAATGGAGTGTTGTTTCACTTTCTAAATGCTGTCCTTTCAGAGAAAATCACTTTCCTTTGAAAGTGCCTGAAGCTACTTACAAGCATTCAACAGAAATTCACATGCGTTTTTCTGAAAGAGAAGCAGTCTGTTCCAAAACTTGAATTCACTGTGCGAAGTGAATGGAGTGTTGCTTCACTTTCTAAATGATGTCCTTTCAGAGAATATCAGTTTCCTTTGAAAGTGCCTGAAGCTACATGCAAGCATTCACAAAAAACTTTCATCCGTTTCTCTGAAAGAGAAGCAGTCTGTTCCAACACTTTAATTCACTGTGCGAAGTGAATGGAGTGTTACTTCACTTTCTAAATGCTGTTCTTTTAGAGAAAATCACTCTCTGTTGAAACTGCCTTAAGCTACTTACAAGCATTCACACGAAACTCAAATGCGTTTCTATGAAAGAAAAGCAGTCTGTTACAACAATTCAATTCACTGTGCGAAGTGAATGGAGTGTTGTTTCACTTTCTAAATGCTTCCCTTTCAGAGGAAATCACTTTCCTTTGAAAGTGCCTTAAGCTACTTACATGCATTCACAAGAAAATCACATCCATTTTTCTGAAAGAGAAGCAGTCTGTTCCAACACTTCAATTCACTGTGCGAAGAGAATGGAGTGTTGCTTCACTTTCTAAATGATGTAGTTATAGAGAAATCACTTTCCTTTGAAAGTGCCTTAAGCTACTTACAAGCATTCACAGGAAACTCAAATGCGTTTCTATGAAAGAAAAGCAGTCTGTTACAACACTTCAGTTCACTGTGCGAAGTGAATGGAGTGTTCTTTCACTTTCTAAATGCTGTCCTTTCAGAGAAAATCACTTTCCTTTGAAAGTGCCTTAAGCTACTTACAAGCTTTTAACAGAAATTCACATGCGTTTTTCTGAAAGAGAAGCAGTCTGTTCCAACACTTCAATTCACTGTGCGAAGTGAATGGAGTGTTACTTCACTTTCTAAATGCTGTCCTTTTAGAGAAAATCACTCTCTTTTGAAACTGCATTAAGCTACTTACAAGCATTCACAGGAAACTCACATTTGTTTCTCTGAAAGAGAAGCAGTCTGTTACAACACTTTAATTCACTGTACGAAGTGAATGGAGTGTTCTTTCACTTTCTAAATGATGTCCTTTTAGAGAATATCAGTTTCCTTTGAAAGTTCCTTAAGCTACTTGCAAGCATTCACAAAAAACTTTCATCCGTTTCTCTGAAAGAGAAGCAGTCTGTTCCAACACTTCAATTCACTGTGCGAAGTGAATGGAGTGTTGCTTCACTTTCTAAATGCTGTCCTTTTAGAGAAAATCACTCTCTTTTGAAACTGCCTTAAGCTACTTACAAGCATTCACAGGAAACTCAAATGCGTTTCTATGAAAGAAAAGCAGTCTGTTACAACACTTCAATTCACTGTGCGAAGTGAATGGAGTGTTCTTTCACTTTCTAAATGATGTCCTTTTAGAGAATATCAGTTTCCTTTGAAAGTGCCTTAGGCAACTTACAAGCATTCACAAAAAACTCACATGCGTTTCTCTGAAAGAGAAGCAGTCTGTTGCAACAATTCAATTCACTGTGCGAAGTGAATGGAGTGTTGCTTCACTTTCTAAATGCTGTCCTTTCAGAGAAAATCACTTTCCTTTGAAAGTGCCTTAAGCTACTTACATGCATTCACTAGAAACTCACATGCTTTCTTCTGAAAAAGAAGCAGTCTGTTCCAACAATTGAATTCACTGTGCGAAGTGAATGAAGTGCTGCTTCACTTTCTAAATGCTGTCCTTTCAGAGAAAATCACTTTCCTTTGAAAGTGCCTTAAGCTACTTACAAGCATTCACAAGAAACTCACATGCGATTCTCTGAAAGAGAAGCAGTCTGTTCCAACAATTCAATTCACTGTGCGAAGTGAATGGAGTGTTGCTTCACTTTCTAAATGCTGTCCTTTCAGAGAAAATCACTTTCCTTTGAAAGTGCCTTAGGCTACTTACAAGCATTCACTAAAAACTCACATTAGTTTCTCTGAAAGAGAAGCAGTCTGTTCCAACACTTCAATTCACTGTGCGAATTGAATGGAGTGTTGCTTCACTTTCTAAATGCTTCCCTTTCAGAGGAAATCACTTTCCTTTGAAAGTGACTTAAGCTACTTGCAAGCATTCAACAGAAACTCACATGCATTTTTCTGAAAGAGAAGCAGTCTGTTCCAACACCTCAATTGACGGTGCGAAGTGAATGGAGTGTTGCTTCACTTTCTAAATGCTGTCCTTTTAGAGAAAATCACTCTCTTTTGAAACTGTCTTAAGCTACTTACAAGCATTCACAGGAAACTCACATCTGTTTCTCTGAAAGAGAAACAGTCTGTTCCAACACTTCAATTCACTGTGCGAAGTGAATGGAATGTTTCTTCACTCTCTAAGTGATGTAGTTTTAGAGAAATCACTTTCCTTTGAAAGTGCCTTAAGCTACATACAAGCATTCACAGGAAACTCATATGCGTTTTTATGAAAGAAAAGTAGTCTGTTACAACACTTCAATTCACTGTGCGAAGTGAATGGAGTGTTACTTCACTTTCTAAATGCTGTCCTTTCAGAGAAAATCACTTTCCTTTGAAAGTGCCTTAAGCTACTTACATGCATTCACTAGAAACTCACATGCTTTCTTCTGAAAGAGAAGCAGTCTGTTCCAACAATTGAATTCACTGTGCGAAGTGAATGGAGTGTTGCTTCACTTTCTAAATGATGTCCTTTCAGAGAATATCAGTTTCCTTTGAAAGTGCCTGAAGCTACATGCAAGCATTCACAAAAAACTTTCATCCGTTTCTCTGAAAGAGAAGCAGTCTGTTCCAACACTTTAATTCACTGTGCGAAGTGAATGGAGTGTTACTTCACTTTCTAAATGCTGTCCTTTTAGAGAAAATCACTCTCTGTTGAAACTGCCTTAAGCTACTTACAAGCATTCACACGAAACTCAAATGCATTTCTATGAAAGAAAAGCAGTCTGTTACAACAATTGAATTCACTGTGCGAAGTGAATGGAGTTTTGCTTCACTTTCTAAATGCTGTCCTTTCAGAGAAAATCACTTTCCTTTGAAAGTGACTTAGGCTACTTACAAGCATTCACAAAAAACTCACATTGGTTTCTCTGAAAGAGAAGCAGTCTGTTCCAACACTTCAAATCACTGTGCGAAGTGAATGGAGTGTTGTTTCACTTTCTAAATGCTTCCCTTTCAGAGGAAATCACTTTCCTTTGAAAGTGCCTTAAGCTACTTACATGCATTCACAAGAAACTCACATCCATTTTTCTGAAAGAGAAGCAGTCTGTTCCAACACTTCAATTCACTGTGCGAAGTGAATGGAGTGTTGCTTCACTTTCTAAATGCTGTCCTTTTAGAGAAAATCACTCTCTTTTGAAACTGCCTTAAGCTACTTACAAGCATTCACAGGAAACTCACATCTGTTTCTCTGAAAGAGAAACAGTCTGTTCCAACACTTCAATTCACTGTGCGAAGTGAATGGAGTGTTCCTTCACTTTCTAAATGATGTAGTTATAGAGAAATCACTTTCCTTTGAAAGTGCCTTAAGCTACTTACAAGCATTCACAGGAAACTCAAATGCGTTTCTATGAAAGAAAAGCAGTCTGTTACAACACTTCAGTTCACTGTGCGAAGTGAATGGAGTGTTCTTTCACTTTCTAAATGCTGTCCTTTCAGAGAAAATCACTTTCCATTGAAAGTGCCTTAAGCTACTTACAAGCTTTTAACAGAAATTCACATGCGTTTTTCTGAAAGAGAAGCAGTCTGTTCCAACACTTCAATTCACTGTGCGAAGTGAATGGAGTGTTGCTTCACTTTCTAAATGCTGTCCTTTTAGAGAAAATCACTCTCTTTTGAAACTGCCTTAAGCTACTTACAAGCATTCACAGGAAACTCACATTTGTTTCTCTGAAACAGAAGCAGTCTGTTCCAACACTTCAATTCACTGTACGAAGTGAATGGAGTGTTGCTTCACTTTCTAAATGCTGTCCTTTTAGAGAAAATCACTCTCTTTTGAAACTGCCTTAAGCTACTTGCAAGCATTCACAGGAAACTCAAATGCGTTTCTATGAAAGAAAAGCAGTCTGTTACAACACTTCAATTCACTGTGCGAAGTGAATGGAGTGTTCTTTCACATTTTAAAGGCTGTCCTTTCAGAGAAAATCACTTTCCTTTGAAAGTGCCTTAAGCTACTTACAAGCAATCACAAAAAACTCACATGCGTTTCTCTGAAAGAGAATCAGTCTGTTCCAACACTTCAATTCACTGTGCGAAGTGAATGGAGTGTTGCTTCACTTTCTAAATGCTGTCCTTTCAGAGAAAATCACTTTCCTTTGTAAGTGCCTTAGGCTACTTATAATCATTCACAAAAAACTCACATTAGTTTCTCTGAAAGAGAAGCAGTCTGTTCCAACACTTCAATTCACTGTGCGAAGTGAATGGAGTGTTCTTTCACTTTCTAAATGCTGTCCTTTCAGAGAAAATCACTTTCCTTTGAAAGTGCCTTAGGCTACTTACAAGCATTCACAAAAAACTCACATTAGTTTCTCTGAAAGAGAAGCAGTCTGTTCCAACACTTCAATTCACTGTGCGAATTGAATGGAGTGTTGCTTCACTTTCTAAATGCTTCCCTTTCAGAGGAAATCACTTTCCTTTGAAAGTGACTTAAGCTACTTGCAAGCATTCAACAGAAACTCACATGCATTTTTCTGAAAGAGAAGCAGTCTGTTCCAACATCTCAATTCACTGTGCGAAGTGAATGGAGTGTTGCTTCACTTTCTAAATGATGTAGTTATAGAGAAATCACTTTCCTTTGAAAGTGCCTTAAGCTACTTACAAGCATTCACAGGAAACTCAAATACGTTTCTATGAAAGAAAAGCAGTCTGTTACAACACTTCAATTCACTGTGCGAAGTGAATGGAGTGTTCTTTCACTTTCTAAATGCTGTCCTTTCAGAGAAAATCACTTTCCTTTGAAAGTGCCTTAAGCTACTTAAAAGCTTTTAACAGAAATTCACATGCGTTTTTCTGAAAGAGAAGCAGTCTGTTCCAACACTTCAATTCACTGTGCGAAGTGAATGGAGTGTTGCTTCACTTTCTAAATGCTGTCCTTTTAGAGAAAATCACTCTCTTTTGAAACTGCCTTAAGCTACTTACAAGCATTCACAGGAAACTCACATCTGTTTCTCTGAAAGAGAAACAGTCTGTTCCAACACTTCAATTCACTGTGCGAAGTGAATGGAGTGTTCCTTCACTTTCTAAATGATGTAATTTTAGAGAAATCACTTTCCTTTGAAAGTGCCTTAAGCTACTTACAAGCATTCACAGGAAACTCAAATGCGTTTCTATGAAAGAAAAGCAGTCTGTTCCAAGACTTCAATTCACTGTGGGAAGTGAATGGAGTGTTCTTTCACTTTCTAAATGCTGTCCTTTCAGAGAAAATCACTTTCCTTTGAAAGTGCCTTAAGCTACTTACAAGCATTCACAAAAAACTCACATTGGTTTCTCTGAAAGAGAAGCAGTCTGTTCCAACACTTCAATTCACTGTGCGAAGTGAATGGAGTGTTGCTTCACTTTCTAAATGCTTCCCTTTCAGAGGAAATCACTTTCCGTTGATAATGCCTTAAGCTACTTACATGCATTCACAAGAAACTCACATGCATTTTTCTGAAAGAGAAGCAGTCTGTTCCAACACTTCAATTCACTGTGCGAAGTGAATGGAGTGTTGCTTCACTTTCTAAATGCTGTCCTGTTAGAGAAAATCACTCTCTTTTGAAACTGCCTTAAGCTGCTTACAAGCATTCACAGAAAACTCACATCTGTTTCTCGGAAAGAGAAACAGTCTGTTACAACACTTCAATTCACTGTGCGAAGTGAATGGAGTGTTCCTTCACTTTCTAAATGATGTAGTTTTAGAGAAATCACTTTCCTTTGAAAGGGCCTTAAGCTACTTACAAGCATTCACAGGAAACTCAAATGCGTTTCTTTGAAAGAAAAGCAGTCTGTTACAACACTTCACTTCACTGTGCGAAGTGAATGGAGTGTTCTTTCACTTTCTAAATGCTGTCCTTTCAGAGAAAATCACTTTCCTTTGAAAGTGCCTTAAGCTACTTACAAGCTTTTAACAGAAATTCACATGCGTTTTTCTGAAAGAGAAGCAATCTGTTCCAACACTTCAATTCACTGTGCGAAGTGAATGGAGTGTTGCTTCACTTTCTAAATGATGTCCTTTTAGAGAAAATCACTCTCTTTTGAAACTGCCTTAAGCTACTTACAAGCATTCACAGGAAACTTACATCTGTTTCTCTGAAAGAGAAGCAGTCTGTTACAACACTTCAATTCACTGTACGAAGTGAATGGAGTGTTCTTTCACTTTCTAAATGATGTCCTTTTAGAGAATATCAGTTTCCTTTGAAAGTGCCTTAAGCTACTTGCAAGCATTCACAAAAAACTTTCATCCGTTTCTCTGAAAGAGAAGCAGTCTGTTCCAACACTTCAATTCACTGTGCGAAGTGAATGGAGTGTTGCTTCACTTTCTAAATGCTGTCCTTTTAGAGAAAATCACTCTCTTTTGAAACTGCCTTAAGCTACTTACAAGCATTCACAGGAAACTCAAATGCGTTTCTATGAAAGAAAAGCTGTCTGTTACAACACTTCAATTCACTGTGCGAAGTGAATGGAGTGTTATTTCACATTCTAAAGGCTGTCCTTTCAGAGAAAATCACTTTCCTTTGAAAGTGCCTTAAGCTACTTACAAGCAATCACAAAAAACTCACATGTGTTTCTCTGAAAGAGAATCAGTCTGTTCCAACACTTCAATTCACTGTGCGAAGTGAATGGAGTGTTGCTTCACTTTCTGAATGCTGTCCTTTCAGAGAAAATCACTTTCCTTTGTAAGTGCCTTAGGCTACTTACAAGCATTCACGAAAAACTCACATTAGTTTCTCTGAAAGAGAAGCAGTCTGTTCCAACACTTCAATTCACTGTGCGAATTGAATGGAGTGTTGCTTCACTTTCTAAATGCTGTCCTTTCAGAATAAATCACTTTCCTTTGAAAGTGCCTTAGGCTACTTACAAGCATTCACAAAAAACTAACATGCGTTTCTCTGAAAGAGAAGCAGTCTGTTCCAACAATTCAATTCACTGTGCGAAGTGAATGGAGTGTTGCTTCACTTTCTAAATGCTGTCCTTTCAGAGAAAATCACTTTCCTTTGAAAGTGCCTTAAGCTACTTACATGCATTCACTAGAAACTCACATGCTTTCTTCTGAAAAAGAAGCAGTCTGTTCCAACAATTGAATTCACTGTGCGAAGTGAATGAAGCGTTGCTTCACTTTCTAAATGCTGTCCTTTCAGAGAAAATCACTTTCCTTTGAAAGTGCCTTAAGCTACTTACAAGCATTCACAAAAAACTCACATGCGTTTCTCTGAAAGAGAAGCAGTCTGTTCCAACAATTCAATTCACTGTGCGAAGTGAATGGAGTGTTGCTTCACTTTCTAAATGCTGTCCTTTCAGAGAAAATCACTTTCCTTTGAAAGTGCCTTAGGCTACTTACAAGCATTCACAAAAAACTCACATTAGTTTCTCTGAAAGAGAAGCAGTCTGTTCCAACACTTCAATTCACTGTGCGAATTGAATGGAGTGTTGCTTCACTTTCTAAATGCTTCCCTTTCAGAGGAAATCACTTTCCTTTGAAAGTCACTTAAGCTACTTGCAAGCACTCAACAGAAACTCACATGCATTTTTCTGAAAGAGAAGCAGTCTGTTCCAACACTTCAATTCACTGTGCGAAGTGAATGGAGTGTTGCTTCACTTTCTAAATGATGTCCTTTTAGAGAAAATCACTCTCTTTTGAAAGTGCCTTAAGCTACTTACAAGCATTCACAGGAAACTTACATCTGTTTCTCTGAAAGAGAAGCAGTCTGTTACAACACTTCAATTCACTGTACGAAGTGAATGGAGTGTTCTTTCACTTTCTAAATGATGTCCTTTTAGAGAATATCAGTTTCCTTTGAAAGTGCCTTAAGCTACTTGCAAGCATTCACAAAAAACTTTCATCCGTTTCTCTGAAAGAGAAGCAGTCTGTTCCAACACTTCAATTCACTGTGCGAAGTGAATGGAGTGTTGCTTCACTTTCTAAATGCTGTCCTTTTAGAGAAAATCACTCTCTTTTGAAACTGCCTTAAGCTACTTACAAGCATTCACAGGAAACTCAAATGCGTTTCTATGAAAGAAAAGCTGTCTGTTACAACACTTCAATTCACTGTGCGAAGTGAATGGAGTGTTATTTCACATTCTAAAGGCTGTCCTTTCAGAGAAAATCACTTTCCTTTGAAAGTGCCTTAAGCTACTTACAAGCAATCACAAAAAACTCACATGTGTTTCTCTGAAAGAGAATCAGTCTGTTCCAACACTTCAATTCACTGTGCGAAGTGAATGGAGTGTTGCTTCACTTTCTGAATGCTGTCCTTTCAGAGAAAATCACTTTCCTTTGTAAGTGCCTTAGGCTACTTACAAGCATTCACAAAAAACTCACATTAGTTTCTCTGAAAGAGAAGCAGTCTGTTCCAACACTTCAATTCACTGTGCGAATTGAATGGAGTGTTGCTTCACTTTCTAAATGCTGTCCTTTCAGAGAAAATCACTTTCCTTTGAAAGTGCCTTAGGCTACTTACAAGCATTCACAAAAAACTAACATGCGTTTCTCTGAAAGAGAAGCAGTCTGTTCCAACAATTCAATTCACTGTGCGAAGTGAATGGAGTGTTGCTTCACTTTCTAAATGCTGTCCTTTCAGAGAAAATCACTTTCCTTTGAAAGTGCCTTAAGCTACTTACATGCATTCACTAGAAACTCACATGCTTTCTTCTGAAAAAGAAGCAGTCTGTTCCAACAATTGAATTCACTGTGCGAAGTGAATGAAGTGTTGCTTCACTTTCTAAATGCTGTCCTTTCAGAGAAAATCACTTTCCTTTGAAAGTGCCTTAAGCTACTTACAAGCATTCACAAAAAACTAACATGCGTTTATCTGAAAGAGAAGCAGTCTGTTCCAACAATTCAATTCACTGTGCGAAGTGAATGGAGTGTTGCTTCACTTTCTAAATGCTGTCCTTTCAGAGAAAATCACTTTCCTTTGAAAGTGCCTTAGGCTACTTACAAGCATTCACAAAAAACTCACATTAGTTTCTCTGAAAGAGAAGCAGTCTGTTCCAACACTTCAATTCACTGTGCGAATTGAATGGAGTGTTGCTTCACTTTCTAAATGCTTCCCTTTCAGAGGAAATCACTTTCCTTTGAAAGTGACTTAAGCTACTTGCAAGCACTCAACAGAAACTCACATGCATTTTTCTGAAAGAGAAGCAGTCTGTTCCAACACTTCAATTCACTGTGCGAAGTGAATGGAGTGTTGCTTCACTTTCTAAATGATGTCCTTTTAGAGAAAATCACTCTCTTTTGAAACTGCCTTAAGCTACTTACAAGCATTCACAGGAAACTTACATCTGTTTCTCTGAAAGAGAAGCAGTCTGTTACAACACTTCAATTCACTGTACGAAGTGAATGGAGTGTTCTTTCACTTTCTAAATGATGTCCTTTTAGAGAATATCAGTTTCCTTTGAAAGTGCCTTAAGCTACTTGCAAGCATTCACAAAAAACTTTCATCCGTTTCTCTGAAAGAGAAGCAGTCTGTTCCAACACTTCAATTCACTGTGCGAATTGAATGGAGTGTTGCTTCACTTTCTAAATGCTGTCCTTTCAGAGAAAATCACTTTCCTTTGAAAGTGCCTTAGGCTACTTACAAGCATTCACAAAAAACTAACATGCGTTTCTCTGAAAGAGAAGCAGTCTGTTCCAACAGTTCAATTCACTGTGCGAAGTGAATGGAGTGTTGCTTCACTTTCTAAATGCTGTCCTTTCAGAGAAAATCACTTTCCTTTGAAAGTGCCTTAAGCTACTTACATGCATTCACTAGAAACTCACATGCTTTCTTCTGAAAAAGAAGCAGTCTGTTCCAACAATTGAATTCACTGTGCGAAGTGAATGAAGTGTTGCTTCACTTTCTAAATGCTGTCCTTTCAGAGAAAATCACTTTCCTTTGAAAGTGCCTTAAGCTACTTACAAGCATTCACAAAAAACTCACATGTGTTTTTCTGAAAGAGAAGCAGTCTGTTCCAACAATTCAATTCACTGTGCGAAGTGAATGGAGTGTTGCTTCACTTTCTAAATGCTGTCCTTTCAGAGAAAATCACTTTCCTTTGAAAGTGCCTTAGGCTACTTACAAGCATTCACAAAAAACTCACATTAGTTTCTCTGAAAGAGAAGCAGTCTGTTCCAACACTTCAATTCACTGTGCGAATTGAATGGAGTGTTGCTTCACTTTCTAAATGCTTCCCTTTCAGAGGAAATCACTTTCCTTTGAAAGTGACTTAAGCTACTTGCAAGCATTCAACAGAAACTCACATGCATTTTTCTGAAAGAGAAGCAGTCTGTTCCAACACTTCAATTCACTGTGCGAAGTGAATGGAGTGTTGCTTCACTTTCTAAATGCTGTCCTTTTAGAGAAAATCACTCTCTTTTGAAACTGCCTTAAGCTACTTACAAGCATTCACAGGAAACTCACATCTGTTTCTCTGAAAGAGAAACAGTCTGTTCCAACACTTCAATTCACTGTGCGAAGTGAATGGAGTGTTTCTTCACTCTCTAAATGATGTAGTTTTAGAGAAATCACTTTCCTTTGAAAGTGCCTTAAGCTACTTACAAGCATTCACAGGAAACTCAAATGCGTTTCTAGGAAAGAAAAGCAGTCTGTTCCAAGACTTCAATTCACTGTGGGAAGTGAATGGAGTGTTCTTTCACTTTCTAAATGCTGTCCTTTCAGAGAAAATCACTTTCCTTTGAAAGTGCCTTAAGCTACTTACATGCATTCACTAGAAACTCACATGCTTTCTTCTGAAAGAGAAGCAGTCTGTTCCAACACTTCAGTTCACTGTGCGAAGTGAATGGAGTGTTGCTTCACTTTCTAAATGCTGTCCTTCTAGAGAAAATCACTCTCTTTTGAAACTGCCTTAAGCTACTTACAAGCATTCACAGGAAACTCACATCTGTTTCTCTGAAAGAGAAGCAGTCTGTTACAACACTTCAATTCACTGTGCGAAGTGAATGGAGTGTTCTTTCACTTTCTAAATGATGTCCTTTCAGAGAATATCAGTTTCCTTTGAAAATGCCTTAAGCTACTTGCAAGCATTCACAAAAAACTTTCATCCGTTTCTCTGAAAGAGAAGCAGTCTGTTCCAACACTTCAATTCACTGTGCGAAGTGAATGGAGTGTTCTTTCACTTTCTAAATGCTGTCCTTTTAGAGAAAATCACTCTCTTTTGAAACTGCCTTAAGCTAATTACAAGCATTCACAGGAAACTCAAATGCGTTTCTATGAAAGAAAAGCAGTCTGTTACAACACTTCAATTCACTGTGCGAAGTGAATGGAGTGTTCTTTCACTTTCTAAATGCTGTCCATTCAGAGAAAATCACTTTCCTTTGAAAGTGCCTTAAGTTACTTACAAGCATTCACAAAAAACTCACATGTGTTTCTCTGAAAGAGAATCAGTCTGTTCCAACACTTCAATTCACTGTGCGAAGTGAATGGAGTGTTACTTCACTTTCTAAATGCTGTCCTTTCAGAGAAAATCACTTTCCTTTGAAAGTGCCTTAGGCTACTTACAAGCATTCACAAAAAACTCAAATTAGTTTCTCTGAAAGAGAAGCAGTCTGTTCCAACACTTCAATTCACTGTGCGAATTGAATGGAGTGTTGCTTCACTTTCTAAATGCTTCCCTTTCAGAGAAAATCACTTTCCTTGAAAGTGCCTTAAGTTACTTACATTCATTCACAAGAAACACACATGCATTTTTCTGAAAGAGAAGCAGTCTGTTCCAACACTTCAGTTCACTAGGCGAAGTGAATGGAGTGTTGCTTCACTTTCTAAATGCTGTCCTTTTAGAGAAAATCACTCTCTTTTGAAACTGCCTTAAGCTACTTACAATCATTCATAGGAAACTCACATCTGTTTCTCTGAAAGAGAAGCAGTCTGTTCCAACACTTCAATTCACTGTGCGAAGTGAATGGAGTGGTCTTTCACTTTCTAAATGATGTCCTTTCAGAGAATATCGGTTTCCTTTGAAAGTGCCTTAAGCTACTTGCAAGCATTCACAAAAAACTTTCATCCGTTTCTCTGAAAGAGAAGCAGTCTGTTCCCACACTTCAATTCACTCCGCGAAGTGAATGAAGTGTTGCTTCACTTTCTAAATGCTGTCCTTTTAGAGAAAATCACTCTCTTTTGAAACTGCCTTAAGCTACTTACAAGCATTCACAGGAAACTCAAATGCGTTTCTATGAAAGAAAAGCAGTCTGTTACAACACTTCAATTCACTGTGCGAAGTGAATGAAGTGTTCTTTCACTTTCTAAATGCTGTCCTTTCAGAAAAAATCACTTTCCTTTGAAAGTGCCTAAGCTACTTACAAGCATTCACAAAAAACTCACATGCGTTTCTCTGAAAGAGAATCAGTCTGTTCCAACACTTCAATTCACTGTGCGAAGTGAATGGAGTTTTGCTTCACTTTCTAAATGCTGTCCTTTCAGAGAAAATCACTTTCCTTTGAAAGTGCCTTAAGCTACTTACAAGCATTCACAAAAAACTCACATGCGTTTCTCTGAAAGAGAAGCAGTCTGTTCCAACAAATCAATTCACTGTGCGAAGAGAATGGAGTGTTGCTTCACTTTCTAAATGCTGTCCTTTCAGAGAAAATCACTTTCCTTTGAAAGTGCCTTAGGCTACTTACAAGCATTCACAAAAAACACACATTGGTTTCTCTGAAAGAGAAGCAGTGTGTTCCAACATTTCAATTCACTGTGCGAAGTGAATGGAGTTTTGCTTCACTTTCTAAATGCTTCCCTTTCAGAGGAAATCACTTTCTTTGAAAGTGCCTTAAGCTACTTACATGCATTCACAGGAAACTCACATGCGTTTCTCTGAAAGAGAAGCAGTCTGTTCCAAGACTTCAATTCACTGTGCGAAGTGAATGGAGTGTTGCTTCACTTTCTAAATGCTGTCCTTTCAGAGGAAATCACTTTCCTTTGAAAGTGCCTTAAGCTACTTACAAGCATTCACAGAAATCTCACATCTGTTTCTCTGAAAGAGAAACAGTCTGTTCCAACACTTCAATTCACTGTGCGAAGTGAATGGGGTGTTTCTTCACTTTCTAAATGATGTAGTTTTAGAGAAATCACTTTCCTTTGAAAGGGCCTTAAGCTACTTACAAGCATTCACAGGAAACTCAAATGCGTTTCTATGAAAGAAAAGCAGTCTGTTAAAACACTTCAATTCACTGTGCGAAGTCAATGGAGTGTTGCTTCACTTTCTAAATGCTGTCCTTTCAGAGAAAATCACTTTCCTTTGAAAGTGCCTAAAGCTACTTACAAGCATTCACAAAAAACTCACATGCATTTTTCTGAAAGAGAAGCTGTTTGTTCCAACACTTCAATTCAGTGTGTGAAGTGAATGGAGTGTTGCTTCACTTTCTAAATACTGTCCTTTTAGAGAAAATCACTCTCTTTAGAAACTGCCTTAAGCTACTTACAAGCATTCACAGGAAACTCACATCTGTTTCTCTGAAAGAGAAACAGTCTGTTCCAACACTTTAATTCACTGTGTGAAGTGAATGGAGTGTTTCTTCACTTTTTAAATGATGTAGTTTTAGAGAAATCACTTTCCTTTGAAAGTGCCTTAAGCTACTTACAAGCATTCACAGGTAACTCAAATGCGTTTCTATGAAAGAAAAGCAGTCTGTTACAATACTTCAATTCACTGTGCGAAGTGAATGGAGAGTTCTTTCACTTTCTAAATGCTGTCCTTTCAGAGAAAATCACTTTCCTTTGAAAGTGCCTTAAGCTACTTACATGCATTCACTAGAAACTCACATGCTTTCCTCTGAAAGAGAAGCAGTCTGTTCCAACAATTGAATTCACTGTGCGAAGTGAATGGAGTGTTGCTTCACTTTCTAAATGCTGTCCTATCAGAGAAAATCACTCTCTTTTGAAACTGCCTTAAGCTACTTACAAGCATTCACAGGAAACTCACATGCGTTTCTCTGAAAGAGAAGCAGTCTGTTCCAAGGCTTCAATTCACTGTGCGAAGTGAATGGAGTGTTGCTTCAGTTTCTAAATGCTGTCTTTTCTGAGAAAATCACTTTCCTTTGAAAGTGCCTGAAGCTACATACAAGCATTCAACAGAAATTCACATGCGTTTTTCTGAAAGAGAAGCAGTCTGTTCGAACACTTGAATTCACTGTGCGAAGTGAATGGAGTGTTGCTTCACTTTCTAAATGATGTCCTTTCAGAGAATATCAGTTTCCTTTGAAAGTGCCTTAAGCTACTTGCAAGCATTCACAAAAAACTTTCATCCGTTTCTCTGAAAGAGAAGCAGTCTGTTCCAACACTTCAATTCACTGTGCGAAGTGAATGGAGTGTTGCTTCACTTTCTAAATGCTTTCCTTTCAGAGAAAATCACTTTCCTTTGAAAGTGCCTTAAGCTACTTACATGCATTCACTAGAAACTCACATGCATTTTTCTGAAAGAGAAGCAGTGTGTTCCAACACTTCAATTCACTGTGCGAAGTGAATGGAGTGTTCCTTCACTTTCTAAATGATGTCCTTTCAGAGAAAATCACTTTCCTTTGAAAGTGCCTTAGGCTAATCACAAGCATTCACAAAAAACTCACATGAGTTTTTCTGAAAGAGAAGCAGTCTGTTCCAACACTTCAACTCACTGTGCGAAGTGAATGGAGTGTTGCTTCACTTTCTAAATGCTGTCCTTTCAAAGAAAATCACTTTCCTTTGAAAGTATCTTAAGCTACTTACAATCATTCACTAGAAACTCACTCCTGTTTCTTTGAAATAGAAGCAGTCTGTTCCAACACTTCAATTCACTGGGCGAAGTGAATGGAGTGTTGCTTCACTTTCTAAATGCTGTCCTTTTAGAGAAAATCACTCTCTTTTGAAACTGCCTTAAGCTACTTACTAGCATTCACAGAAAACTCACATCTGTTTCTCTGAAAGAGAAACATTCTGTTCCTACACTTCAATTCACTGTGCGAAGTGAATGGAGTGTTCCTTCAAATTCTAAATGATGTAGTTTTAGAGAAATCACTTTCCTTTGAAAGTGCCTTAAGCTACTTACAAGCATTCACAGGAAACTCAAATGCGTTTCTATGAAAGAAAAGCAGTCTGTTACAACACTTCAATTCACTGTGCGAAGTGAATGGAGTGTTGCTTCACTTTCTAAATGCTTCCCTTTCAGAGAAAATCACTTTCCTTTGAAAGTGCCTTAAGCTACTTACAAGCATTCACAAGAAACTCAAATGCATTTTTCTGAAAGAGAAGCAGTCTGTTCCAACACTTCAATTCACTGTGCGAAGTGAATGGAGTGTTCTTTCACTTTCTAAATGCTGTTCTTTTAGAGAAAATCACTTTCCTTTGAAAGTGCCTGAAGCTACTTACAAGCATTCAACAGAAAATCACATGCGTTTTTTCTGAAAGAGAAGCAGTCTGTTCCAACACTTGAATTCACTGTGCGAAGTGAATGGAGTGTTGCTTCACTTTCTAAATGATGTCCTTTCAGAGAATATCAGTTTCCTTTGAAAGTGCCTGAAGCTACTTGCAAGCATTCACAAAAAACTTTCATCCGTTTCTCTGAAAGAGAAGCAGTCTGTTCCAACGCTTCAATTCACTGTGCGAAGTGAATGGAGTGTTACTTCACTTTCTAAATGCTGTCCTTTTAGAGAAAATCACTCTCTTTTGAAACTGCCTTAAGCTACTTACAAGCATTCACAGGAAACTCAAATGTGTTTCTATGAAAGAAAAGCAGTCTGTTACAACAATTCAATTCACTGTGCGAAGTGAATGGAGTGTTCTTTCACTTTCTAAATGCTGTCCTTTCAGAAAAAATCACTTTCCTTTGAAAGTGCCTTAAGCTACTTACATGCATTCACTAGAAACTCACATGCATTTTTCTGAAAGAGAAGCAGTCTGTTCCAACACTTCAATTCACTGTGCGAAGTGAATGGAGTGTTGCTTCACTTTCTAAATGCTGTCCTTTCAGAGAAAATCACTTTCTTTGAAAGTGTCTTAGGCTACTTACAAGCATTCACAAAAACCTCACATGAGTTTTTCTGAAAGAGAAGCAGTCTGTTCCAACACTTCAACTCACTGTGCGAAGTGAATGGTGTGTTGCTTCACTTTCTAAATGCTGTCCTTTCAGAGAAAATCACTTTCCTTTGAAAGTGCCTTAAGCTACTTACATGCATTCACAAGAAACTCACATCCATTTTTCTGAAAGAGAAGCAGTCTGTTCCAACACTTCAATTCACTGTGCGAAGTGAATGGAGTGTTGCTTCACTTTCTAAATGCTGTCCTTTTAGAGAAAATCACTCTCTTTTGAAACTGCCTTAAGCTACTTACAAGCATTCACAGAAAACTCACATCTGTTTCTCTGAAAGAGAAACAGTCTGTTCCAACACTTCAATTCACTGTGCGAAGTGAATGGAGTTTTGCTTCACTTTCTAAATGATGTAGTTTTAGAGAAATCACTTTCCTTTGAAAGTGCCTTAGGCTACTTACAAGCATTCATAGGAAACTCAAATGCGTTTCTATGAAAGAAAAGCAGTCTGTTACAACACTTCAATTCACTGTGCGAAGTGAATGGAGTGTTCTTTCACTTTCTAAATGCTGTCCTTTCAGAGAAAATCACTTTCCCTTGAAAGTGCCTTAAGCTACTTACTAGCTTTTAACAGAAATTCACATGCGTTTTTCTGAAAGTGAAGCAGTCTGTTCCAGCACTTCAATTCACTGTGCGAAGTGAATAGAGTGTTGCTTCACTTTCTAAATGCTGTCCTTTCAGAGAAAATCACTTTCCTTTGAAAGTGAAGGAAGCTACTTACAAGCATTCAACAGAAATTCACATGCGTTTTTCTGAAAGAGAAGCAGTCTGTTCCAGCACTTGAATTCACTGTGCGAAGTGAATGGAGTGTTGCTTCAATTTCTAAATGATGTCCTTTCAGAAAATATCAGTTTCCTTTGAAAGTGCCTTAAGCTACTTGCAAGCATTCACAAAAAACTTTCATCCGTTTCTCTGAAAGAGAAGCAGTCTGTTCCAACACTTCAGTTCACTGTGCGAAGTGAATGAAGTGTTACTTCACTTTCTAAATGCTGTCCTTTCAGAGAAAATCACTTTCCTTAAAAAGTGCCTTAGGCTACTTACAAGCATTCACAAAAAACTCACATTGGTTTCTCTGAAAGAGAAGCAGTCTGTTCCAACACTTCAATTCACTGTACGAATTGAATGGAGTGTTGCTTCACTTTCTAAATGCTTCCCTTTCAGAGAAAATCACTTTCCTTAAAAGTGCCTTAAGCTACTTACATTCATTCACAAGAAACTCACATGCATTTTTCTGAAAGAGAAGCAGTCTGTTCCAACACTTCAGTTCACTGTGCGAAGTGAATGGAGTGTTGCTTCACTTTCTAAATGCTGTCCTTCTAGAGAAAATCACTCTCTTTTGAAACTGCCTTAAGCTACTTACAAGCATTCACAGGAAACTCACATCTGTTTCTCTGAAAGAGAAGCAGTCTGTTACAACAATTCAATTCACTGTGCGAAGTGAATGGAGTGTTCTTTCACTTTCTAAATGATGTCCTTTCAGAGAATATCAGTTTCCTTTGAAAATGCCTTAAGCTACTTGCAAGCATTCACAAAAAACTTTCATCCGTTTCTCTGAAAGAGAAGCAGTCTGTTCCAACACTTCAATTCACTGTGCGAAGTGAATGGAGTGTTGCCTCACTTTCTAAATGCTGTCCTTTTAGAGAAAATCACTCTCTTTTGAAACTGCCTTAAGCTACTTACAAGCATTCACAGGAAACTCAAATGCGTTTCTATGAAAGAAAAGCAGTCTGTTACAACACTTCAATTCACTGTGCGAAGTGAATGGAGTGTTCTTTCACTTTCTAAATGCTGTCCATTCAGAGAAAATCACTTTCCTTTGAAAGTGCCTTAAGTTACTTACAAGCATTCCCAAAAAACTCACATGTGTTTCTCTGAAAGAGAATCAGTCTGTTCCAACACTTCAATTCACTGTGCGAAGTGAATGGAGTGTTACTTCACTTTCTAAATGCTGTCCTTTCAGAGAAAATCACTTTCCTTTGAAAGTGCCTTAGGCTACTTACAAGCATTCACAAAAAACTCACATTAGTTTCTCTGAAAGAGAAGCAGTCTGTTCCAACACTTCAATTCACTGTGCGAATTGAATGGAGTGTTGCTTCACTTTCTAAATGCTTCCCTTTCAGAGAAAATCACTTTCCTTGAAAGTGCCTTAAGTTACTTACATTCATTCACAAGAAACACACATGCATTTTTCTGAAAGAGAAGCAGTCTGTTCCAACACTTCAGTTCACTGTGCGAAGTGAATGGAGTGTTGCTTCACTTTCTAAATGCTGTCCTTTTAGAGAAAATCACTCTCTTTTGAAACTGCCTTAAGCTACTTACAAGCATTCATAGGAAACTCACATCTGTTTCTCTGAAAGAGAAGCAGTCTGTTCCAACACTTCAATTCACTGTGCGAAGTGAATGGAGTGGTCTTTCACTTTCTAAATGATGTCCTTTCAGAGAATATCGGTTTCCTTTGAAAGTGCCTTAAGCTACTTGCAAGCATTCACAAAAAACTTTCATCCGTTTCTCTGAAAGAGAAGCAGTCTGTTCCCACACTTCAATTCACTGCGCGAAGTGAATGGAGTGTTGCTTCACTTTCTAAATGCTGTCCTTTTAGAGAAAATCACTCTCTTTTGAAACTGCCTTAAGCTACTTACAAGCATTCACAGGAAACTCAAATGCGTTTCTATGAAAGAAAAGCAGTCTGTTACAACACTTCAATTCACTGTGCGAAGTGAATGAAGTGTTCTTTCACTTTCTAAATGCTGTCCTTTTAGAGAAAATCACTTTCCTTTGAAAGTGCCTAAGCTACTTACAAGCATTCACAAAAAACTCACATGCGTTTCTCTGAAAGAGAATCAGTCTGTTCCAACACTTCAATTCACTGTGCGAAGTGAATGGAGTTTTGCTTCACTTTCTAAATGCTGTCCTTTCAGAGAAAATCACTTTCCTTTGAAAGTGCCTTAAGCTACTTACAAGCATTCACAAAAAACTCACATGCGTTTCTCTGAAAGAGAAGCAGTCTGTTCCAACAAATCAATTCACTGTGCGAAGAGAATGGAGTGTTGCTTCACTTTCTAAATGCTGTCCTTTCAGAGAAAATCACTTTCCTTTGAAAGTGCCTTAGGCTACTTACAAGCATTCACAAAAAACACACATTGGTTTCTCTGAAAGAGAAGCAGTGTGTTCCAACATTTCAATTCACTGTGCGAAGTGAATGGAGTTTTGCTTCACTTTCTAAATGCTTCCCTTTCAGAGGAAATCACTTTCCTTTGAAAGTGCCTTAAGCTACTTACATGCATTCACAGGAAACTCACATGCGTTTCTCTGAAAGAGAAGCAGTCTGTTCCAAGACTTCAATTCACTGTGCGAAGTGAATGGAGTGTTGCTTCACTTTCTAAATGCTGTCCTTTCAGAGAAAATCACTTTCCTTTGAAAGTGCCTAAAGCTACTTACAAGCATTCACAAAAAAATCACATGCATTTTTCTGAAAGAGAAGCTGTCTGTTCCAACACTTCAATTCAGTGTGTGAAGTGAATGGAGTGTTGCTTCACTTTCTAAATACTGTCCTTTTAGAGAAAATCACTCTCTTTTGAAACTGCCTTAAGCTACTAACAAGCATTCACAGGAAACTCACATCTGTTTCTCTGAAAGAGAAACAGTCTGTTCCAACACTTCAATTCACTGTGTGAAGTGAATGGAGTGTTTCTTCACTTTCTAAATGATGTAGTTTTAGAGAAATCACTTTCCTTTGAAAGTGCCTTAAGCTACTTACAAGCATTCACAGGTAACTCAAATGCGTTTCTATGAAAGAAAAGCAGTCTGTTACAATACTTCAATTCACTGTGCGAAGTGAATGGAGAGTTCTTTCACTTTCTAAATGCTGTTCTTTCAGAGAAAATCACTTTCCTTTGAAAGTGCCTTAAGCTACTTACATGCATTCCCTAGAAACTCACATGCTTTACTCTGAAAGAGAAGCAGTGTGTTCCAACAATTGAATTCACTGTGCGAAGTGAATGGAGTGTTGCTTCACTTTCTAAATGATGTCCTTTCAGAGAATATCAGTTTCCTTTGAAAGTGCCTGAAGCTACTTGCAAGCATTCACAAAAAACTTTCATCCGTTTCTCTGAAAGAGAAGCAGTCTCTTCCAACACTTCAATTCACTGTGCGAAGTGAATGGAGTGTTGCTTCACTTACTAAATACTGTCCTTTCAGAGAAAATCACTTTTCTTTGAAAGTGCCTTAAGCTACTTACATGCATTCACTAGAAACTCACATGCATTTTTCTGAAAGAGAAGCAGTGTGTTCCAACACTTCAATTCACTGTGCGAAGTGAATGGAGTGTTCCTTCACTTTCTAAATGATGTCCTTTCAGAGAAAATCACTTTCCTTTGAAAGTGCCTTAGGCTACTCACAAGCATTCACAAAAAACTCACATGAGTTTTTCTGAAAGAGAAGCAGTCTGTTCCAACACTTCAACTCACTGTGCGAAGTGAATGGAGTGTTGCTTCACTTTCTAAATGCTGTCCTTTCAAAGAAAATCACTTTCCTTTGAAAGTATCTTAAGCTACTTACAATCATTCACTAGAAACTCACTCCTGCTTCTTTGAAATAGAAGCAGTCTGTTCCAACACTTCAATTCACTGTGCGAAGTGAATGGAGTGTTGCTTCACTTTCTAAATGCTGTCCTTTTAGAGAAAATCACTCTCTTTTGAAACTGCCTTAAGCTACTTACTAATATTCACGGAAAACTCACATCTGTTTCTCTGAAAGAGAAACAGTCTGTTCCAACACTTCAATTCACTGTGCGAAGTGAATGGAGTGTTCCTTCAAATTCTAAATGATGTAGTTTTAGAGAAATCACTTTCCTTTGAAAGTGCCTTAAGCTACTTACAAGCATTCACAGGAAACTCAAATGCGTTTCTATGAAAGAAAAGCAGTCTGTTACAACACTTCAATTCACTGTGCGAAGTGAATGGAGTGTTGCTTCACTTTCTAAATGCTTCCCTTTCAGAGAAAATCACTTTCCTTTGAAAGTGCCTTAAGCTACTTACAAGCATTCACAAGAAACTCAAATGCATTTTTCTGAAAGAGAAGCAGTCTGTTCCAACACTTCAATGCACTGTGCGAAGTGAATGGAGTGTTCTTTCACTTTCTAAATGCTGTCCTTTCAGAGAAAATCACTTTCCTTTGAAAGTGCCTTAAGCTATTTACAAGCTTTTAACAGAAATTCACATGCGTTTTTCTGAAAGAGAAGCAGTCTGTTCCAGCACTTCAATTCACTGTGCGAAGTGAATGGAGTGTTACTTCACTTTCTAAATGATGTCCTTTCAGAGAATATCAGTTTCCTTTGAAAGTGCCTGAAGCTACTTGCAAGCATTCACAAAAAACTTTCATCCGTTTCTCTGAAAGAGAAGCAGTCTGTTCCAACGCTTCAATTCACTGTGCGAAGTGAATGGAGTGTTACTTCACTTTCTAAATGCTGTCCTTTTAGAGAAAATCACTCTCTTTTGAAACTGCCTTAAGCTACTTACAAGCATTCACAGGAAACTCAAATGTGTTTCTATGAAAGAAAAGCAGTCTGTTACAACAATTCAATTCACTGTGCGAAGTGAATGGAGTGTTCTTTCACTTTCTAAATGCTGTCCTTTCAGAGAAAATCACTTTCCTTTGAAAGTGCCTTAAGCTACTTACATGCATTCACTAGAAACTCACATGCATTTTTCTGAAAGAGAAGCAGTCTGTTCCAACACTTCAATTCACTGTGCGAAGTGAATGGAGTGTTGCTTCACTTTCTAAATGCTGTCCTTTCAGAGAAAATCACTTTCCTTTGAAAGTGTCTTAGGCTACTTACAAGCATTCACAAAAACCTCACATGAGTTTTTCTGAAAGAGAAGCAGTCTGTTCCAACACTTCAACTCACTGTGCGAAGTGAATGGAGTGTTGCTTCACTTTCTAAATGCTGTCCTTTCAGAGAAAATCACTTTCCTTTGAAAGTGCCTTAAGCTACTTACATGCATTCACAAGAAACACACATCCATTTTTCTGAAAGAGAAGCAGTCTGTTCCAACACTTCAATTCACTGTGCGAAGTGAATGGAGTGTTGCTTCACTTTCTAAATGCTGTCCTTTTAGAGAAAATCACTCTCTTTTGAAACTGCCTTAAGCTACTTACAAGCATTCACAGAAAACTCACATCTGTTTCTCTGAAAGAGAAACAGTCTGTTCCAACACTTGAATTCACTGTGCAAAGTGAATGGAGTGTTGCTTCACTTTCTAAATGATGTAGTTTTAGAGAAATCACTTTCCTCTGAAAGTGCCTTAGGCTACTTACAAGCATTCACAGGAAACTCAAATGCGTTTCTATGAAAGAAAAGCAGTCTGTTACAACACTTCAATTCACTGTGCGAAGTGAATGGAGTGTTCTTTCACTTTCTAAATGCTGTCCTTTCAGAGAAAATCACTTTCCCTTGAAAGTGCCTTAAGCTACTTACAAGCTTTTAACAGAAATTCACATGAGTTTTTCTGAAAGTGAAACAGTCTGTTCCAGCACTTCAATTCACTGTGCGAAGTGAATAGAGTGTTGCTTCACTTTCTAAATGCTGTCCTTTCAGAGAAAATCACTTTCCTTTGAAAGTGAAGGAAGCTACTTACAAGCATTCAACAGAAATTCACGTGCGTTTTTCTGAAAGAGAAGCAGTCTGTTCCAACACTGGAATTCACTGTGCGAAGTGAATGGAGTGTTGCTTCACTTTCTAAATGCTTCCCTTTCAGAGAAAATCACTTTCCTTTGAAAGTGCCTTAAGCTACTTACAAGCATTCACAAGAAACTCAAATGCATTTTTCTGAAAGAGAAGCAGTCTGTTCCAACACTTCAATGCACTGTGCGAAGTGAATGGAGTGTTCTTTCACTTTCTAAATGCTGTCCTTTCAGAGAAAATCACTTTCCTTTGAAAGTGCCTTAAGCTATTTACAAGCTTTTAACAGAAATTCACATGCATTTTTCTGAAAGAGAAGCAGTCTGTTCCAGCACTTCAATTCACTGTGCGAAGTGAATGGAGTGTTACTTCACTTTCTAAATGATGTCCTTTCAGAGAATATCAGTTTCCTTTGAAAGTGCCTGAAGCTACTTGCAAGCATTCACAAAAAACTTTCATCCGTTTCTCTGAAAGAGAAGCAGTCTGTTCCAACGCTTCAATTCACTGTGCGAAGTGAATGGAGTGTTACTTCACTTTCTAAATGCTGTCCTTTTAGAGAAAATCACTCTCTTTTGAAACTGCCTTAAGCTACTTACAAGCATTCACAGGAAACTCAAATGTGTTTCTATGAAAGAAAAGCAGTCTGTTACAACAATTCAATTCACTGTGCGAAGTGAATGGAGTGTTCTTTCACTTTCTAAATGCTGTCCTTTCAGAGAAAATCACTTTCCTTTGAAAGTGCCTTAAGCTACTTACATGCATTCACTAGAAACTCACATGCATTTTTCTGAAAGAGAAGCAGTCTGTTCCAACACTTCAATTCACTGTGCGAAGTGAATGGAGTGTTGCTTCACTTTCTAAATGCTGTCCTTTCAGAGAAAATCACTTTCCTTTGAAAGTGTCTTAGGCTACTTACAAGCATTCACAAAAACCTCACATGAGTTTTTCTGAAAGAGAAGCAGTCTGTTCCAACACTTCAACTCACTGTGCGAAGTGAATGGAGTGTTGCTTCACTTTCTAAATGCTGTCCTTTCAGAGAAAATCACTTTCCTTTGAAAGTGCCTTAAGCTACTTACATGCATTCACAAGAAACTCACATCCATTTTTCTGAAAGAGAAGCAGTCTGTTCCAACACTTCAATTCACTGTGCGAAGTGAATGGAGTGTTGCTTCACTTTCTAAATGCTGTCCTTTTAGAGAAAATCACTCTCTTTTGAAACTGCCTTAAGCTACTTACAAGCATTCACAGAAAACTCACATCTGTTTCTCTGAAAGAGAAACAGTCTGTTCCAACACTTGAATTCACTGTGCGAAGTGAATGGAGTGTTGCTTCACTTTCTAAATGATGTAGTTTTAGAGAAATCACTTTCCTCTGAAAGTGCCTTAGGCTACTTACAAGCATTCACAGGAAACTCAAATGCGTTTCTATGAAAGAAAAGCAGTCTGTTACAACACTTCAATTCACTGTGCGAAGTGAATGGAGTGTTCTTTCACTTTCTAAATGCTGTCCTTTCAGAGAAAATCACTTTCCCTTGAAAGTGCCTTAAGCTACTTACAAGCTTTTAACAGAAATTCACATGAGTTTTTCTGAAAGTGAAACAGTCTGTTCCAGCACTTCAATTCACTGTGCGAAGTGAATAGAGTGTTGCTTCACTTTCTAAATGCTGTCCTTTCAGAGAAAATCACTTTCCTTTGAAAGTGAAGGAAGCTACTTACAAGCATTCAACAGAAATTCACGTGCGTTTTTCTGAAAGAGAAGCAGTCTGTTCCAACACTTGAATTCACTGTGCGAAGTGAATGGAGTGTTGCTTCACTTTCTAAATGATGTCCTTTCAGAGAATATCAGTTTCCTTTGAAAGTGCCTTAAGCTCCTTGCAAGCATTCACAAAAAACTTTCATCCATTTTTCTGAAAGAGAAGCAGTCTGTTCCAACACTTCAATTCACTGTGCGAAGTGAATGGAGTGTTGCTTCACTTTCTAAATGCTGTCCTTTTAGAGAAAATCACTCTCTTTTGAAACTGCCTTAAGCTACTTACAAGCATTCACAGGAAACTCAAATGCGTTTCTATGAAAGAAAAGCAGTCTGTTACAACACTTCAATGCACTGTGCGAAGTGAATGGAGTGTTGCTTCACTTTCTAAATGCTGTCCTTTCAGAGAAAATCACTTTCCTTTGAAAGTATCTTAAGCTACTTACAATCATTCACTAGAAACTCACTCCTGTTTCTTTGAAATAGAAGCAGTCTGTTCCAACACTTCATTTCACTGTGCGAAGTGAATGGAGTGTTGCTTCACTTTCTAAATGCTGTCCTTTTAGAGAAAATCACTCTCTTTTGAAACTGCCTTAAGCTACTTACAAGCATTCACAGAAAACTCACATCTGTTTCACTGAAAGAGAAACAGTCTGTTCCAACACTTTAATTCACTGTCCGAAGTGAATGGAGTGTTCCTTCAAATTCTAAATGAGGTAGTTTTAGAGAAATCACTTTCCTTTGAAAGTGCCTTAAGCTACTTACAAGCATTCACAGGAAACTCAAATGCGTTTCTATGAAAGAAAAGCACTCTGTTACAACACTTCCATTCACTGTGCGAAGTGAATGGAGTGTTGCTTCACTTTCTAAATGCTGTCCTTTCAGAGAAAATCACTTTCCTTTGAAAGTGCCTAAAGTTACTTACAAGCATTCATAAGAAACTCACATGCATTTTTCTGAAAGAGAAGCAGTCTGTTCCAACACTTCAATTCACTGTACGAAGTGAATGGAGTGTTGCTACACTTTCTAAATGCTGTCCTTTCAGAGAATATCACTTTCCTTTGAAAGTGCCTGAAGCTACTTACAAGCATTCAACAGAAATTCACATGCGTTTTTCTGAAAGAGAAGCAGTCTGTTCCAGCACTTGAATTCACTGTGCGAAGTGAATGGAGTGTTGCTTCACTTTCTCAATGATGTCTTTTAAGAGAAAATCACTCTCTTTTGAAACTGCCTTAAGCTACTTACAAGCATTCACAGGAAACTCACATGCGTTTCTCTGAAAGAGAAGCAGTCTGTTCCAACACTTCAATTCACTGTGCGAAGTGAATGGAGTGTTGCTTCACTTTCTAAATGCTATCCTTTCAGAGAAAATCACTTTCCTTTGAAAGTGCCTTAAGCTACTTACATTCATTTACAAGAAACTCACATGCATTTTTCTGAAAGAGAAGCAGTCTGTTCTAACACTTCAATTCACTGTGCAAAGTGAATGGAGTGTTGCTTCACTTTCTAAATGCTGTCCTTTTAGAGAAAATCACTCTCTTTTGAAACTGCCTTAAGCTACTTACAAGCATTCACAGGAAACTCACATCTGTTTCTCTGAAAGAGAAACAGTCTGTTCCTACACTTCAATTCACTGTGCGAAGTGAATAGAGTGTTCATTCACTTTCTAAATGATGTAGGTTTAGAGAAATCACTTTCCTTTGAAAGTGCCTTAAGCTACTTACAAGCTTTTAACAGAAATTCACATGCGTTTTTCTGAGAGAGAAGCAGTCTCTTCCAGCACTTCAATTCACTGTGCGAAGTGAATGGAGTGTTGCTTCACTTTGTAAATGCTGTACTTTCAGAGAAAATCACTTTCCTTTGAACGTGCCTGAAGCTACTTACAAGCTTTTTACAGAAATTCACATGCGTATCTCTGAAAGAGAAGCAGTCTGTTCCAGCACTTCAATTCACTGTGCGAAGTGAATGGAGTGTTGCTTCACTTTCTGAATGCTGTCCTTTCAGAGAAAATCACTTTCCTTTGAAAGTGCCTTAAGCTACTTACAAGCTTTTAACAGAAATTCACATGCGTTTTTCTGAAAGAGAAGCAGTCTCTTCCAGCACTTCAATTCACTGTGCGAAGTGAATGGAGTGTTGCTTCACTTTGTAAATGCTGTACTTTCAGAGAAAATCACTTTCCTTTGAACATGCCTGAAGCTACTTACAACCATTCAAGAGAAATTTACTTGCGTTTTTCTGAAAGGGAAGCAGTCTGTTCCAACACTTGAATTCACTGTGCGAAGTGAATGGAGTGTTGCTTCACATTCTAAATGATGTCCTTTCAGAGAATATCAGTTTCCTTTGAAAGTGCCTTAAGCTCCTTGCAAGCATTCACAAAAAACTTTCATCCGTTTCTCTGAAAGATAAGCAGTCTGTTCCAACACTTCAACTCACTGTGCGAAGTGAATGGAGTGTTGCTTCACTTTCAAAATGCTGTCCTTTTAGAGAAAATCACTCTCTTTTGAAACTGCCTTAAGCTGCTTACAAGTATTCACAGGAAACTCAAATGCGCTTCTATGAGACAAAAGCAGTCTGTTACAACAATTCAATTCACTGTGCGAAGTGAATGGAGTGTTCTTTCACTTTCTAAATGCTGTCCTTTCAGAGAAAATCACTTTCCCTTGAAAGTGCCTTAAGCTACTTACAATCATTCACTAGAAACTCACTCCTGTTTCTTTGAAATAGAAGCAGTCTGTTCCAACACTTCAATTCACTGTGCGAAGTGAATGGAGTGTTGCTTCACTTTCTAAATGCTGTCCTTTCAGAGAAAATCACTCTATTTTGAAACTGCCTTAAGCTACTTACAAGCATTCACAGAAAACTCATATCTGTTTCTCTGAAAGAGAAACAGTCTCTTCCAACACTTTAATTCACTGTCCGAAGTGAAAGGAGTGTTCCTTCAAATTTTAAATGATGTAGTTTTAGAAAATCACTTTCCTTTGAAAGTGCCTTAAGCTACTTACAAGCATTCACAGGAAACTCAAATGCGTTTCTATGAAAGAAAAGCAGTCTGTTACAACACTTCAATTCACTGTGCGAAGTGAATGGAGTGTTACTTCACTTTCTAAATGCTGTCCTTTCAGAGAAAATCACTTTCCTTTGAAAGTGCCTTAAGTTACTTACAAGCATTCACAAAAAACTCACATGCGTATCTGTGAAAGAGAATAAGTCTGTTCCAACACTTCAATTCACTGTGCGAAGTGAATGGAGTGTTACTTCACTTTCTAAATGCTGTCCTTTCAGAGAAAATCACTTTCCTTTGAAAGTGCCTTAGGCTACTTACAAGCATTCACAAAAAACTCACATTAGTTTCTCTGAAAGAGAAGCAGTCTGTTCCAACACCTCAATTTAATGTACGAATTGAATGGAGTGTTGCTTCACTTTCTAAATGCTTCCCTTTCAGAGAAAATCACTTTCCTTGAAAGTGCCTTAAGCTACTTACATTCATTCACAAGAAACTCACATGCATTTTTCTGAAAGAGAAGCAGTCTGTTCCAACACTTCAGTTCACTGTGCGAAGTGAATGGAGTGTTGCTTCACTTTCTAAATGCTGTCCTTCTAGAGAAAATCACTCTCTTTTGAAACTGCCTTAAGCTACTTACAAGCATTCACAGGAAACTCACATCTGTTTCTCTGAAAGAGAAGCAGTCTGTTACAACACTTCAATTCACTGTGCGAAGTGAATGGAGTGTTCTTTCACTTTCTAAATGATGTCCTTTCAGAGAATATCAGTTTCCTTTGAAAATGCCTTAAGCTACTTGCAAGCATTCACAAAAAACTTTCATCCGTTTCTCTGAAAGAGAAGCAGTCTGTTCCAACACTTCAATTCACTGTGCGAAGTGAATGGAGTGTTCTTTCACTTTCTAAATGCTGTCCTTTTAGAGAAAATCACTCTCTTTTGAAACTGCCTTAAGCTAATTACAAGCATTCACAGGAAACTCAAATGCGTTTCTATGAAAGAAAAGCAGTCTGTTACAACACTTCAATTCACTGTGCGAAGTGAATGGAGTGTTCTTTCACTTTCTAAATGCTGTCCATTCAGAGAAAATCACTTTCCTTTGAAAGTGCCTTAAGTTACTTACAAGCATTCACAAAAAACTCACATGTGTTTCTCTGAAAGAGAATCAGTCTGTTCCAACACTTCAATTCACTGTGCGAAGTGAATGGAGTGTTCTTTCACTTTCTAAATGCTGTCCTTTCAGAGAAAATCACTTTCCTTTGAAAGTGCCTTAAGCTACTTAAAAGCTTTTAACAGAAATTCACATGCGTTTTTCTGAAAGAGAAGCAGTCTGTTCCAACACTTCAATTCACTGTGCGAAGTGAATGGAGTGTTGCTTCACTTTCTAAATGCTGTCCTTTTAGAGAAAATCACTCTCTTTTGAAACTGCCTTAAGCTACTTACAAGCATTCACAGGAAGCTCACATCTGTTTCTCTGAAAGAGAAACAGTCTGTTCCAACACTTCAATTCACTGTGCGAAGTGAATGGAGTGTTCCTTCACTTTCTAAATGATGTAATTTTAGAGAAATCACTTTCCTTTGAAAGTGCCTTAAGCTACTTACAAGCATTCACAGGAAACTCAAATGCGTTTCTATGAAAGAAAAGCAGTCTGTTCCAAGACTTCAATTCACTGTGGGAAGTGAATGGAGTGTTCTTTCACTTTCTAAATGCTGTCCTTTCAGAGAAAATCACTTTCCTTTGAAAGTGCCTTAAGCTACTTACATGCATTCACTAGAAACTCACATGCTTTCTTCTGAAAGAGAAGCAGTCTGTTCCAACAATTGAATTCACTGTGCGAAGTGAATGGAGTGTTGCTTCACTTTCTAAATGCTTTACTTTCAGAGAAAATCACTTTCCTTTGAAAGTGCCTTAAGCTACTTACAAGCATTCACAAAAAACTCACATTGGTTTCTCTGAAAGAGAAGCAGTCTGTTCCAACACTTCAATTCACTGTGCGAAGTGAATGGAGTGTTGCTTCACTTTCTAAATGCTTCCCTTTCAGAGGAAATCACTTTCCGTTGATAGTGCCTTAAGCTACTTACATGCATTCACAAGAAACTCACTTCCATTTTTCTGAAAGAGAAGCAGTCTGTTCCAACACTTCAATTCACTGTGCGAAGTGAATGGAGTGTTGCTTCACTTTCTAAATGCTGTCCTGTTAGAGAAAATCACTCTCTTTTGAAACTGCCTTAAGCTATTTACAAGCATTCACAGGAAACTCACATCTGCTTCTCTGAAGGAGAAACAGTCTGTTCCAACACTTCAATTCACTGTGCGAAGTGAATGGAGTGTTCCTTCACTTTCTAAATGATGTAGTTTTAGAGAAATCACTTTCCTTTGAAAGTGCCTTAAGCTACTTACAAGCATTCACAGGAAACTCAAATGCGTTTCTTTGAAAGAAAAGCAGTCTGTTACAACACTTCAATTCACTGTGCGAAGTGAATGGAGTGTTCTTTCACTTTCTAAATGCTGTCCTTTCAGAGAATATCACTTTCCTTTGAAAGTGCCTTAAGCTACTTACAAGCTTTTAACAGAAATTCACATGCGTTTTTCTGAAAGAGAAGCAGTCTGTTCCAGCACTTGAATTCACTGCGCGAAGTGAATGGAGTGTTGCTTCACTTTCTAAATGATGTCCTTTCAGAGAATATCAGTTTCCTTTGAAAGTGCCTTAAGCTACTTGCAAGCATTCACAAAAAACTTTCATCCGTTTCTCTGAAAGAGAAGCAGTCTGTTCCAACACTTCAATTCACTGTGCGAAGTGAATGGAGTGTTGCTTCACTTTCTAAATGCTGTCCTTTTAGAGAAAATCACTCTCTTTTGAAACTGCCTTAAGCTACTTACAAGCATTCACAGGAAACTCAAATGCATTTCTATGAAAGAAAAGCAGTCTGTTACAACACTTCAATTCACTGTGCGAAGTGAATGGAGTGTTCTTTCACTTTCTAAATGCTGTCCTTTCAGAGAAAATCACTTTCCTTTGAAAGTGCCTTAAGTTACTTACAAGCATTCACAAAAAACTCACATGCGTTTCTCTGAAAGAGAATCAGTCTGTTCGAACACTTCAATTCACTGTGCGAAGTGAATGGAGTGTTACTTCACTTTCTAAATGCTGTCCTTTCAGAGAAAATCACTTTCCTTTGAAAGTGCCTTAGGCTACTTACAAGCATTCACAAAAAACTCACATTAGTTTCTCTGAAAGAGAAGCAGTCTGTTCCAACACTTCAATTCACTGTACGAAGTGAATGGAGTGTTGCTTCACTTTCTAAATGCTTCCCTTTCAGAGAAAATCACTTTCCTTGAAAGTGCCTTAAGCTACTTACATTCATTCACAAGAAACTCACATGCATTTTTCTGAAAGAGAAGCAGTCTGTTCCAACACTTCAGTTCACTGTGCGAAGTAAATGGAGTGTTGCTTCACTTTCTAAATGCTGTCCTTCTAGAGAAAATCACTCTCTTTTGAAACTGCCTTAAGCTACTTACAAGCATTCACAGGAAACTCACATCTGTTTCTCTGAAAGAGAAGCAGTCTGTTACAACACTTCAATTCACTGTGCGAAGTGAATGGAGTGTTCTTTCACTTTCTAAATGATGTCCTTTCAGAGAATATCAGTTTCCTTTGAAAATGCCTTAAGCTACTTGCAAGCATTCACAAAAAACTTTCATCCGTTTCTCTGAAAGAGAAGCAGTCTGTTCCAACACTTCAATTCACTGTGCGAAGTGAATGGAGTGTTCTTTCACTTTCTAAATGCTGTCCTTTTAGAGAAAATCACTCTCTTTTGAAACTGCCTTAAGCTACTTACAAGCATTCACAGGAAACTCAAATGCGTTTCTATGAAAGAAAAGCAGTCTGTTACAACACTTCAATTCACTGTGCGAAGTGAATGGAGTGTTCTTTCACTTTCTAAATGCTGTCCATTCAGAGAAAATCACTTTCCTTTGAAAGTGCCTTAAGTTACTTACAAGCATTCACAAAAAACTCACATTCGTTTCTCTGAAAGAGAATCAGTCTGTTCCAACACTTCAATTCACTGTGCGAAGTGAATGGAGTGTTACTTCACTTTCTAAATGCTGTCCTTTCAGAGAAAATCACTTTCCTTTGAAAGTGCCTTAGGCTACTTACAAGCATTCACAAAAAACTCACATTAGTTTCTCTGAAAGAGAAGCAGTCTGTTCCAACACTTCAATTCACTGTGCGAATTGAATGGAGTGTTGCTTCACTTTCTAAATGCTTCCCTTTCAGAGAAAATCACTTTCCTTGAAAGTGCCTTAAGTTACTTACATTCATTCACAAGAAACTCACATGCATTTTTCTGAAAGAGAAGCAGTCTGTTCCAACACTTCAGTTCACTGTGCGAAGTGAATGGAGTGTTGCTTCACTTTCTAAATGCTGTCCTTCTAGAGAAAATCACTCTCTTTTGAAACTGCCTTAAGCTACTTACAAGCATTCACAGGAAACTCACATCTGTTTCTCTGAAAGAGAAGCAGTCTGTTACAACACTTCAATTCACTGTGCGAAGTGAATGGAGTGTTCTTTCACTTTCTAAATGATGTCCTTTCAGAGAATATCAGTTTCCTTTGAAAATGCCTTAAGCTACTTGCAAGCATTCACAAAAAACTTTCATCCGTTTCTCTGAAAGAGAAGCAGTCTGTTCCAACACTTCAATTCACTGTGCGAAGTGAATGGAGTGTTCTTTCACTTTCTAAATGCTGTCCTTTTAGAGAAAATCACTCTCTTTTGAAACTGCCTTAAGCTAATTACAAGCATTCACAGGAAACTCAAATGCGTTTCTATGAAAGAAAAGCAGTCTGTTACAACACTTCAATTCACTGTGCGAAGTGAATGGAGTGTTCTTTCACTTTCTAAATGCTGTCCATTCAGAGAAAATCACTTTCCTTTGAAAGTGCCTTAAGTTACTTACAAGCATTCACAAAAAACTCACATGTGTTTCTCTGAAAGAGAATCAGTCTGTTCCAACACTTCAATTCACTGTGCGAAGTGAATGGAGTGTTCTTTCACTTTCTAAATGCTGTCCTTTCAGAGAAAATCACTTTCCTTTGAAAGTGCCTTAAGCTACTTAAAAGCTTTTAACAGAAATTCACATGCGTTTTTCTGAAAGAGAAGCAGTCTGTTCCAACACTTCAATTCACTGTGCGAAGTGAATGGAGTGTTGCTTCACTTTCTAAATGCTGTCCTTTTAGAGAAAATCACTCTCTTTTGAAACTGCCTTAAGCTACTTACAAGCATTCACAGGAAGCTCACATCTGTTTCTCTGAAAGAGAAACAGTCTGTTCCAACACTTCAATTCACTGTGCGAAGTGAATGGAGTGTTCCTTCACTTTCTAAATGATGTAATTTTAGAGAAATCACTTTCCTTTGAAAGTGCCTTAAGCTACTTACAAGCATTCACAGGAAACTCAAATGCGTTTCTATGAAAGAAAAGCAGTCTGTTCCAAGACTTCAATTCACTGTGGGAAGTGAATGGAGTGTTCTTTCACTTTCTAAATGCTGTCCTTTCAGAGAAAATCACTTTCCTTTGAAAGTGCCTTAAGCTACTTACATGCATTCACTAGAAACTCACATGCTTTCTTCTGAAAGAGAAGCAGTCTGTTCCAACAATTGAATTCACTGTGCGAAGTGAATGGAGTGTTGCTTCACTTTCTAAATGCTTTACTTTCAGAGAAAATCACTTTCCTTTGAAAGTGCCTTAAGCTACTTACAAGCATTCACAAAAAACTCACATTGGTTTCTCTGAAAGAGAAGCAGTCTGTTCCAACACTTCAATTCACTGTGCGAAGTGAATGGAGTGTTGCTTCACTTTCTAAATGCTTCCCTTTCAGAGGAAATCACTTTCCGTTGATAGTGCCTTAAGCTACTTACATGCATTCACAAGAAACTCACATCCATTTTTCTGAAAGAGAAGCAGTCTGTTCCAACACTTCAATTCACTGTGCGAAGTGAATGGAGTGTTGCTTCACTTTCTAAATGCTGTCCTGTTAGAGAAAATCACTCTCTTTTGAAACTGCCTTAAGCTATTTACAAGCATTCACAGGAAACTCACATCTGCTTCTCTGAAGGAGAAACAGTCTGTTCCAACACTTCAATTCACTGTGCGAAGTGAATGGAGTGTTCCTTCACTTTCTAAATGATGTAGTTTTAGAGAAATCACTTTCCTTTGAAAGTGCCTTAAGCTACTTACAAGCATTCACAGGAAACTCAAATGCGTTTCTTTGAAAGAAAAGCAGTCTGTTACAACACTTCAATTCACTGTGCGAAGTGAATGGAGTGTTCTTTCACTTTCTAAATGCTGTCCTTTCAGAGAATATCACTTTCCTTTGAAAGTGCCTTAAGCTACTTACAAGCTTTTAACAGAAATTCACATGCGTTTTTCTGAAAGAGAAGCAGTCTGTTCCAGCACTTGAATTCACTGCGCGAAGTGAATGGAGTGTTGCTTCACTTTCTAAATGATGTCCTTTCAGAGAATATCAGTTTCCTTTGAAAGTGCCTTAAGCTACTTGCAAGCATTCACAAAAAACTTTCATCCGTTTCTCTGAAAGAGAAGCAGTCTGTTCCAACACTTCAATTCACTGTGCGAAGTGAATGGAGTGTTGCTTCACTTTCTAAATGCTGTCCTTTTAGAGAAAATCACTCTCTTTTGAAACTGCCTTAAGCTACTTACAAGCATTCACAGGAAACTCAAATGCATTTCTATGAAAGAAAAGCAGTCTGTTACAACACTTCAATTCACTGTGCGAAGTGAATGGAGTGTTCTTTCACTTTCTAAATGCTGTCCTTTCAGAGAAAATCACTTTCCTTTGAAAGTGCCTTAAGTTACTTACAAGCATTCACAAAAAACTCACATGCGTTTCTCTGAAAGAGAATCAGTCTGTTCGAACACTTCAATTCACTGTGCGAAGTGAATGGAGTGTTACTTCACTTTCTAAATGCTGTCCTTTCAGAGAAAATCACTTTCCTTTGAAAGTGCCTTAGGCTACTTACAAGCATTCACAAAAAACTCACATTAGTTTCTCTGAAAGAGAAGCAGTCTGTTCCAACACTTCAATTCACTGTACGAAGTGAATGGAGTGTTGCTTCACTTTCTAAATGCTTCCCTTTCAGAGAAAATCACTTTCCTTGAAAGTGCCTTAAGCTACTTACATTCATTCACAAGAAACTCACATGCATTTTTCTGAAAGAGAAGCAGTCTGTTCCAACACTTCAGTTCACTGTGCGAAGTAAATGGAGTGTTGCTTCACTTTCTAAATGCTGTCCTTCTAGAGAAAATCACTCTCTTTTGAAACTGCCTTAAGCTACTTACAAGCATTCACAGGAAACTCACATCTGTTTCTCTGAAAGAGAAGCAGTCTGTTACAACACTTCAATTCACTGTGCGAAGTGAATGGAGTGTTCTTTCACTTTCTAAATGATGTCCTTTCAGAGAATATCAGTTTCCTTTGAAAATGCCTTAAGCTACTTGCAAGCATTCACAAAAAACTTTCATCCGTTTCTCTGAAAGAGAAGCAGTCTGTTCCAACACTTCAATTCACTGTGCGAAGTGAATGGAGTGTTGCCTCACTTTCTAAATGCTGTCCTTTTAGAGAAAATCACTCTCTTTTGAAACTGCCTTAAGCTACTTACAAGCATTCACAGGAAACTCAAATGCGTTTCTATGAAAGAAAAGCAGTCTGTTACAACACTTCAATTCACTGTGCGAAGTGAATGGAGTGTTCTTTCACTTTCTAAATGCTGTCCATTCAGAGAAAATCACTTTCCTTTGAAAGTGCCTTAAGTTACTTACAAGCATTCACAAAAAACTCACATTCGTTTCTCTGAAAGAGAATCAGTCTGTTCCAACATTTCAATTCACTGTGCGAAGTGAATGGAGTGTTACTTCACTTTCTAAATGCTGTCCTTTCAGAGAAAATCACTTTCCTTTGAAAGTGCCTTAGGCTACTTACAAGCATTCACAAAAAACTCACATTGGTTTCTTTGAAAGAGAAGCAGTCTGTTCCAACACTTCAATTCACTTTACGAATTGAATGGAGTGTTGCTTCACTTTCTGAATGCTTCCCTTTCAGAGAAAATCACTTTCCTTAAAAGTGCCTTAAGCTACTTACATTCATTCACAAGAAACTCACATGCATTTTTCTGAAAGAGAAGTAGTCTGTTCCAACATTTCAGTTCACTGTGCGAAGTGAATGGAGTGTTGCTTCACTTTCTAAATGCTGTCCTTCTAGAGAAAATCACTCTCTTTTGAAACTGCCTTAAGCTACTTACAAGCATTCACAGGAAACTCACATCTGTTTCTCTGAAAGAGAAGCAGTCTGTTACAACACTTCAATTCACTGTGCAAAGTGAATGGAGTGTTCTTTCACTTTCTAAATGATGTCCTTTCAGAGAATATCAGTTTCCTTTGAAAATGCCTTAAGCTACTTGCAAGCATTTACAAAAAACTTTCATCCGTTTCTCTGAAAGAGAAGCAGTCTGTTCCAACACTTCAATTCACTGTGCGAAGTGAATGGAGTGTTCTTTCACTTTCTAAATGCTGTCCTTTTAGAGAAAATCACTCTCTTTTGAAACTGCCTTAAGCTACTTACAAGCATTCACAGGAAACTCAAATGCGTTTCTATGAAAGAAAAGCAGTCTGTTACAACACTTCAATTCACTGTGCGAAGTGAATGGAGTGTTCTTTCACTTTCTAAATGCTGTCCATTCAGAGAAAATCACTTTCCTTTGAAAGTGCCTTAAGTTACTTACAAGCATTCACAAAAAACTCACATTCGTTTCTCTGAAAGAGAATCAGTCTGTTCCAACACTTCAATTCACTGTGCGAAGTGAATGGAGTGTTACTTCACTTTCTAAATGCTGTCCTTTCAGAGAAAATCACTTTCCTTTGAAAGTGCCTTAGGCTACTTACAAGCATTCACAAAAAACTCACATTAGTTTCTCTGAAAGAGAAGCAGTCTGTTCCAACACTTCAATTCACTGTGCGAATTGAATGGAGTGTTGCTTCACTTTCTAAATGCTTCCCTTTCAGAGAAAATCACTTTCCTTGAAAGTGCCTTAAGTTACTTACATTCATTCACAAGAAACTCACATGCATTTTTCTGAAAGAGAAGCAGTCTGTTCCAACACTTCAGTTCACTGTGCGAAGTGAATGGAGTGTTGCTTCACTTTCTAAATGCTGTCCTTTTAGAGAAAATCACTCTCTTTTGAAACTGCCTTAAGCTACTTACAAGCATTCACAGGAAACTCACATCTGTTTCTCTGAAAGAGAAACAGTCTGTTCCAACACTTCAATTCACTGTGTGAAGTGAATGGAGTGTTTCTTCACTTTCTAAATGATGTAGTTTTAGAGAAATCACTTTCCTTTGAAAGTGCCTTAAGCTACTTACAAGCATTCACAGGTAACTCAAATGCGTTTCTATGAAAGAAAAGCAGTCTGTTACAATACTTCAATTCACTGTGCGAAGTGAATGGAGAGTTCTTTCACTTTCTAAATGCTGTCCTTTCAGAGAAAATCACTTTCCTTTGAAAGTGCCTTAAGCTACTTACATGCATTCACTAGAAACTCACATGCTTTCCTCTGAAAGAGAAGCAGTCTGTTCCAACAATTGAATTCACTGTGCGAAGTGAATGGAGTGTTGCTTCACTTTCTAAATGCTGTCCTTTTAGAGAAAATCACTCTCTTTTGAAACTGCCTTAAGCTACTTACAAGCATTCACAGGAAACTCACATGCGTTTCTCTGAAAGAGAAGCAGTCTGTTCCAAGGCTTCAATTCACTGTGCGAAGTGAATGGAGTGTTGCTTCAGATTCTAAATGCTGTCCTTTCTGAGAAAATCACTTTCCTATGAAAGTGCCTGAAGCTACATACAAGCATTCAACAGAAATTCACATGCGTTTTTCTCGGAAAGAGAAGCAGTCTGTTCCAACACTTGAATTCACTGTGCGAAGTGAATGGAGTGTTGCTTCACTTTCTAAATGATGTCCTTTCAGAGAATATCAGTTTCCTTTGAAAGTGCCTTAAGCTACTTGCAAGCATTCACAAAAAACTTTCATCCGTTTCTCTGAAAGAGAAGCAGTCTGTTCCAACCCTTCAATTCACTGTGCGAAGTGAATGGAGTGTTGCTTCACTTTCTAAATGCTGTCCTTTCAGAGAAAATCACTTTCCTTTGAAAGTGCCTTAAGCTACTTACATGCATTCACTAGAAACTCACATGCATTTTTCTGAAAGAGAAGCAGTCTGTTCCAACACTTCAATTCAATGTGCGAAGTGAATGGAGTGTTGCTTCACTTTCTAAATGCTGTCCTTTCAGAGAAAATCACTTTCCTTTGAAAGTGCCTTAGGCTACTCACAAGCATTCACAAAAAGCTCACATGAGTTTTTCTGAAAGAGAAGCAGTCTGTTCCAACACTTCAACTCACTGTGCGAAGTGAATGGAGTGTTGCTTCACTTTCTAAATGCTGTCCTTTCAAAGAAAATCACTTTCCTTTGAAAGTATCTTAAGCTACTTACAATCATTCACTAGAAACTCACTCCTGTTTCTTTGAAATAGAAGCAGTCTGTTCCAACACTTCAATTCACTGTGCGAAGTGAATGGAGTGTTGCTTCACTTTCTAAATGCTGTCCTTTTAGAGAAAATCACTCTCTTTTGAAACTGCCTTAAGCTACTTACTAGCATTCACAGAAAACTCACATCTGTTACTCTGAAAGAGAAACAGTCTGTTCCAACACTTCAATTCACTGTGCGAAGTGAATGGAGTGTTCCTTCAAATTCTAAATGATGTAGTTTTAGAGAAATCACTTTCCTTTGAAAGTGCCTTAAGCTACATACAAGCATTCACAGGAAACTCAAATACGTTTCTATGAAAGAAAAGCAGTCTGTTACAACACTTCAATTCACTGTGCGAATTGAATGGAGTGTTGCTTCACTTTCTAAATGCTTCCCTTTCAGAGAAAATCACTTTCCTTTGAAAGTGCCTTAAGCTACTTACAAGCATTCACAAGAAACTCAAATGCATTTTTCTGAAAGAGAAGCAGTCTGTTCCAACACTTCAATTCACTGTGCGAAGTGAATGGAGTGTTCTTTCACTTTCTAAATGCTGTCCTTTCAGAGAAAATCACTTTCCTTTGAAAGTGCCTTAAGCTATTTACAAGCTTTTAACAGAAATTCACATGCGTTTTTCTGAAAGAGAAGCAGTCTGTTCCAGCACTTCAATTCACTGTGCGAAGTGAATGGAGTGTTGCTTCACTTTCTAAATGCTGTTCTTTTAGAGAAAATCACTTTCCTTTGAAAGTGCCTGAAGCTACTTACAAGCATTCAACAGAAATTCACATGCGTTTTTCTGAAAGAGAAGCAGTCTGTTCCAACACTGGAATTCACTGTGCGAAGTGAATGGAGTGTTGCTTCTCTTTCTAAATGATGTCCTTTCAGAGAATATCAGTTTCCTTTGAAAGTGCCTGAAGCTACTTGCAAGCATTCACAAAAAACTTTCATCCGTTTCTCTGAAAGAGAAGCAGTCTGTTCCAACACTTCAATTCACTGTGCGAAGTGAATGGAGTGTTGCTTCACTTTCTAAATGCTGTCCTTTCAGAGAAAATCACTTTCCTTTGAAAGTGTCTTAGGCTACTTACAAGCATTCACAAAAACCTCACATGAGTTTTTCTGAAAGAGAAGCAGTCTGTTCCAACACTTCAACTCACTGTGCGAAGAAAATGGAGTGTTGCTTCACTTTCTAAATGCTGTCCTTTCAGAGAAAATCACTTTCCTTTGAAAGTGCCTTAAGCTGCTTACATGCATTCACAAGAAACTCACATCCATTTTTCTGAAAGAGAAGCAGTCTGTTCCAACACTTCAATTCACTGTGCGAAGTGAATGGAGTGTTGCTTCACTTTCTAAATGCTGTCCTTTTAGAGAAAATCACTCTCTTTTGAAACTGCCTTAAGCTACTTACAAGCATTCACAGAAAACTCACATCTGTTTCTCTGAAAGAGAAACAGTCTGTTCCAACACTTCAATTCACTGTGCGAAGTGAATGGAGTTTTGCTTCACTTTCTAAATGATGTAGTTTTAGAGAAATCACTTTCCTTTGAAAGTGCCTTAAGCTACTTACAAGCATTCACAGGAAACTCAAATGCGTTTCTATGAAAGAAAAGCAGTCTGTTACAACACTTCAATTCACTGTGCGAAGTGAATGGAGTGTTCTTTCACTTTCTAAATGCTGTCCTTTCAGAGAAAATCACTTTCCCTTGAAAGTGCCTTAAGCTACTTACAAGCTTTTAACAGAAATTCACATGCGTTTTTCTGAAAGTGAAGCAGTCTGTTCCAGCACTTCAATTCACTGTGCGATGTGAATAGAGTGTTGCTTCACTTTCTAAATGCTGTCCTTTCAGAGAAAATCACATTCCTTTGAAAGTGAAGGAAGCTACTTACAAGCATTCAACAGAAATTCACATGCGTTTTTCTGAAAGAGAAGCAGTCTGTTCCAACACTGGAATTCACTGTGCGAAGTGAATGGAGTGTTGCTTCACTTTCTAAATGATGTCCTTTCAGAGAATATCAGTTTCCTTTGAAAGTGCCTTAAGCTCCTTGCAAGCATTCACAAAAAACTTTCATCCGTTTCTCTGAAAGAGAAGCAGTCTGTTCCAACACTTCAACTCACTGTGCGAAGTGAATGGAGTGTTGCTTCACTTTCTAAATGCTGTCCTTTTAGAGAAAATCACTCTCTTTTGAAAGTGCCTTAAGGTACTTACAAGCATTCACAGGAAACTCACATCTGTTTCTCTGAAAGAGAAACAGTCTGTTCCTACACTTCAATTCACTGTGCGAAGTGAATAGAGTGTTCATTCACTTTCTAAATGATGTAGGTTTAGAGAAATCACTTTCCTTTGAAAGTGCCTTAAGCTACTTACAAGCATTCACAGGAAGCTCAAATGCGTTTCTATGAAAGAAAAGCAGTCTGTTACAACACTTCAATTCACTGTGCGAAGTGAATGGAGTGTTCTTTCACCTTCTAAATGCTGTCTTTTCAGAGAAAATCACTTTCCTTTGAAAGTGCCTTAAGCTGCTTACAAGCTTTTAACAGAAATTCACATGCGTATTTCTGAAAGAGAAGCAGTCTGTTCCAGCACTTCAATTCACTGTGCGAAGTGAATGGAGTGTTGCTTCACTTTCTGAATGCTGTCCTTTCAGAGAAAATCACTTTCCTTTGAAAGTGCCTTAAGCTACTTTCAAGCTTTTAACAGAAATTCACATGCGTTTTTCTGAAAGAGAAGCAGTCTCTTCCAGCACTTCAATTCACTGTGCGAAGTGAATGGAGTGTTGCTTCACTTTGTAAATGCTGTACTTACAGAGAAAATCACTTTCCTTTGAACGTGCCTGAAGCTACTTACAAGCATTCAACAGAAATTCACATGCGTTTTTCTGAAAGGGAAGCAGTCTGCTCCAACACTTGAATTCACTGTGCGAAGTGAATGGAGTGTTGCTTCACATTCTAAATGATGTCCTTTCAGAGAATATCAGTTTCCTTTGAAAGTGCCTTAAGCTCCTTGCAAGCATTCACAAAAAACTTTCATCCGTTTCTCTGAAAGATAAGCAGTCTGTTCCAACACTTCAACTCACTGTGCGAAGTGAATGGAGTGTTGCTTCACTTTCTAAATGCTGTCCTTTTAGAGAAAATCCCTCTCTTTGAAACTGCCTTAAGCTACTTACAAGCATTCACAGGAAACTCAAATGCGCTTCTATGAGACAAAAGCAGTCTGTTACAACAATTCAATTCACTGTGCGAAGTGAATGGAGTGTTCTTTCACTTTCTAAATGCTGTCCTTTCAGAGAAAATCACTTTCCCTTGAAAGTGCCTTAAGCTACTTACAATCATTCACTAGAAACTCACTCCTGTTTCTTTGAAATAGAAGCAGTCTGTTCCAACACTTCAATTCACTGTGCGAAGTGAATGGAGTGTTGCTTCACTTTCTAAATGCTGTCCTTTTAGAGAAAATCACTCTCTTTTGAAACTGCCTTAAGCTACTTACAAGCATTCACAGAAAACTCATATCTGTTTCTCTGAAAGAGAAACAGTCTCTTCCAACACTTTAATTCACTGTCCGAAGTGAAAGGAGTGTTCCTTCAAATTTTAAATGATGTAGTTTTAGAAAATCACTTTCCTTTGAAAGTGCCTTAAGCTACTTACAAGCATTCACAGGAAACTCAAATGCGTTTCTATGAAAGAAAAGCAGTCTGTTACAACACTTCAATTCACTGGGCGAAGTGAATGGAGTGTTTCTTCACTTTCTAAATGATGTAGTTTTAGAGAAATCACTTTCCTTTGAAAGTGCCTTAAGCTACTTACAAGCATTCACAGGAAACTCAAATGCGTTTCTATGAAAGAAAAGCAGTCTGTTACAACACTTCAATTCACTGTGCGAAGTGAATGGAGTGTTCTTTCACTTTCTAAATGCTGTCCTTTCAGAGAAAATCACTTTCCTTTGAAAGTGCCTTAAGCTACTTACACGCTTTTAACAGAAATTCACATGCGTTTTTCTGAAAGAGAAGCAGTCTGTTCCAGCACTTCAATTCACTGTACGAAGTGAATGGAGTGTTGCTTCACTTTCTAAATGCTGTCCTTTCTGAGAAAATCACTTTCCCTTGAAAGTGACTGAAGCTACATACAAGCATTCAACAGAAATTCACATGCGTTTTTCTTAAAGAGAAGCAGTCTGTTCGAACACTTGAATTCACTGTGCGATGTGAATGGAGTGTTGCTTCACTTTCTAAATGATGTCCTTTCAGAGAATATCAGTTTCCTTTGAAAGTGCCTTAAGCTACTTGCAAGCATTCACAAAAAACTTTCATCCGTTTCTCTGAAAGAGAAGCAGTCTGTTCCAACACTTCAATTCACTGTGCGAAGTGAATGGAGTGTTGCTTCACTTTCTAAATGCTGTCCTTTTAAAGAAAATCACTCTCTTTTGAAACTGCCTTAAGGTACTTACAAGCATTCACAGGAAACTCAAATGCATTTCTATGAAAGAAAAGCAGTCTGTTACAACACTTCAATTCACTGTGCGAAGTGAATGGAGTGTTGCTTCACTTTCTAAATGCTGTCCTTTCAGAGAAAATCACTTTCCTTTGAAAGTGCCTTAGGCTACTTACAAGCATTCACAAAAAACTCACATGAGTTTTTCTGAAAGAGAAGCAGTCTATTCCAACACTTCAACTCACTGTGCGAAGTGAATGGAGTGTTGCTTCACTTTCTAAATGCTGTCCTTTCAAAGAAAATCACTTTCCTTTGAAAGTATCTTAAGCTACTTACAATCATTCACTAGAAACTCTCTCCTGTTTCTTTGAAATAGAAGCAGTCTGTTCCAACACTTCAATTCACTGTGCGAAGTGAATGGAGTGTTGCTTCACTTTCTAAATGGTGTCCTTTCAGAGAAAATCACTTTCCTTTGAAAGTGCCTTAAGCTACTTACAAGCATTCACTAGAAACTCACTCCTGTTTCTTTGAAATAGAAGCAGTCTGTTCCAACACTTGAACTCACTGTGCGAAGTGAATGGAGTGTTGCTTCACTTTCTAAATGGTGTCCTTTCAGAGAAAATCACTTTCCTTTGAAAGTGCCTTAAGCTACTTACAAGCATTCAACAGAAATTCACATGCGTTTTTCTGAAAGAGAAGCAGTCTGTTCCAACACTTCAATTCACTGTGCGAAGTGAATGGAGTGTTCTTTCACTTTCTAAATGCTGTCCTTTCAGAGAAAATCACTTTCCTTTGAATGTGCCTGATGCTACTTACAAGCATTCAACAGAAATACAGATCCGTTTCTCTGAAAGAGAAGCAGTCTGTTCCAACACTTCAATTCACTGTGCGAAGTGAATGGAGTGTTGCTTCACTTTCTAAATGGTGTCCTTTCAGAGAAAAACACTTTCCTTTGAAAGTGCCTGAAGCTACTTACAAGCATTCAACAGAAATTCACATGCGTTTTTCTGAAAGAGAAGCAGTCTGTTCCAGCACTTCAATTTACTGTGCGAAGTGAATGGAGTGTTGCTTCACTTTCTAAATACTGTCTTTAAGAGAAAATCACTCTCTTTTGAAACTGCCTTAAGCTACTTACAAGCATTCACAGGAAACTCACATCTGTTTCTCTGAAAGAGAAACAGTCTGTGCCAACACTTCAATTCACTGTTTGAAGTGAATGGAGTGTTTCTTCACTTTCTAAAAGCTGTCCTTTCAGAGAAAATCACTTTCCTTTGAAAGTGCCTTAAGCTACTTACATGCATTCACTAGAAACTCACATGCTTTCCTCTGAAAGAGAAGCAGTCTGTTCCAACAATTGAATTCACTGTGCGAAGTGAATGGAGTGTTGCTTCACTTTCTAAATGCTGTCCTTTTAGAGAAAATCACTCTCTTTTGAAACTGCCTTAAGCTGCTTACAAGCATTCACAGGAAACTCACATCTGTTTCTCTGAAAGAGAACCAGTCTGTTACAACACTTCAATTCACTGTGCGAAGTGAATGGAGTGTTCTTTCACTTTCTAAATGCTGACCTTTCAGAGAAAATCACTTTCCTTTGAAAGTGCCTTAAGCTACTTACAAGCTATTAACAGAAATTCACATGCGTTTTTCTGAAAGAGAAGCAGTCTGTTCCTGCACTTCAATTCACTGTGCGAAGTGAATGGAGTGTTGCTTCACTTTCTAAATGCTGTCCTTTCAGAGAAAATCACTTTCCTTTGAAAGTGCCTTAGGCTACTTACAAGCATTCACTAGAAACTCACTCCTGTTTCTTTGAAATAGAAGCAGTCTGTTCCACACTTCAGTTCACTGTGCGAAGTGAATGGAGTGTTGCTTCACTTTCTAAATGCTGTCCTTTTAGAGAAAATCACTCTCTTTTGAACATGCCTTAAGCTACTTACAAGCATTCACAGAAAACTCACATCTGTTTCTCTGAAAGAGAAACAGTTTGTTCCAACACTTCAATTCACTGTGCGAAGTGAATGGAGTGTTCCTTCAAATTCTAAATGATGTAGTTTTAGAGAAATCACTTTCCTTTGAAAGTTCTTTAAGCTACTTACAAGCATTCACACGAAACTCAAATGCGTTTCTATGAAAGAAAAGCAGTCTGTTACAACACTTCAATTCACTGTTTGAAGTGAATGGAGTGTTTCTTCACTTTCTAAAAGCTGTCCTTTCAGAGAAAATCACTTTCCTTTGAAAGTGCCTTAAGCTACTTACATGCATTCACTAGAAACTCACATGCTTTCCTCTGAAAGAGAAGCAGTCTGTTCCAACAATTGAATTCACTGTGCGAAGTGAATGGAGTGTTGCTTCACTTTCTAAATGCTGTCCTTTTAGAGAAAATCACTCTCTTTTGAAACTGCCTTAAGCTGCTTACAAGCATTCACAGGAAACTCACATCTGTTTCTCTGAAAGAGAACCAGTCTGTTACAACACTTCAATTCACTGTGCGAAGTGAATGGAGTGTTCTTTCACTTTCTAAATGCTGACCTTTCAGAGAAAATCACTTTCCTTTGAAAGTGCCTTAAGCTACTTACAAGCTATTAACAGAAATTCACATGCGTTTTTCTGAAAGAGAAGCAGTCTGTTCCTGCACTTCAATTCACTGTGCGAAGTGAATGGAGTGTTGCTTCACTTTCTAAATGCTGTCCTTTCAGAGAAAATCACTTTCCTTTGAAAGTGCCTTAGGCTACTTACAAGCATTCACTAGAAACTCACTCCTGTTTCTTTGAAATAGAAGCAGTCTGTTCCACACTTCAGTTCACTGTGCGAAGTGAATGGAGTGTTGCTTCACTTTCTAAATGCTGTCCTTTTAGAGAAAATCACTCTCTTTTGAAACTGCCTTAAGCTACTTACAAGCATTCACAGAAAACTCACATCTGTTTCTCTGAAAGAGAAACAGTTTGTTCCAACACTTCAATTCACTGTGCGAAGTGAATGGAGTGTTCCTTCAAATTCTAAATGATGTAGTTTTAGAGAAATCACTTTCCTTTGAAAGTGCTTTAAGCTACTTACAAGCATTCACACGAAACTCAAATGCGTTTCTATGAAAGAAAAGCAGTCTGTTACAACACTTCAATTCACTGTGCGAAGTGAATGGAGTGTTGCTTCACTTTCTAAATGCTTCCCTTTCAGAGAAAATCACTTTCCTTTGAAAGTGCCTTAGCTACTTAGAAGCATTCACAAGAAACTCAAATGCATTTTTCTGAAAGAGAAGCAGTCTGTTCCAACACTTCAATTCACTGTGCGAAGTGAATGGAGTGTTGCTTCACTTTCTAAATGCTGTCCTTTCAGAGAAAATCACTTTCCTTTGAAAGTGCCTGAAGCTACTTACAAGCATTCAACAGAAATTCACATGCGTTTTTCTGAAAGAGGAGCAGTCTGTTCCAACACTTGAACTCACTGTGCGAAGTGAATGGAGTGTTGCTTCACTTTCTAAATGCTGTCCTTTTAGAGAAAATCACTCTCTTTTGAAACTGCCTTAAGCTACTTACAAGCATTCACAGGAAACTCACATGAGTTTTTCTGAAAGAGAAGCAGTCTGTTCCAACACCTCAACTCACTGTGCAAAGTGAATGGAGTGTTGCTTCACTTTCTTAATGCTGTCCTTTCAGAGAAAAACACTTTCCTTTGAAAGTATCTTAGGCTTCTTACAATCATTCACAAGAAACTCACTCCTGTTTCTTTGAAATAGAAGCAGTCTGTTCCAACACTTCAATTCACTGTGAGAAGTGAATGGAGTGTTGCTTCACTTTCTAATTGCTGTCCTTTTAGAGAAAATCACTGTCTTTTGAAACTGCCTTAAGCTACTTACAAGCATTCACAGAAAACTCAAATGCGTTTCTATGAAAGAAAAGCAGTCTGTTTCAACAATTCAAATCACTGTGCGATGTGAATGGAGTGTTCTTTCACTTTCTAAATGCTGTCCTTTCAGAGAAAATCACTTTCCTTTGAAAGTGCCTGAAGCTACTTACAAGCATTCAACAGAAATTCACATGCGTTTTTCTGAAAGAGAAGCAGTCTGTTCCAACACTTGAATTCACTGTGCGACGTGAATGGAGTGTTGCTTCACTTTCTAAATGAATACCTTTCAGAGAATATCAGTTTCCTTTGAAAGTGCCTTAAGCTACTTACAAGCATTCACAAAAAACTCACATTAGTTTCTCTGAAAGAGAAGCAGTCTGTTCCAACACTTCAATTCACTGTGCGAAGTGAATGGAGTGTTGCTTCACTTTCTAAATGCTGTCATTTTAGAGAAAATCACTCTCTTTTGAAACTGCCTTAAGCTACTTACAAGCATTCACAGGAAACTCACATCTGTTTCTCTGAAAGAGAAACAGTCTGTTCCAACACTTGAATTCACTGTGCGACGTGAATGGAGTGTTGCTTCACTTTCTAAATGAATACCTTTCAGAGAATATCAGTTTACTTTGAAAGTGCCTTAAGCTACTTACAAGCATTCACAAAAAACTCACATTAGTTTCTCTGAAAGAGAAGCAGTCTGTTCCAACACTTCAATTCACTGTGCGAAGTGAATGGAGTGTTGCTTCACTTTCTAAATGCTGTCATTTTAGAGAAAATCACTCTCTTTTGAAACTGGCTTAAGCTACTTACAAGCATTCACAGTAAACTCACATCTGTTTCTCTGAAAGAGAAACAGTCTGTTCCAACACTTCAATTCACTGTGAGAAGTGAATGAAGTGTTCTTTCACTTTCTAAATGCTGTCCTTTCAGAGAAAATCACTTTCCTTTGAAAGTGCCTTAAGCTACTTACAAGCTTTTAACAGAAATTCACATGCGTTTTTCTGAAAGAGAAGCAGTCTGTTCCTGCACTTCAAATCACTGTGCGAGGTGAATGGAGTGTTGCTTCACTTTCTAAATGCTGTCCTTTCAGAATAAATCACTTTCCGTTGAAAGTGCCTTAGGCTACTTACAAGCATTCACAAAAAACTCACATGCGTTTCTCTGAAAGAGAAGCAGTCTGTTCCAACAATTCAATTCACTGTGCGAAGTGAATGGAGTGTTGCTTCACTTTCTAAATGCTGTCCTTTCAGAGAAAATCACTTTCCTTTGAAAGTGCCTTAGGCTACTTACAAGCATTCACAAAAAACTCACATTAGTTTCTCTGAAAGAGAAGCAGTCTGTTCCAACACTTCAATTCACTGTGCGAAGTGAATGGAGTGTTGCTTCACTTTCTAAATGATTGCCTTTCAGAGGAAATCACTTTCCTTTGAAAGTGCCTTAAGCTACTTACAATCATTCACTAGAAACTCACTCCTGTTTCTTTGAAATAGAAGCAGTCTGTTTCAACACTTCAATTCACTGTGCGAAGTGAATGGAGTGTTGCTTCACTTTCTAAATGCTGTCCTTTTAGAGAAAATCACTCTCTTTTGAAACTGCCTTAAGCTACTTACAAGCATTCACAGAAAACTCACATCTGTTTCTCTGAAAGAGAAACAGTCTGTTCCAACACTTCAATTCACTGTGTGAAGTGAATGGAGTGTTCCTTCAAATTCTAAATGATGTAGTTTTAGAGAAATCTCTTTCCTTATAAAGTGCCTTAAGCTACTTACAAGCATTCACAGGAAACTCAAATGCGTTTCTATGAAAGAAAAGCTGTCTGTTACAACACTTCAATTCACTGTGCGAAGTGAATGGAGTGTTGCTTCACTTTCTAAATGCTGTCCTTTCGGAGAAAATCACTTTCCTTTGAAAGTGCCTTAAGTTACTTACAAGCATTCACAGAAACTCAAATGCGTTTCTATGAAAAAAAAGCAGTCTGTTACAACACTTCAATTCACTGTGCGAAGTGAATGGAGTGTTCTTTCACTTTCTAAATGCTGTTGTTTCAGAGAAAATCACTTTCCTTTGAAAGTGCCTTAAGCTACTTACAAGCTTTTATCTGAAATTCACATGCGTTTTTCTGAAAGAGAAGCAGTCTGTTCCAGCACTTCAATTTACTGTGTGAAGTGAATGGAGTGTTGCTTCACTTTCTAAATGCTGTCCTTTTAGAGAAAATCACTCTCTTTTGAAACTGCCTTAAACTACTTACAAGCATTCACAGGAAACTCAAATGCGTTTCTATGAAAGAAAAGCAGTCTGTTACAACACTTCAATTCACTGTGCGAAGTGAATGGAGTGTTCTTTCACTTTCTAAATGCTGTCCTTTCAGAGAAAATCATTTTCCTTTGAAAGTGACTTAAGCTACTTACAAGCATTCAACAGAAATTCACATGCGTTTTTCTGAAAGAGAAGCAGTCTGTTCCAGCACTTCAATTTACTGTGCGAAGTGAATGGAGTGTTGCTTCACTTTCTAAATGATGTCCTTTCAGAGAATATCAGTTTCCTTTGAAAGTGCCTTAAGCTACTTGCAAGCATTCACAAAAAACTTTCATCCGTTTCTCTGAAAGAGAAGCAGTCTGCTCCAACACTTCAATTCACTGCGCGAAGTGAATGGAGTGTTGCTTCACTTTCTAAATGCTGTCCTTTTAGAGAAAATCACTCTCTATTGAAACTGCCTTAAGCTACTTACAAGCATTCACAGGAAACTCAAATGCGTTTCTCTGAAAGAGAAGCAGTCTGTTCCAACACTTCAATTCACTGTGCGAAGTGAATGGAGTGTTCTTTCACTTTCTAAATGCTGTCCTTTCCGAGAAAATCACTTTCCTTTGAAAGTGCCTTAAGCTACTTACAAGCATTCAGAAAAAACTCACATGCGTTTCTCTGAAAGAGAAGCAGTCTGTTCCAACAATTCAATTCACTGTGCGAAGTGAATGGAGTGTTGCTTCACTTTCTAAATGCTGTCCTTTCAGAGAAAATCACTTTCCTTTGAAAGTGCCTTAGGCTACTTACAAGCATTCACAAAAAACTCACATTAGTTTCTCTGAAAGAGAAGCAGTCTGTTCCAACACTTCAATTCACTGTGCGAAGTGAATGGAGTGTTTCTTCACTTTCTTAATGCTTCCCTTTCAGAGGAAATCACTTTCCTTATAAAGTGCCTTAAGCTACTTACAAGCATTCACAGGAAACTCAAATGCGTTTCTATGAAAGAAAAGCCGTCTGTTACAACACTTCAATTCACTGTGCGAAGTGAATGGAGTGTTGCTTCACTTTCTAAATGCTGTCCTTTCGGAGAAAATCACTTTCCTTTGAAAGTGCCTTAAGTTACTTACAAGCATTCACAGGAAACTCAAATGCGTTTCTATGAAAAAAAAGCAGTCTGTTACAACACTTCAATTCACTGTGCGAAGTGAATGGAGTGTTCTTTCACTTTCTAAATGCTGTTGTTTCAGAGAAAATCACTTTCCTTTGAAAGTGCCTTAAGCTACTTACAAGCTTTTATCCGAAATTCACATGCGTTTTTCTGAAAGAGAAGCAGTCTGTTCCAGCACTTCAATTTACTGTGTGAAGTGAATGGAGTGTTGCTTCACTTTCTAAATGCTGTCCTTTTAGAGAAAATCACTCTCTTTTGAAACTGCCTTAAACTACTTACAAGCATTCACAGGAAACTCAAATGCGTTTCTATGAAAGAAAAGCAGTCTGTTACAACACTTCAATTCACTGTGCGAAGTGAATGGAGTGTTCTTTCACTTTCTAAATGCTGTCCTTTCAGAGAAAATCACTTTCCTTTGAAAGTGACTTAAGCTACTTACAAGCATTCAACAGAAATTCACATGCGTTTTTCTGAAAGAGAAGCAGTCTGTTCCAGCACTTCAATTTACTGTGCGAAGTGAATGGAGTGTTGCTTCACTTTCTAAATGATGTCCTTTCAGAGAATATCAGTTTCCTTTGAAAGTGCCTTAAGCTACTTGCAAGCATTCACAAAAAACTTTCATCCGTTTCTCTGAAAGAGAAGCAGTCTGCTCCAACACTTCAATTCACTGCGCGAAGTGAATGGAGTGTTGCTTCACTTTCTAAATGCTGTCCTTTTAGAGAAAATCACTCTCTTTTGAAACTGCCTTAAGCTACTTACAAGCATTCACAGGAAACTCAAATGCGTTTCTCTGAAAGAGAAGCAGTCTGTTCCAACACTTCAATTCACTGTGCGAAGTGAATGGAGTGTTCTTTCACTTTCTAAATGCTGTCCTTTCCGAGAAAATCACTTTCCTTTGAAAGTGCCTTAAGCTACTTACAAGCATTCACAGGAAACTCACATGAGTTTTTCTGAAAGAGAAGCAGTCTGTTCCAACACTTCAATTCACTGTGCAAAGTGAATGGAGTGTTGCTTCACTTTCTTAATGCTGTCCTTTCAGAGAAAAACACTTTCCTTTGAAAGTATCTTAGGCTTCTTACAATCATTCACAAGAAACTCACTCCTGTTTCTTTGAAATAGAAGCAGTCTGTTCCAACACTTCAATTCACTGTGAGAAGTGAATGGAGTGTTGCTTCACTTTCTAATTGCTGTCCTTTTAGAGAAAATCACTGTCTTTTGAAACTGCCTTAAGCTACTTACAAGCATTCACAGAAAACTCAAATGCGTTTCTGTGAAAGAAAAGCAGTCTGTTTCAACAATTCAAATCACTGTGCGATGTGAATGGAGTGTTCTTTCACTTTCTAAATGCTGTCCTTTCAGAGAAAATCACTTTCCTTTGAAAGTGCCTGAAGCTACTTACAAGCATTCAACAGAAATTCACATGCGTTTTTCTGAAAGAGAAGCAGTCTGTTCCAACACTTGAATTCACTGTGCGACGTGAATGGAGTGTTGCTTCACTTTCTAAATGAATACCTTTCAGAGAATATCAGTTTCCTTTGAAAGTGCCTTAAGCTACTTACAAGCATTCACAAAAAACTCACATTAGTTTCTCTGAAAGAGAAGCAGTCTGTTCCAACACTTCAATTCACTGTGCGAAGTGAATGGAGTGTTGCTTCACTTTCTAAATGCTGTCATTTTAGAGAAAATCACTCTCTTTTGAACTGCCTTAAGCTACTTACAAGCATTCACAGGAAACTCACATCTGTTTCTCTGAAAAATAAACAGTCTGTTCCAACACTTCAATTCACTGTGAGAAGTGAATGAAGTGTTCTTTCACTTTCTAAATGCTGTCCTTTCAGAGAAAATCTTTTTCCTTTGAAAGTGCCTTAAGCTACTTACAAGCTTTTAACAGAAATTCACATGCGTTTTTCTGAAAGAGAAGCAGTCTGTTCCTGCACTTCAATTCACTGTGCGAGGTGAATGGAGTGTTGCTTCACTTTCTAAATGCTGTCCTTTCAGAGAAAATCACTTTCCGTTGAAAGTGCCTTAAGCTACTTACAAGCATTCACAAAAAACTCACATGCGTTTCTCTGAAAGAGAAGCAGTCTGTTCCAACAGTTCAATTCACTGTGCGAAGTGAATGGAGTGTTGCTTCACTTTCTAAATGCTGTCCTTTCAGAGAAAATCACTTTCCTTTGAAAGTGCCTTAGGCTACTTACAAGCATTCACAAAAAACTCACATTAGTTTCTCTGAAAGAGAAGCAGTCTGTTCCAACACTTCAATTCACTGTGCGAAGTGAATGGAGTGTTGCTTCACTTTCTAAATGATTGCCTTTCAGAGGAAATCACTTTCCTTTGAAAGTGCCTTAAGCTACTTACAATCATTCACTAGAAACTCGGTCCTGTTTCTTTGAAATAGAAGCAGTCTGTTCCAACACTTCAATTCACTGTGCGAAGTGAATGGAGTGTTGCTTCACTTTCTAAATGCTGTCCTTTTAGAGAAAATCACTCTCTTTTGAAACTGCCTTAAGCTACTTACAAGCATTAACAGAAAACTCACATCTGTTTCTCTGAAAGAGAAACAGTCTGTTCCAACACTTCAATTCACTGTGCGAAGTGAATGGAGTGTTCCTTCAAATTCTAAATGATGTAGTTTTAGAGAAATCTCTTTTCTTATAAAGTGCCTTAAGCTACTTACAAGCATTCACAGGAAACTCAAATGCGTTTCTATGAAAGAAAAGCCGTCTGTTACAACACTTCAATTCACTGTGCGAAGTGAATGGAGTGTTGCTTCACTTTCTAAATGCTGTCCTTTCAGAGAAAATCACTTTCCTTTGAAAGTGCCTTAAGCTACTTACAAGCATTCACAGGAAACTCAAATGCGTTTCTATGAAAGAAAAGCCGTCTATTACAACACTTCAATTCACTGTGCGAAGTGAATGGAGTGTTGCTTCACTTTCTAAATGCTGTCCTTTCAGAGAAAATCAATTTCCTTTGAAAGTGCCTTAAGCTACTTACAAGCATTCACAGGAAACTCAAATGCGTTTCTATGAAAAAAAAGCAGTCTGTTACAACACTTCAATTCACTGTGCGAAGTGAATGGAGTGTTCTTTCACTTTCTAAATGCTGTTGTTTCAGAGAAAATCACTTTCCTTTGAAAGTGCCTTAAGCTACTTACAAGCTTTTATCCGAAATTCACATGCGTTTTTCTGAAAGAGAAGCAGTCTGTTCCAGCACTTCAATTTACTGTGTGAAGTGAATGGAGTGTTGCTTCACTTTCTAAATGCTGTCCTTTTAGAGAAAATCACTCTCTTTTGAAACTGCCTTAAACTACTTACAAGCATTCACAGGAAACTCAAATGCGTTTCTATGAAAGAAAAGCAGTCTGTTACAACACTTCAATTCACTGTGCGAAGTGAATGGAGTGTTCTTTCACTTTCTAAATGCTGTCCTTTCAGAGAAAATCACTTTCCTTTGAAAGTGACTTAAGCTACTTACAAGCATTCAACAGAAATTCACATGCGTTTTTCTGAAAGAGAAGCAGTCTGTTTCAGCACTTCAATTTACTGTGCGAATTGAATGGAGTGTTGCTTCACTTTCTAAATGATGTCCTTTCAGAGAATATCAGTTTCCTTTGAAAGTGCCTTAACCTACTTGCGAGCACTCACAAAAAACTTTCATCCGTTTCTCTGAAAGAGAAGCAGTCTGCTCCAACACTTCAATTCACTGCGCGAAGTGAATGGAGTGTTGCTTCACTTTCTAAATGCTGTCCTTTTAGAGAAAATCACTCTCTTTTGAAACTGCCTTAAGCTACTTACAAGCATTCACAGGAAACTCAAATGCGTTTCTCTGAAAGAGAAGCAGTCTGTTCCAACACTTCAATTCACTGTGCGAAGTGAATGGAGTGTTCTTTCATTTTCTAAATGCTGTCCTTTCCGAGAAAATCACTTTCCTTTGAAAGTGCCTTAAGCTACTTACAAGCATTCAGAAAAAACTCACATGCGTTTCTCTGAAAGAGAAGCAGTCTGTTCCAACAATTCAATTCACTGTGCGAAGTGAATGGAGTGTTGCTTCACTTTCTAAATGCTGTCCTTTCAGAGAAAATCACTTTCCTTTGAAAGTGCCTTAGGTTACTTACAAGCATTCACAAAAAACTCACATTAGTTTCTCTGAAAGAGAAGCAGTCTGTTCCAACACTTCAATTCACTGTGCGAAGTTAATGGAGTGTTGCTTCACTTTCTTAATGCTTCCCTTTCAGAGGAAATCACTTTCCTTTGAAAGTGGCTTAAGCTACTTACATGCATTCACTAGAAACTCACATGCATTATTCTGAAAGAGAAGCAGTCAGTTCCAACACTTCAATTCACTGTGCGAAGTGAATGGAGTGTTGCTTCACTTTCTAAATGCTGTCCTTTTAGAGAAAATCACTCTCTTTTGAAACTGCCTTAAGCTACTTACTAGCATTCACAGGAAACTCACATGAGTTTTTCTGAAAGAAAAGCAGTCTGTTCCAACACTTCAACTCACTGTGCAAAGTGAATGGAGTGTTGCTTCACTTTCTTAATGCTGTCCTTTCAGAGAAAAACACTTTCCTTTGAAAGTATCTTAGGCTTCTTACAATCATTCACAAGAAACTCACTCCTGTTTCTTTGAAATAGAAGCAGTCTGTTCCAACACTTCAATTCACTGTGAGAAGTGAATGGAGTGTTGCTTCACTTTCTAATTGCTGTCCTTTTAGAGAAAATCACTGTCTTTTGAAACTGCCTTAAGCTACTTACAAGCATTCACAGAAAACTCAAATGCGTTTCTATGAAAGAAAAGCAGTCTGTTTCAACAATTCAAATCACTGTGCGATGTGAATGGAGTGTTCTTTCACTTTCTAAATGCTGTCCTTTCAGAGAAAATCACTTTCCTTTGAAAGTGCCTTAAGCTACTTACAAGCTTTTAACAGAAATTCACATGCGTTTTTCTGAAAAAGAAGCAGTCTGTTCCAGCATTTGAATTCACTGTGCGAAGTGAATGGAGTGTTGCTTCACTTTCTAAATGCTGTCCTTTCAGAGAAAATCACTTTCCTTTCAAAGTGCCTGAAGCTACTTACAAGCATTCAACAGAAATTCACATGCGTTTTTCTGAAAGAGAAGCAGTCTGTTCCAACACTTGAATTCACTGTGCGAAGTGAATGGAGTGTTGCTTCACTTTCTAAATGATGTCCTTTCAGAGAATATCAGTTTCTTTGAAAGTGCCTTAAGCTACTTGCAAGCATTCACAAAAAAACTTTCATCCGTTTCTCTGAAAGAGAAGCAGTCTGTTCCAACACTTCAATTCACTGTGCGAAGTGAATGGAGTGTTGCTTCACTTTCTAAATGCTGTCATTTTAGAGAAAATCACTCTCTTTTGAAACTGCCTTAAGCTACTTAGAAGCATTCACAGGAAACTCACATCTGTTTCTCTGAAAGAGAAACAGTCTGTTCCAACACTTCAATTCACTGTGAGAAGTGAATGAAGTGTTCTTTCACTTTCTAAATGCTGTCCTTTCAGAGAAAATCACTTTCCTTTGAAAGTGCCTTAAGCTACTTACAAGCTTTTAACAGAAATTCACATGCGTTTTTCTGAAAGAGAAGCAGTCTGTTCCAGCACTTCAATTTACTGTGTGAAGTGAATGGAGTGTTGCTTCACTTTCTAAATGCTGTCCTTTTAGAGAAAATCACTCTCTTTTGAAACTGCCTTAAGCTACTTACAAGCATTCACAGGAAACTCAAATGCGTTTCTATGAAAGAAAAGCAGTCTGTTACAACACTTCAATTCACTGTGCGAAGTGAATGGAGTGTTCTTTCACTTTCTAAATGCTGTCCTTTCAGAGAAAATCACTTTCCTTTGAAAGTGCCTTAAGCTACTTGCAAGCATTCACAAAAAACTTTCAACCGTTTCTCTGAAAGTGAAGCAGTCTGTTCCAACACTTCAGTTCACGGTGCGAAGTGAATGGAGTGTTGCTTCACTTTCTAAATGGTGTCCTTTCAGAGAAAATCACTTTCCTTTGAAAGTGCCTTAAGCTACTTACAAGCATTCAACAGAAATTCACATGCGTTTTTCTGAAAGGGATGCAGTCTGTTCCAGCACTTCAATTTACTGTGCGAAGTGAATGGAGTGTTGCTTCACTTTCTAAATGATGTCCTTTCAGAGAATATCAGTTTCCTTTGAAAGTGCCTTAAGCTACTTGCAAGCATTCACAAAAAATTTTCATCCGTTTCTCTGAAAGAGAAGCAGTCTGTTCCAACACTTCAATTCACTGTGCGAAGTGAATGGAGTGTTGCTTCACTTTCTAAATGCTGTCCTTTTAGAGAAAATCACTCTCTTTTGAAACTGCCTTAAGCTACTTACAAGCATTCACAGGAAACTCAAATGCGTTTCTATGAAAGAAAAGCAGTCTGTTACAACACTTCAATTCACTGTGCGAATGAATGGAGTGTTCTTCCACTTTCTAAATGCTGTCCTTTCAGAAAAATCACTTTCCTTTGAAAGTGCCTTAAGCTACTTACAAGCTTTTACCAGAAATTCACATTCGTTTTTCTGAAATAGAAGCAGTCTGTTCCAGCATTTCAATTCACTGTGCGAAGTGAATGGAGTGTTGCTTCACTTTCTAAATGCTGTCCTTTTAGAGAAAATCACTCTCTTTTGAAACTGCCTTTAGCTACATACAAGCATTCACAGGAAACTCAAATGCGTTTCTATGAAAAAAAAGCAGTCTGTTACAACACTTCAATTCACTGTGCGAAGTGAATGGAGTGTTCTTTCACTTTCTAAATGCTGTTGTTTCAGAGAAAATCACTTTCCTTTGAGAGTGCCTTAAGCTACTTACAAGCTTTTAACCGATATTCACATGCGTTTTTCTGAAAGAGAAGCAGTCTGTTCCAGCACTTCAATTTACTTTGCGAAGTGAATGGAGTGTTGCTTCACTTTCTAAATGATGTCCTTTCAGAGAATATCAGTTTCCTTTGAAAGTGCCTTAAGCTACTTGCAAGCATTCACAAAAAATTTTCATCCATTTCTCTGAAATAGAAGCAGTCTGTTCCAATACTTCAATTCACTGTGAGAAGTGAATGGAGTGTTGCTTCACTTTCTAATTGCTGTCCTTTTAGAGAAAATCACTGTCTTTTGAAACTGCCTTAAGCTACTTACAAGCATTCACAGAAAACTCAAATGCGTTTCTATGAAAGAAAAGCAGTCTGTTTCAACAATTCAAATCACTGTGCGATGTGAATGGAGTGTTCTTTCACTTTCTAAATGCTGTCCTTTCAGAGAAAATCACTTTCCTTTGAAAGTGCCTGAAGCTACTTACAAGCATTCAACAGAAATTCACATGCGTTTTTCTGAAAGAGAAGCAGTCTGTTCCAACACTTGAATTCACTGTGCGACGTGAATGGAGTGTTGCTTCACTTTCTAAATGAATACCTTTCAGAGAATATCAGTTTCCTTTGAGAGTGCCTTAAGCTACTTACAAGCATTCACAAAAAACTCACATTAGTTTCTCTGAAAGAGAAGCAGTCTGTTCCAACACTTCAATTCACTGTGCGAAGTGAATGGAGTGTTTCTTCACTTTCTAAATGCTGTCATTTTAGAGAAAATCACTCTCTTTTGAAACTGCCTTAAGCTACTTACAAACATTCACAGGAAACTCACATCTGTTTCTCTGAAAGAGAAACAGTCTGTTCCAACACTTCAATTCACTGTGAGAAGTGAATGAAGTGTTCTTTCACTTTCTAAATGCTGTCCTTTCAGAGAAAATCACTTTCCTTTGAAAGTGCCTTAAGCTACTTACAAGCTTTTAACAGAAATTCACATGCGTTTTTCTGAAAGAGAAGCAGTCTGTTCCTGTACTTCAATTCACTGTGCGAGGTGAATGGAGTGTTGCTTCACTTTCTAAATGCTGTCCTTTCAGAGAAAATCACTTTCCGTTGAAAGCGCCTTAAGCTACTTACAAGCATTCACAAAAAACTCACATGCGTTTCTCTGAAAGAGAAGCAGTCTGTTCCAACAATTCAATTCACTGTGCGAAGTGAATGGAGTGTTGATTCACTTTCTAAATGCTGTCCTTTCAGAGAAAATCACTTTCCTTTGAAAGTGCCTTAGGCTACTTACAAGCATTCACAAAAAACTCACATTAGTTTCTCTGAAAGAGAAGCAGTCTGTTCCAACACTTCAATTCACTGTGCGAAATGAATGGAGTGTTGCTTCACTTTCTAAATGATTGCCTTTCAGAGGAAATCACTTTCCTTTGAAAGTGCCTTAAGCTACTTACAATCATTCACTAGAAACTCACTCCTGTTTCTTTGAAATAGAAGCAGTCTGTTCCAACACTTCAATTCACTGTCCGAAGTGAATGGAGTGTTGCTTCACTTTCTAAATGCTGTCCTTTTAGAGAAAATCACTCTCTTTTGAAACTGCCTTAAGCTACTTACAAGCATTAACAGAAAACTCACATCTGTTTCTCTGAAAGAGAAACAGTCTGTTCCAACACTTCAATTCACTGTACGAACTGAAAGGAGTGTTCCTTCAAATTCTAAATGATGTAGTTTTAGAGAAATCTCTTTCCTTATAAAGTGCCTTAAGCTACTTACAAGCATTCACAGGAAACTCAAATGCTTTTCTATGAAAGAAAAGCCGTCTATTACAACACTTCAATTCACTGTGCGAAGTGAATGGAGTGTTGCTTCACTTTCTAAATGCTGTCCTTTCAGAGAAAATCACTTTCCTTTGAAAGTGCCTTAAGCTACTTACAAGCATTCACAGGAAACTCAAATGCGTTTCTATGAAAAAAAAGCAGTCTGTTACAACACTTCAATTCACTGTGCGAAGTGAATGGAGTGTTCTTTCACTTTCTAAATGCTGTTGTTTCAGAGAAAATCACTTTCCTTTGAAAGTGCCTTAAGCTACTTACAAGCTTTTATCCGAAATTCACATGCGTTTTTCTGAAAGAGAAGCAGTCTGTTCCAGCACTTCAATTTACTGTGTGAAGTGAATGGAGTGTTGCTTCACTTTCTAAATGCTGTCCTTTTAGAGAAAATCACTCTCTTTTGAAACTGCCTTAAGCTACTTACAAGCATTCACAGGAAACTCAAATGCGTTTCTATGAAAGAAAAGCAGTCTGTTACAACACTTCAATTCACTGTGCGAAGTGAATGGAGTGTTCTTTCACTTTCTAAATGCTGTCCTTTCAGAGAAAATCACTTTCCTTTGAAAGTGCCTTAAGCTACTTACAAGCTTTTAACAGAAATTCACATGCGTTTTTCTGAAAAAGAAGCAGTCTGTTCCAGCATTTCAATTCACTGTGCGAAGTGAATGGAGTGTTGCTTCACTTTCTAAATGCTGTCCTTTCAGAGAAAATCACTTTCCTTTGAAAGTGCCTTAGGCTACTTAAAAGCATTCACAAAAAACTCACATTAGTTTCTCTGAAAGAGAAGCAGTCTGTTCCAACACTTCAATTCACTGTGCGAAGTGAATGGAGTGTTGCTTCACTTTCTAAATGCTTCCCTTTCAGAGGAAATCACTTTCCTTTGAAAGTGGCTTAAGCTACTTACATGCATTCACTAGAAACTCACATGCATTTTTCTGAAAGAAAAGCAGTCTGTTCCAACACTTCAATTCACTGTGCGAAGTGAATGGAGTGTTCCTTCACTTTCTAAATGATGTAGTTTTAGAGAAATCACTTTCCTTTGAAAGTGCCTTAATCTACTTACAAGCATTCACAGGAAACTCAAATGCGTTTCTATGAAAGAAAAGCAGTCTGTTACAACTCTTCAGTTCACTGTACGAAGTGAATGGAGTGTTCTTTCACTTTCTAAATGCTGTCCTTTCAGAGAAAATCACTTTCCTTTGAAAGTGCCTTAAGCTACTTACAAGCTTTTACCAGAAATTCACATTCGTTTTTCTGAAAGAGAAGCAGTCTGTTCCAGCATTTCAATTCACTGTGCGAAGTGAATGGAGTGTTGCTTCACTTTCTAAATGCTGTCCTTTTAGAGAAAATCACTCTCTTTTGAAACTGCCTTTAGCTACTTACAAGCATTCACAGGAAACTCAAATGCGTTTCTATGAAAAAAAAGCAGTCTGTTACAACACTTCAATTCACTGTGCGAAGTGAATGGAGTGTTCTTTCACTTTCTAAATGCTGTTGTTTCAGAGAAAATCACTTTCCTTTGAAAGTGCCTTAAGCTACTTACAAGCTTTTAACCGAAATTCACATGCGTTTTTCAGAAAGAGAAGCAGTCTGTTCCAGCACGTCAATTTACTTTGCGAAGTGAATGGAGTGTTGATTCACTTTCTAAATGATGTCCTTTCAGAGAATATCAGTTTCCTTTGAAAGTGCCTTAAGCTACTTGCAAGCATTCACAAAAAATTTTCATCCATTTCTCTGAAATAGAAGCAGTCTGTTCCAACACTTCAATTCACTGTGCAAAGTGAATGGAGTGTTGCTTCACTTTCTAAATGCTGTCCTTTTAGAGAAAATCACTCTCTTTTGAAACTGCCTGAAGCTACTTACAAGCATTCACAGGAAACTCAAATGCGTTTCTATGAAAGAAAAGCAGTCTGTTACAACACTTCAATTCACTGTGCGAAGTGAATGGAGTGTTTTTTCACTTTCTAAATGCTGTCCTTTCAGAGAAAATCACTTTCCTTTGATAGTGCCTTAAGCTACTTACAAGCATTCACAAAAAACTCACATGCGTTTCTCTGAAAGAGAAGCAGTCTGTTCCAACAATTCAATTCACTATGCGAAGTGAATGGAGTGTTGCTTCACTTTCTAAATGCTGTCCTTTCAGAGAAAATCACTTTCCTTTGAAAGTGCCTTAGGCTACTTAAAAGCATTCACAAATAACTCATATTAGTTTCTCTGAAAGAGAAGCAGTGTGTTCCAAAACTTCAATTCACTCTGCGAAGTGAATGGAGTGTTGCTTCACTTTCTAAATGCTTCTCTTTCATAGGAAATCACTTTCCTTTGAAAGTGGCTTAAGCTACTTCCATGCATTCACTAGAAACTCACATGCATTTTTCTGAAAGAGAAGCAGTATGTTCCAACACTTCAATTCACTGTGCGAAGTGAATGGAGTGTTGCTTCACTTTCTAAATGCTGTCCTTTTTGAGAAAATCACTCTCTTTTGAAACTGCCTTAAGCTACTTACAAGCATTCACAGGAAACTCACATCTGTTTCTCTGAAAGAGAAACAGTCTGTTCCAACACTTCAATTCACTGTGCGAAGTGAATGGAGTGTTCCTTCACTTTCTAAATGATGTAGTTTTAGAGAAATCACTTTCCTTTGAAAGTGCCTTAATCTACTTACAAGCATTCACAGGAAACTCAAATGCGTTTCTATGAAAGAAAAGCAGTCTGTTACGACACTTCAATTCACTGTGCGAAGTGAATGGAGTGTTCTTTCACTTTCTAAATGCTGTCCTTTCAGAGAAAATCACTTTCCTTTGAAAGTGCCTTAAGCTACTTACAAGCTTTTAACAGAAATTCACATGCGTTTTTCTGAAAGAGAAGCAGTCTGTTCCAGCATTTCAATTCACTGTGCGAAGTGAATGGAGTGTTGCTTCACTTTCTAAATGCTGTCCTTTCAGAGAAAATCACTTTCCTTTAAAAGTGCCTGAAGCTACTTACAAGCATTCAACAGAAATTCACATGCGTATTTCTGAAAGAGAAGCAGTCTGTTCCAACACTTCAATTCACTGTGCGAAGTGAATGGAGTGTTGCTTCACTTTCTAAGTGCTGTCCTTTCAGAGAAAATCACTTTCCTTTGAAAGTGCCTTAGGCTACTTACAAGCATTCACACAAAACTCACATGAGTTTTTCTGAAAGAGAAGCAGTCTGTTCCAACACTTCAACTCACTGTGCGAAATGAATGGAGTGTTGCTTCACTTTCTAAATGCTGTCCTTTCAGAGAAAATCACTTTCCTTTGAAAGTATCTTAAGCTACTTACAATCATTCACTAGAAACTCACTCCTGTTTCATTGAAATAGAAGCAGTCTGTTCCAACACTTCAATTCACTGTGCGAAGTGAATGGAGTCTTGCATCACTTTCTAAATGCTTCCCTTTCAGAGGAAATCACTTTCTTTGGAAGTGGCTTAAGCTACTTACATGCATTCACTAGAAACTCACAAGCATTTTTCTGAAAGAGAAGCAGTCTGTTCCAACACTTCAATTCACTGTGCGAAGTGAATGGAGTGTTGCTTCACTTTCTAAATGCTGTCCTTTTAGAGAAAATCACTCTCTTTTGAAACGGCCTTAAGCTACTTACAAGCATTCACAGGAAACTCATATCTGTTTCTCGGAAAGAGAAACAGTCTGTTCCAACACTTCAATTCACTGTGCGAAGTGAATGGAGTGTTCTTTCACTTTCTAAATGCTGTCCTTTCAAAGAAAATCACTTTCCTTTGAAAGTGCCTTAAGCTACTTACAAGCTTTTAACAGAAATTCACATGCATTTTTCTGAAAGAGAAGCAGTGTGTTCCAGCACTTCAATTCACTGTGCGAAGAGAATGGAGTGTTGCTTCACTTTCTAAATGCTGTCCTTTCAGAGAAAATCACTTTCCTTTAAAGTGCCTGAAGCTACTTTCAAGCATTCAACAGAAATTCACATGTGTTTTTCTGAAAGAGAAGCAGTCTGTTCCAACACTTGAATTCACTGTGCGAAGTGAATGGAGTGTTGCTTCACTTTCTAAATGATGTCCTTTCAGAGAATATCAGTTTCCTTTGAAAGTGCCTTAAGCTACTTGCAAGCATTCACAAAAAACTTTCATCCGTTTCTCTGAAAGAGAAGCAGTCTGTTCCAACACTTCAATTCACTCTGTGAAGTGAATGGAGTGTTGCTTCACTTTCTAAATGCTGTCCTTTTAGAGAAAATCACTCTCTTTTGAAACTGCCTTAAGCTACTTACAAGCATTCACAGGAAACTCAAATGCGTTTCTATGAAAGAAAAGCTGTCTGTTACAACACTTCAATTCACTGTGTGAAGTGAATGGAGTGTTCTTTCACTTTCTAAATGCTGTCCTTTCAGAGAAAATCACTTTCCGTTGAAAGTGCCTTAAGCTACTTACATGCATTCACTAGAAACTCACATGCCTTTTTCTGAAAGAGAAGCAGTCTGTTCCAACTCTTCAATTCACTGTGCGAAGTGAATGGAGTGTTGCTTCACTTTCTAAATGCTGTCCTTTCAGAGAAAATCACTTTCCTTTGAAAGTGCCTTAGGCTACTTACAAGCATTCACAAAAAACTTACATGAGTTTTTCTGAAAGAGAAGCAGTCTGTTCCAACACTTCAACTCACTGTGCGAAGTGAATGGAGTGTTGCTTCACTTTCTAAATGCTGTCCTTTCAGAGGAAATCACTTTCCTTTGAAAGTATCTTAAGCTATTTACAATCATTCACTTGAAACTCACTCCTGTTTCTTTGAAATAGAAGCAGTCTGTTCCAACACTTCAATTCACTGTGCGAAGTGAATGGAGTGTTGCTTCACTTTCTAAATGCTGTCCTTTTAGAGAAAATCACTCTCTTTTGAAACTGCCTTAAGCTACTTACAAGCATTCACAGAAAACTCACATCTGTTTCTCTGAAAGAGAAACAGTCTGTTTCAACACTTTAATTCACTGTGCGAAGTGAATGGAGTGTTCCTTCAAATTCTAAATGATGTAGTTTTAGAGAAATCACTTTCCTTTGAAAGTGCCTTAAGCTACTTACAAGCATTCACAGGAAACTCAAATGCGTTTCTATGAAAGAAAAGCAGTCTGTTCCAACACTTCAATTCGCTGTGCGAAGTGAATGGAGTGTTGCTTCACTTTCTAAATGCTTCCCTTTCAGAGAAAATCAGTTTCCTTTGAAAGTGCCTTAAGCTACTTACAAGCATTCACAAGAAACTCAAATGCATTTTTCTGAAAGAGAAACAGTCTGTTCCAACACTTCAATTCACTGTGCGAAGTGAATGGAGTGTTGCTTCAATTTCTAAATGCTGTCCTTTCAGAGAAAATCACTTTCCTTTGAAAGTGCCTGAAGCTACTTACAAGCATTCAACAGAAATTCACATACGTTTTTCTGAAAGAGAAGCAGTCTGTTCCAACACTTGAATTCACTGTGCGAAGTGAATGGAGTGTTGCTTCACTTTATAAATGATGTCCTTTCAGAGAATATCAGTTTCCTTTGAAAGTGCCTTAAGCTACTTGCAAGCATTCACAAAAAACTTTCATCCGTTTCTCTGAAAGAGAAGCAGTCTGTTCCAACACTTCAATTCACTGTGTGAAGTGAATGGAGTGTTGCTTCACTTTCTAAATGCTGTCCTTTTAGAGAAAATCACTCTCTTTTGAAACTGCCTTAAGCTACTTACAAGCATTCACAGGAAACTCAAATGCGTTTCTATGAAAGAAAAGCAGTCTGTTACAACACTTCAATTCACTGTGTGAAGTGAATGGAGTGTTCTTTCACTTTCTAAATGCTGTCCTTTCAGAGAAAATCTCTTTCATTTGAAAGTGCCTTAAGCTACTTACATGCATTCACTAGAAACTCACATGCATTTTTCTGAAAGAGAAGCAGTCTGTTCCAGCACTTCAATTTATTGTGCGAAGTGAATGGAGTGTTGCTTCACTTTCTAAATGATGTCCTTTCAGAGAATATCAGTTTCCTTTGAAAGTGCCTTTAGCTACTTGCAACCATTAACAAAAAACTTTCATCCGTTTCTCTGAAAGAGAAGCAGTCTGTTCCAGCACTTCAATTCACTGTGCGAAGTGAATGGAGTGTTGCTTCACTTTCTAAACGCTGTATTTTCAGAGAAAATCACTTTCCTTTGAAAGTGCCTGAAGCTACTTACAAGCATTCACCAGAAATTCACATGCTTTTTTCTGAAAGAGAAGCAGTCTGTTCCAACACTTGAATTCACTGTGCGAAGTGAATGGAGTGTTGCTTCACTTTATAAATGCTGTTCTTTAAGAGAAAATCACTCTCTTTTGAAACTGCCTTAAGCTACTTACAAGCATTCACAGGAAACTCACATGCGTTTCTCTGTAAGAGAAGCAGTCTGTTCCAAGACTTCAATTCACTGTGCGAAGTGAATGGAGTGTTGCTTCACTTTCTAAATGCTGTCCTTTCAGAGAAAATCACTTTCCTTTGAAAGTGCCTTAAGCTACTTACATTCATTTACAAGAAACTCACATGCATTTTTCTGAAAGAGAAGCAGTGTGTTCCAACACTTCAATTCACTGTGCGAAGTGAATGGGGTGTTCCTTCACTTTCTGAATGATGTAGTTTTAGAGAAATCACTTTCCTTTGAAAGTGCCTTAATCTACTTACAAGCATTCACAGGAAACTCAAATGCGTTTCTATGAAAGAAAAGCAGTCTGTTACGACACTTCAATTCACTGTGCGAAGTGAATGGAGTGTTCTTTCACTTTCTAAATGCTGTCCTTTCAGAGAAAATCACTTTCCTTTGAAAGTGCCTTAAGCTACTTACAAGCTTTTAACAGAAATTCACATGCGTTTTTTTGAAAGAGAAGCAGTCTGTTCCAGCATTTCAATTCACTGTGCGAAGTGAATGGAGTGTTGCTTCACTTTCTAAATGCTGTCCTTTCAGAGAAAATCACTTTCCTTTAAAAGTGCCTGAAGCTACTTACAAGTATTCAACAGAAATTCACATGCGTATTTCTGAAAGAAAAGCAGTCTGTTCCAACACTTCAATTCACTGTGCGAAGTGAATGGAGTGTTGCTTCACTTTCTAAATGCTGTCCTTTTAGAGAAAATCACTCTCTTTTGAAACGGCCTTAAGCTACTTACAAGCATTCACTAGAAACTCACTCCTGTTTCTCGGAAAGAGAAACAGTCTGTTCCAACACTTCAATTCACTGTGCGAAGTGAATGGAGTGTTCTTTCACTTTCTAAATGCTGTCCTTTCAAAGAAAATCACTTTCCTTTGAAAGTGCCTTAAGCTACTTACAAGCTTTTAACAGAAATTCACATGCATTTTTCTGAAAGAGAAGCAGTCTGTTCCAGCACTTCAATTCACTGTGCGAAGAGAATGGAGTGTTGCTTCACTTTCTAAATGCTGTCCTTTCAGAGAAAATCACTTTCCTTTGAAAGTGCCTGAAGCTACTTTCAAGCATTCAACAGAAATTCACATGCGTTTCTCTGAAAGAGAAGCAGTCTGTTCCAACACTTGAATTCACTGTGCGAAGTGAATGGAGTGTTGCTTCACTTTCTAAATGATGTCCTTTCAGAGAATATCAGTTTCCTTTGAAAGTGCCTTAAGCTACTTGCAAGCATTCACAAAAAACTTTCATCCGTTTCTCTGAAAGAGAAGCAGTCTCTTCCAACACTTCAATTCACTGTGTGAAGTGAATGGAGTGTTGCTTCACTTTCTAAATGCTGTCCTTTTAGAGAAAATCACTCTCTTTTGAAACTGCCTTAAGCTACTTACAAGCATTCACAGGAAACTCAAATGCGTTTCTATGAAAGAAAAGCTGTCTGTTACAACACTTCAATTCACTGTGTGAAGTGAATGGAGTGTTCTTTCACTTTCTAAATGCTGTCCTTTCAGAGAAAATCACTTTCCTTTGAAAGTGCCTTAAGCTACTTACATGCATTCACTAGAAACTCACATGCATTTTTCTGAAAGAGAAGCAGTCTGTTCCAACTCTTCAATTCACTGTGCGAAGTGAATGGAGTGTTGCTTCACTTTCTAAATGCTGTCCTTTCAGAGAAAATCAATTTCCTTTGAAAGTGCCTTAGGCTACTTACAAGCATTCACAAAAAACTTACATGAGTTTTTCTGAAAGAGAAGCAGTCTGTTCCAACACTTCAACTCACTGTGCGAAGTGAATGGAGTGTTGCTTCACTTTCTAAATGCTGTCCTTTCAGAGAAAATCACTTTCCTTTGAAAGTATATTAAGCTATTTACAATCATTCACTTGAAACTCACTCCTGTTTCTTTGAAATAGAAGCAGTCTGTTCCAACACTTCAATTCACTGTGCGAAGTGAATGGAGTGTTGCTTCACTTTCTAAATGCTGTCCTTTTAGAGAAAATCACTCTCTTTTGAAACTGCCTTAAGCTACTTACAAGCATTCACAGAAAACTCACATCTGTTTCTCTGAAAGAGAAACAGTCTGTTCCAACACTTTTATTCACTGTGCGAAGTGAATGGAGTGTTCCTTCAAATTCTAAATGATGTAGTTTTAGAGAAATCACTTTCCTTTGAAAGTGCCTTAAGCTACTTACAAGCATTCACAGGAAACTCAAATGCGTTTCTATGAAAGAAAAGCAGTCTGTTCCAACACTTCAATTCACTGTGCGAAGTGAATGGAGTGTTGCTTCACTTTCTAAATGCTTCCCTTTCAGAGAAAATCAGTTTCCTTTGAAAGTGCCTTAAGCTACTTACAAGCATTCACAAGAAACTCAAATGCATTTTTCTGAAAGAGAAACAGTCTGTTCCAACACTTCAATTCACTGTGCGAAGTGAATGGAGTGTTGCTTCAATTTCTAAATGCTGTCCTTTCAGAGAAAATCACTTTCCTTTGAAAGTGCCTGAAGCTACTTACAAGCATTCAACAGAAATTCACATACGTTTTTCTGAAAGAGAAGCAGTCTGTTCCAACACTTGAATTCACTGTGCGAAGTGAATGGAGTGTTGCTTCACTTTATAAATGATGTCCTTTCAGAGAATATCAGTTTCCTTTGAAAGTGCCTTAAGCTACTTGCAAGCATTCACAAAAAACTTTCATCCGTTTCTCTGAAAGAGAAGCAGTCTGTTCCAACACTTCAATTCACTGTGTGAAGTGAATGGAGTGTTGCTTCACTTTCTAAATGCTGTCCTTTTAGAGAAAATCACTCTCTTTTGAAACTGCCTTAAGCTACTTACAAGCATTCACAGGAAACTCAAATGCGTTTCTATGAAAGAAAAGCAGTCTGTTACAACACTTCAATTCACTGTGTGAAGTGAATGGAGTGTTCTTTCACTTTCTAAATGCTGTCCTTTCAGAGAAAATCTCTTTCCTTTGAAAGTGCCTTAAGCTACTTACATGCATTCACTAGAAACTCACATGCATTTTTCTGAAAGAGAAGCAGTCTGTTCCAGCACTTCAATTTATTGTGCGAAGTGAATGGAGTGTTGCTTCACTTTCTAAATGATGTCCTTTCAGAGAATATCAGTTTCCTTTGAAAGTGCCTTTAGCTACTTGCAACCATTAACAAAAAACTTTCATCCGTTTCTCTGAAAGAGAAGCAGTCTGTTCCAGCACTTCAATTCACTGTGCGAAGTGAATGGAGTGTTGCTTCACTTTCTAAACGCTGTATTTTCAGAGAAAATCACTTTCCTTTGAAAGTGCCTGAAGCTACTTACAAGCATTCACCAGAAATTCACATGCTTTTTTCTGAAAGAGAAGCAGTCTGTTCCAACACTTGAATTCACTGTGCGAAGTGAATGGAATGTTGCTTCACTTTATAAATGCTGTTCTTTAAGAGAAAATCACTCTCTTTTGAAACTGCCTTAAGCTACTTACAAGCATTCACAGGAAACTCACATGCGTTTCTCTGTAAGAGAAGCAGTCTGTTCCAAGACTTCAATTCACTGTGCGAAGTGAATGGAGTGTTGCTTCACTTTCTAAATGCTGTCCTTTCAGAGAAAATCACTTTCCTTTGAAAGTGCCTTAAGCTACTTACATTCATTTACAAGAAACTCACATGCATTTTTCTGAAAGAGAAGCAGTGTGTTCCAACACTTCAATTCACTGTGCGAAGTGAATGGAGTGTTCCTTCACTTTCTGAATGATGTAGTTTTAGAGAAATCACTTTCCTTTGAAAGTGCCTTAATCTACTTACAAGCATTCACAGGAAACTCAAATGCGTTTCTATGAAAGAAAAGCAGTCTGTTACAACACTTCAATTCACTGTGCGAAGTGAATGGAGTGTTCTTTCACTTTCTAAATGCTGTCCTTTCAGAGAAAATCACTTTCCTTTGAAAGTGCCTTAAGCTACTTACAAGCATTCAACAGAAATTCACATGCGTATTTCTGAAAGAGAAGCAGTCTGTTCCAACACTTCAATTCACTGTGCGAAGTTAATGGAGTGTTGCTTCACTTTCTAAGTGCTGTCCTTTCAGAGAAAATCACTTTCCTTTGAAAGTGCCTTAGGCTACTTACAAGCATTCACAAAAAACTCACATGAGTTTTTCTGAAAGAGAAGCAGTCTGTTCCAACACTTCAACTCACTGTGCGAAGTGAATGGAGTGTTGCTTCACTTTCTAAATGCTGTCCTTTCAGAGAAAATCACATTCCTTTGAAAGTATCTTAAGCTACTTACAATCATTCACTAGAAACTCACTCCTGTTTCATTGAAATAGAAGCAGTCTGTTCCAACACTTCAATTCACTGTGCGAAGTGAATGGAGTGTTGCTTCACTTTCTAAATGCTGTCCTTTCAGAGAAAATCACTTTCCTTTGAAAGTGCCTTAAGCTACTTACATGCATTCACTAGAAACTCACATGCATTTTTCTGAAAGAGAAGCAGTCTGTTCCAACACTTCAATTCACTGTGCGAAGTGAATGGAGTGTTGCTTCACTTTCTAAATGCTGTCCTTTTAGAGAAAATCACTCTCTTTTGAAACTGCCTTAAGCTACTTACAAGCATTCACAGAAAACTCACATCTGTTTCTCTGAAAGAGAAACAGTCTGTTCCAACACTTCAATTCACTGTGCGAAGTGAATGGAGTGTTCCTTCAAATTCTAAATGATGTAGTTTTAGAGAAATCAATTTCCTTTGAAAGTGCCTTAAGCTACTAACAAGCATTCACAGGAAACTCAAATGCGTTTCTATGAAAGAAAAGCAGTCTGTTACAACACTTCAATTCACTGCGCGAAGTGAATGGAGTGTTGCTTCACTTGCTAAATGCTTCCATTTCAGAGAAAATCACTTTCCTTTGAAAGTGCCTTAAGCTACTTACAAGCATTCACAAGAAACTCAAATGCATTTTTCTGAAAGAGAAGCAGTCTGTTTCAGCACTTCAATTCACTGTGCGAAGTAAATGGAGTGTTACTTCACTTTCTAAATGATGTCCTTTCAGAGAATATCAGTTTCCTTTGAAAGTGCCTTAAGCTACTTGCAAGCATTCACAAAAAACTTTCATCCGTTTCTCTGAAAGAGAAGCAGTCTGTTCCAACACTTCAATTCACTGTGCGAAGTGAATGGAGTGTTGCTTCACTTTCTAAATGCTGTCCTTTTAGAGAAAATCACTCTCTTTTGAAACTGCCTTAAGCTACTTACAAGCATTCACAGGAAACTCAAATGCGTTTCTATGAAAGAAAAGCAGTCTGTTACAACACTTCAATTTCTGTGCGAAGTGAATGGAGTGTTCTTTCACTTTCTAAATGCTGTGCTTTCAGAGAAAATCACTTTCCTTTGAAAGTTCCTGAAGCTACTTACAAGCATTCACAAAAAAACTCACATGCGTTTCTCTGAAAGAGAAGCAGTCTGTTCCAACAATTCAATTCACTGTGCGAAGTGAATGGAGTGTTGCTTCACTTTCTAAATGCTGTCCTTTCAGAGAAAATCACTTTAATTTGAAAGTGCCTTAGGCTACTTACAAGAATTCACAAAAAACTCACATTAGTTTCTCTGAAAGAGAAGCAGTCTGTTCCAACACTTCAATTCACTGTGCGAAGTGAATGGAGTCTTGCATCACTATCTAAATGCTTCCCTTTCAGAGGAAATCACTTTCTTTGGAAGTGGCTTAAGCTACTTACATGCATTCACTAGAAACTCACAAGCATTTTTCTGAAAGAGAAGCAGTCTGTTCCAACACTTCAATTCACTGTGCGAAGTGAATGGAGTGTTGCTTCACCTTCTAAATGCTGTCCTTTTAGAGAAAATCACTCTCTTTTGAAACGGCCTTAAGCTACTTACAAGCATTCACAGGAAACTCATGTCTGTTTCTCGGAAAGAGAAACAGTCTGTTCCAACACTTCAATTCACTGTGCGAAGTGAATGGAGTGTTCTTTCACTTTCTAAATGCTGTCCTTTCAAAGAAAATCACTTTCCTTTGAAAGTGCCTTAAGCTACTTGCAAGCATTCACAAAAAACTTTCATCCGTTTCTCTGAAAGAGAAGCAGTCTGTTCCAACACTTCAATTCACTGTGTGAAGTGAATGGAGTGTTGCTTCACTTTCTAAATGCTGTCCTTTTAGAGAAAATCACTCTCTTTTGAAACTGCCTTAAGCTACTTACAAGCATTCACAGGAAACTCAAATGCGTTTCTATGAAAGAAAAGCTGTCTGTTACAACACTTCAATTCACTGTGTGAAGTGAATGGAGTGTTCTTTCACTTTCTAAATGCTGTCCTTTCAGAGAAAATCACTTTCCTTTGAAATTGCCTTAAGCTACTTACATGCATTCACTAGAAACTCACATGCATTTTTCTGAAAGAGAAGCAGTCTGTTCCAACTCTTCAATTCACTGTGCGAAGTGAATGGAGTGTTGCTTCACTTTCTAAATGCTGTCCTTTCAGAGAAAATCACTTTCCTTTGAAAGTCCCTTAGGCTACTTACAAGCATTCACAAAAAACTTACATGAGTTTTTCTGAAAGAGAAGCAGTCTTTTCCAACACTTCAACTCACTGTGCGAAGTGAATGGAGTGTTGCTTCACTTTCTAAATGCTGTCCTTTCAGAGAAAATCACTTTCCTTTGAAAGTATCTTAAGCTATTTACAATCATTCACTAGAAACTCACTCCTGTTTCTTTGAAATAGAAGCAGTCTGTTCCAACACTTCAATTCACTGTGCGAAGTGAATGGAGTGTTGCTTCACTTTCTAAATGCTGTCCTTTTAGAGAAAATCACTCTCTTTTGAAACTGCCTTAAGCTACTTACAAGCATTCACAGAAAACTCACATCTGTTTCTCTGAAAGAGAAACAGTCTGTTCCAACACTTTAATTCACTGTGCGAAGTGAATGGAGTGTTCCTTCAAATTCTAAATGATGTAGTTTTAGAGAAATCACTTTCCTTTGAAAGTGCCTTAAGCTACTTACAAGCATTCACAGGAAACTCAAATGCGTTTCTATGAAAGAAAAGCAGTCTGTTCCAACACTTCAATTCACTGTGCGAAGTGAATGGAGTGTTGCTTCACTTTCTAAATGCTTCCCTTTCAGAGAAAATCAGTTTCCTTTGAAAGTGCCTTAAGCTACTTACAAGCATTCACAAGAAACTCAAATGCATTTTTCTGAAAGAGAAACAGTCTGTTCCAACACTTCAATTCACTGTGCGAAGTGAATGGAGTGTTGCTTCAATTTCTAAATGCTGTCCTTTCAGAGAAAATCACTTTCCTTTGAAAGTGCCTGAAGCTACTTACAAGCATTCAACAGAAATTCACATACGTTTTTCTGAAAGAGAAGCAGTCTGTTCCAACACTTGAATTCACTGTGCGAAGTGAATGGAGTGTTGCTTCACATTCTAAATGATGTCCTTTCAGAGAATATCAGTTTCCTTTGAAAGTGCCTTTAGCTACTTGCAACCATTAACAAAAAACTTTCATCCGTTTCTCTGAAAGAGAAGCAGTCTGTTCCAGCACTTCAATTCACTGTGCGAAGTGAATGGAGTGTTGCTTCACTTTCTAAACGCTGTATTTTCAGAGAAAATCACTTTCCTTTGAAAGTGCCTGAAGCTACTTACAAGTATTCACCAGAAATTCATATGCTTTTTTCTGAAAGAGAAGCAGTCTGTTCCAACACTTGAATTCACTGTGCGAAGTGAATGGAGTGTTGCTTCACTTTATAAATGTTGTTCTTTAAGAGAAAATCACTCTCTTTTGAAACTGCCTTAAGCTACTTACAAGCATTCACAGGAAACTCACACGCGTTTCTCTGTAAGAGAAGCAGTCTGTTCCAAGACTTCAATTCACTGTGCGAAGTGAATGGAGTGTTGCTTCACTTTCTAAATGCTGTCCTTTCAGAGAAAATCACTTTCCTTTGAAAGTGCCTTAAGCTACTTACATTCATTTACAAGAAACTCACATGCATTTTTCTGAAAGATAAGCAGTCTGTTCCAACACTTCAATTCACTGTGCGAAGTGAATGGAGTGTTGCTTCACTTTCTAAATGCTGTGCTTTCAGAGAAAATCACTTTCCTTTGAAAGTGCCTTAGGCTACTTACTAGAATTCACAAAAAACTCACATTAGTTTCTCTGAAAGAGAAGCAGTCTGTTCCAACACTTCAATTCACTGTGCGAAGTGAATGGAGTGTTGCTTAACTTTCTAAATGCTGTCCTTTCAGAGAAAATCATTTTCCTTTGAAAGTGCCTGAAGCTACTTACAAGCATTCACAAAAAACTCACATGCGTTTCTCTGAAAGAGAAGCAGTCTGTTCCAACGCTTGAATTCACTGTGCGAAGTGAATGGAGAGTTGCTTCACTTTCTAAATGATGTCTTTTAAGAGAATATCAGTTTCCTTTGAAAGTGCCTTAAGCTACTTGCAAGCATTCACAAAAAACTTTCATCCGTTTCTCTGATAGAGAAGCAGTCTGTTCCAACACTTCAATTCACTGTGTGAAGTGAATGGAGTGTTGCTTCACTTTCTAAATGCTGTCCTTTTAGAGAAAATCACTCTCTTTTGAAACTGCCTTAAGCTTCTTACAAGCATTCACAGGAAACTCAAATGCGTTTCTATGAAAGAAAAGCAGTCTGTTACAACACTTCAATTCACTGTGCGAAGTGAATGGAGTGTTCTTTCACTTTCTAAATGCTGTCCTTTCAGAGAAAATCACTTTCCTATGAAAGTGCCTTAAGCTACTTACAAGCTTTTAACAGAAATTCACATGCGTTTTTCTGGAAGAGAAGCAGTCTGTTCCAGCACTTCAATTCACTGTGCGAAGTGAATGGAGTGTTGCTTCACTTTCTAAATGCTGTCCTTTCAGAGAGAATCACTTTCCTTTGAAAGTGCCTGAAGCTACTTTCAAGCATTCAACAGAAATTCACATGCGTTTTTCTGAAAGAGAAGCAGTCTGTTCCAACACTTGAATTCACTGTGCGAAGTGAATGGAGTGTTGCTTCACTTTCTAAATGATGTCCTTTCAGAGAATATCAGTTTCCTTTGAAAGTGCCTTAAGCTACTTGCAAGCATTCACAAAAAACTTTCATCCGTTTCTCTGAAAGAGAAGCAGTCTGTTCCAAGACTTCAATTCACTGTGTGAAGTGAATGGAGTGTTGTTTCACTTTCTAAATGCTGTCCTTTTAGAGAAAATCACTCTCTTTTGAAACTGCCTTAAGCTACTTACAAGCATTCACAGGAAACTCAAATGCGTTTCTATGAAAGAGAAGCAGTCTGTTACAACACTTCAATTCAATGTGTGAAGTTAATGGAGTGTTCTTTCACTTTCGAAATGCTGTCCTTTCAGAGAAAATCACTTTCCTTTGAAAGTGCCTTAAGCTACTTACATGCATTCACTAGAAACTCACATGCATTTTTCTGAAAGAGAAGCAGTCTGTTCCAACACTTCAATTCACTGTGCGAAGTGAATGGAGTGTTGCTTCACTTTCTATATGCTTTCCTTTCAGAGAAAATCACTTTCCTTTGAAAGTGCCTTAGGCTACTTACAAGCATTCACAAAAAACTCACATGAGTTTTTCTGAAAGAGAAGCAGTCTGTTCCAACACTTCAACTCACTGTGCGAAGTGAATGGAGTGTTGCTTCACTTTCTAAATGCTGTCCTTTCAGAGAAAATCACTTTCCTTTGAAAGTATCTTAAGCTACTTACAATCATTCACTAGAAACTCACTCCTGTTTCTTTGAAATAGAAGCAGTCTGTTCCAATTCTTCAATTCACTGTGCGAAGTGAATGGAGTGTTGCTTCACTTTCTAAATGCTGTCCTTTTAGAGAAAATCACTCTTTTGAAACTGCCTTAAGCTACTTACAAGCATTCACAGAAAACTCACATCTGTTTCTCGGAAAGAGAAACAGTCTGTTCCAACACTTCAATTCACTGTGCGAAGTGAATGGAGTATTCCTTCAAATTCTAAATGATGTAGTTTTAGAGAAATCACTTTCCTTTGAAAGTGCCTTAAGCTACTTACAAGCATTCACAGGAAACACAAATGTGTTTCTATGAAAGAAAAACAGTCTGTTACAACACTTCAATTCACTGTGCGAAGTGAATGGAGTGTTGCTTCACTTTCTAAACGCTGTATTTTCAGAGAAAATCACTTTCCTTTGAAAGTGCCTGAAGCTACTTACAAGCATTCACCAGAAATTCACATGCTTTTTTCTGAAAGAGAAGCAGTCTGTTCCAACACTTGAATTCACTGTGCGAAGTGAATGGAGTGTTGCTTCACTTTCTAAATGCTGTTCTTTAAGAGAAAATCAGTCTCTTTTGAAACTGCCTTAAGCTACTTACAAGCATTCACAGGAAACTCACATGTGTTTCTCTGTAAGAGAAGCAGTCTGTTCGAACACTTGAATTCACTGTGCGAAGTGAATGGAGTGTTGCTTCACTTTCTAAATGCTGTTCATTAAGAGAAAATCAGTCTCTTTTGAAACTGCCTTAAGCTACTTACAAGCATTCACAGGAAACACAAATGCGTTTCTATGAAAGAAAAGCAGTCTCTTACAACACTTCGATTCACTGTGCGAAGTGAATGGAGTGTTCTTTCACTTCTAAATGCTGTCCTTTCAGAGAAAATCACTTTCCTTTGAAAGTGCCATAAGCTACTTACAAGCATTCACAAAAAACTCACATGCGTTTCTCTGAAAGAGAAGCAGTCTGTTCCAACAATTCAATTCACTGTGGGAACTGAATGGAGTGTTGCTTCACTTTCTAAATGCTGTCCTTTTAGAGAAAATCACTCTCTTTTGAAACTGCCTTAAGCTACTTACAAGCATTCACAGGAAACTCATATGTGTTTCTCGGAAAGAGAAACAGTCTGTTCCAGCACTTCAATTCACTGTGCGAAGTGAATGGAGTGCTCCTTCACTTTCTAAATGATGTAGTTTTAGAGAAATCAATTTCCTTTGAAAGTGCTTTAAGCTACTTACAAGCATTCACAGGAAACTCAAATGTGTTTCTATGAAAGAATAGCAGTCTGTTACAACACTTCAATTCACTGTGCGAAGTGAATGGAGTGTTCTTTCACTTTCAAAATGCTGTCCTTTCAGAGAAAATCACTTTCCTATGAAAGTGCCTTAAGCTACTTACAAGCTTTTAACAGAAATTCACATGCGTATTTCTTAAAGAGAAGCAGTCTGTTTCAGCACTTCAATTCACTGTGCGAAGTGAATGGAGTGTTGCTTCACTTTCTAAATGCTGTCCTTTCAGAGAAAATCACTTTCCTTTGAAAGTGCCTGAAGCTACTTACAAGCATTCAACAGAAATTCACATGCGTTTTTCTGAAAGAGAAGCAGTCTGTTCCAACACTTGAATTCACTGTGCGAAGTGAATGGAGTGTTGCTTCACTTTCTAAATGATGTCCTTTCAGAGTTATCAGTTTCCTTTGAAAGTGCCTTAAGCTACTTGCAAGCATTCACAAAAAACTTTCATCCGTTTCTCTGAAAGAGAAGCAGTCTGTTCCAACACTTCAACTCACTGTGCGAAGTGAATGGAGTGTTGCTTCACTTTCTAAATGCTGTCCTTTCAGAGAAAATCACTTTCCTTTGAAAGTATCTTAAGCTACTTACAATCATTCACTAGAAACTCACTCCTGTTTCTTTGAAATAGATGCAGTCTGTCCAACTCTTCAATTCACTGTGCGAAGTGAATGGAGTGTTGCTTCACTTTCTAAATGCTGTCCTTTTAGAGAAAATCACTCTCTTTTGAAACTGCCTTAAGCTACTTACAAGCATTCACAGAAAACTCACATCTGTTTCTCAGAAAGAGAAACAGTCTGTTCCAACACTTCAATTCACTGTGCGAAGTGAATGGAGTGTTCCTTCAAATTCTAAATGATGTAGTTTTAGAGAAATCACTTTCCTTTGAAAGTGCCTAAGCTACTTACAAGCATTCACAGGAAACTCAAATGCGTTTCTATGAAAGAAAAACAGTCTGTTACAACACTTCAATTCACTGTGCGAAGTGAATGGAGTGTTGCTTCACTTTCTAAACGCTGTATTTTCAGAGAATATCACTTTCCTTTGAAAGTGCCTGAAGCTACTTACAAGCATTCACCAGAAATTCACATGCTTTTTTCTGAAAGAGAAGCAGTCTGTTCCAACACTTGAATTCACTGTGCGAAGTGAATGGAGTGTTGCTTCACTTTCTAAATGCTGTTCTTTAAGAGAAAATCACTCTCTTTTGAAACTGCCTTAAGCTACTTACAAGCATTCACAGGAAACTCACATGCGTTTCTCTGTAAGAGAAGCAGTCTGTTCCAAGACTTCAATTCACTGTGCGAAGTGAATGGAGTGTTGCTTCACTTTCTAAATGCTGTCCTTTCAGAGAAAATCACTTTCCTTTGAAAGTGCCTTAGGCTACTTACAAGAATTCACAAAAAACTCACATTAGTTTCTCTGAAAGAGAAGCAGTCTGTTCCAACACTTCAATTCACTGTGCAAAGTGAATGGAGTCTTGCTTCACTTTCTAAATGCTTCCCTTTCAGAGGAAATCACTTTCCTTTGAAAGTGGCTTAAGCTACTTACATGCATTCACTAGAAACTCACAAGCATTTTTCTGAAAGAGATGTAGTCTGTTCCAACACTTCAATTCACTGTGCGAAGTGAATGGAGTGTTGCTTCACTTTCTAAATGCTGTCCGTTTAGAGAAAATCACTCTCTTTTGAAACGGCCTTAAGCTACTTACAAGCATTCACAGGAAACTCATATCTGTTTCTCGGAAAGAGAAACAGTCTGTTCCAACACTTCAATTCACTGTGCGAAGAGAATGGAGTGTTCCTTCACTTTCTAAATGATGCAGTTTTAGAGAAATCACTTTCCTTTGAAAGTGCCTGAAGCTACTTTCAAGCATTCAACAGAAATTCACATGCGTTTTTCTGAAAGAGAAGCAGTCTGTTCCAGCATTTCAATTCACTGTGCGAAGTGAATGGAGTGTTGCTTAACTTTCTAAATGCTGTCCTTTCAGAGAAAATCATTTTCCTTTGAAAGTGCCTGAAGCTACTTGCAAGCATTCACAAAAAACTTTCATCCGTTTCTCTGAAAGAGAAGCAGTCTGTTCCAGCACTTCCATTCACTGTGTGAAGTGAATGGAGTGTTGCTTCACTTTCTAAATGCTGTCCTTTTAGAGAAAATCACTCTCTTTTGAAACTGCCTTAAGCTACTTACAAGCATTCACAGGAAACTCAAATGCGTTTCTATGAAAGAAAAGCACTCTGTTACAACACTTCAATTCACTGTGCGAAGTGAATGGAGTGTTCTTTCACTTTCTAAATGCTGTCCTTTCAGAGAAAATCACTTTCCTTTGAAAGTGCCTTAAGCTACTTACAAGCTTTTAACAGAAATTCACATGCGTTTTTCTGAAAGAGAAGCAGTCTGTTCCAGCACTTCAATTCACTGTGCGAAGTGAATGGAGTGTTGCTTCACTTTCTAAATGCTGTCCTTTCAGAGAAAATCACTTTCCTTTGAAAGTACCTAAAGCTACTTACAAGCATTCAACAGAAATTCACATGCGTTTTTCTGTAAGAGAAGCAGTCTGTTCCAAGACTTCAATTCACTGTGCGAAGTGAATGGAGTGTTGCTTCACTTTCTAAATGCTGTCCTTTCAGAGAAAATCACTTTCCTTTGAAAGTGCCTTAAGCTACTTACATTCATTTACAAGAAACTCACATGCATTTTTCTGAAAGAGAAGCAGTCTGTTCCAACACTTCAATTCACTGTGCGAAGTGAATGGAGTGTTGCTTCACTTTCTAAATGCTGTCCGTTTAGAGAAAATCACTCTCTTTTGAAACGGCCTTAAGCTACTTACAAGCATTCACAGGAAACTCATATCTGTTTCTCGGAAAGAGAAACAGTCTGTTCCAACACTTCAATTCACTGTGCGAAGAGAATGGAGTGTTCCTTCACTTTCTAAATGATGCAGTTTTAGAGAAATCACTTTCCTTTGAAAGTGCCTGAAGCTACTTTCAAGCATTCAACAGAAATTCACATGCGTTTTTCTGAAAGAGAAGCAGTCTGTTCCAGCATTTCAATTCACTGTGCGAAGTGAATGGAGTGTTGCTTAACTTTCTAAATGCTGTCCTTTCAGAGAAAATCATTTTCCTTTGAAAGTGCCTGAAGCTACTTGCAAGCATTCACAAAAAACTTTCATCCGTTTCTCTGAAAGAGAAGCAGTCTGTTCCAACACTTCCATTCACTGTGTGAAGTGAATGGAGTGTTGCTTCACTTTCGAAATGCTGTCCTTTTAGAGAAAATCACTCTCTTTTGAAACTGCCTTAAGCTACTTACAAGCATTCACAGGAAACTCAAATGCGTTTCTATGAAAGAAATGCACTCTGTTACAACACTTCAATTCACTGTGCGAAGTGAATGGAGTGTTCTTTCACTTTCTAAATGCTGTCCTTTCAGAGAAAATCACTTTCCTTTGAAAGTGCCTTAAGCTACTTACAAGCTTTTAACAGAAATTCACATGCGTTTTTCTGTAAGAGAAGCAGTCTGTTCCAGCACTTCAATTCACTGTGCGAAGTGAATGGAGTGTTGCTTAACTTTCTAAATGCTGTACTTTCAGAGAAAATCATTTTCCTTTGAAAGTGCCTGAAGCTACTTACAAGCATTCAACAGATAATCACATGCGTTTTTCTGAAAGAGAAGCAGTCTGTTCCAACGCTTGAATTCACTGTGCGAAGTGAATGGAGTGTTGCTTCACTTTCTAAATGATGTCCGTTAAGAGAATATCAGTTTCCTTTGAAAGTGCCTTAAGCTACTTGCAAGCATTCACAAAAAACTTTCATCCGTTTCTCTGAAAGAGAAGCAGTCTGTTCCAACACTTCAATTCACTGTGTGAAGTGAATGGAGTGTTGCTTCACTTTCTAAATGCTGTCCTTTTAGAGAAAATCACTCTCTTTTGAAACTGCCATAAGCTACTTACAAGCATTCACAGGAAACTCAAATGCGTTTCTATGAAAGAAAAGCAGTCTGTTACAACACTTCAATTCACTGTGCGAAGTGAATGGAGTGTTCTTTCACTTTCTAAATGCTGTCCTTTCTGAGAAAATCACTTTCCTTTGAAAGTGCCTTAAGCTACTTACAAGCTTTTAACAGAAATTCACATGCGTTTTTCTGAAAGAGAAGCATTCTGTTCCAGCACTTCCATTCACTGTGCGAAGTGAATGGAGTGTTGCTTCACTTTCTAAATGCTGTTCTTTAAGAGAAAATCACTCTCTTTTGAAACTGCCTTAAGCTACTTACAAGCATTCACAGGAAACTCACATGCGTTTCTCTGTAAGAGAAGCAGTCTGTTCGAACACTTGAATTCACTGTGCGAAGTGAATGGAGTGTTGCTTCACTTTCTAAATGCTGTTCATTAAGAGAAAATCAGTCTCTTTTGAAACTGCCTTAAGCTACTTACAAGCATTCACAGGAAACACAAATGCGTTTCTATGAAAGAAAAGCAGTCTCTTACAACACTTCGATTCACTGTGCGAAGTGAATGGAGTGTTCTTTCACTTTCTAAATGCTGTCCTTTCAGAGAAAATCACTTTCCTTTGAAAGTGCCATAAGCTACTTACAAGCATTCACAAAAAACTCACATGCGTTTCTCTGAAAGAGAAGCAGTCTGTTCCAACAATTCAATTCACTGTGGGAACTGAATGGAGTGTTGCTTCACTTTCTAAATGCTGTCCTTTTAGAGAAAATCACTCTCTTTTGAAACTGCCTTAAGCTACTTACAAGCATTCACAGGAAACTCACATGTGTTTCTCGGAAAGAGAAACAGTCTGTTCCAGCACTTCAATTCACTGTGCGAAGTGAATGGAGTGCTCCTTCACTTTCTAAATGATGTAGTTTTAGAGAAATCAATTTCCTTTGAAAGTGCCTTAAGCTACTTACAAGCATTCACAGGAAACTCAAATGTGTTTCTATGAAAGAATAGCAGTCTGTTACAACACTTCAATTCACTGTGCGAAGTGAATGGAGTGTTCTTTCACTTTCTAAATGCTGTCCTTTCAGAGAAAATCACTTTCCTATGAAAGTGCCTTAAGCTACTTACAAGCTTTTAACAGAAATTCACATGCGTATTTCTGAAAGAGAAGCAGTCTGTTTCAGCACTTCAATTCACTGTGCGAAGTGAATGGAGTGTTGCTTCACTTTCTAAATGCTGTCCTTTCAGAGAAAATCACTTTCCTTTGAAAGTGCCTGAAGCTACTTACAAGCATTCAACAGAAATTCACATGCGTTTTTCTGAAAGAGAAGCAGTCTGTTCCAACACTTGAATTCACTGTGCGAAGTGAATGGAGTGTTGCTTCACTTTCTAAATGATGTCCTTTCAGAGTTATCAGTTTCCTTTGAAAGTGCCTTAAGCTACTTGCAAGCATTCACAAAAAACTTTCATCCGTTTCTCTGAAAGAGAAGCAGTCTGTTCCAACACTTCAACTCACTGTGCGAAGTGAATGGAATGTTGCTTCACTTTCTAAATGCTGTCCTTTCAGAGAAAATCACTTTCCTTTGAAAGTATCTTAAGCTACTTACAATCATTCACTAGAAACTCACTTCTGTTTCTTTGAAATAGATGCAGTCTGTTCCAACTCTTCAATTCACTGTGCGAAGTGAATGGAGTGTTGCTTCACTTTCTAAATGCTGTCCTTTTAGGGAAAATCACTCTCTTTTGAAACTGCCTTAAGCTACTTACAAGCATTCACAGAAAACTCACATCTGTTTCTCAGAAAGAGAAACAGTCTGTTCCAACACTTCAATTCACTGTGCGAAGTGAATGGAGTGTTCCTTCAAATTCTAAATGATGTAGTTTTAGAGAAATCACTTTCCTTTGAAAGTGCCTAAGCTACTTACAAGCATTCACAGGAAATTCAAATGCGTTTCTATGAAAGAAAAACAGTCTGTTACAACACTTCAATTCACTGTGCGAAGTGAATGGAGTGTTGCTTCACTTTCTAAACGCTGTATTTTCAGAGAATATCACTTTCCTTTGAAAGTGCCTGAAGCTACTTACAAGTATTCACCAGAAATTCACATGCTTTTTTCTGAAAGAGAAGCAGTCTGTTCCAACACTTGAATTCACTGTGCGAAGTGAATGGAGTGTTGCTTCACTTTCTAAATGCTGTTCTTTAAGAGAAAATCACTCTCTTTTGAAACTGCCTTAAGCTACTTACAAGCATTCACAGGAAACTCACATGCGTTTCTCTGTAAGAGAAGCAGTCTGTTCCAAGACTTCAATTCACTGTGCGAAGTGAATGGAGTGTTGCTTCACTTTCTAAATGCTGTCCTTTCAGAGAAAATCACTTTCCTTTGAAAGTGCCTTAGGCTACTTACAAGAATTCACAAAAAACTCACATTAGTTTCTCTGAAAGAGAAGCAGTCTGTTCCAACACTTCAATTCACTGTGCGAAGTGAATGGAGTCTTGCTTCACTTTCTAAATGCTTCCCTTTCAGAGGAAATCACTTTCCTTTGAAAGTGGCTTAAGCTACTTACATGCATTCACTAGAAACTCACAAGCATTTTTCTGAAAGAGATGTAGTCTGTTCCAACACTTCAATTCACTGTGCGAAGTGAATGGAGTGTTGCTTCACTTTCTAAATGCTGTCCGTTTAGAGAAAATCACTCTCTTTTGAAACGGCCTTAAGCTACTTACAAGCATTCACAGGAAACTCATATCTGTTTCTCGGAAAGAGAAACAGTCTGTTCCAACACTTCAATTCACTGTGCGAAGAGAATGGAGTGTTCCTTCACTTTCTAAATGATGCAGTTTTAGAGAAATCACTTTCCTTTGAAAGTGCCTGAAGCTACTTTCAAGCATTCAACAGAAATTCACATGCGTTTTTCTGAAAGAGAAGCAGTCTGTTCCAGCATTTCAATTCACTGTGCGAAGTGAATGGAGTGTTGCTTAACTTTCTAAATGCTGTCCTTTCAGAGAAAATCATTTTCCTTTGAAAGTGCCTGAAGCTACTTGCAAGCATTCACAAAAAACTTTCGTCCGTTTCTCTGAAAGAGAAGCAGTCTGTTCCAACACTTCCATTCACTGTGTGAAGTGAATGGAGTGTTGCTTCACTTTCGAAATGCTGTCCTTTTAGAGAAAATCACTCTCTTTTGAAACTGCCTTAAGCTACTTATAAGCATTCACAGGAAACTCAAATGCGTTTCTATGAAAGAAATGCACTCTGTTACAACACTTCAATTCACTGTGCGAAGTGAATGGAGTGTTCTTTCACTTTCTAAATGCTGTCCTTTCAGAGAAAATCACTTTCCTTTGAAAGTGCCTTAAGCTACTTACAAGCTTTTAACAGAAATTCACATGCGTTTTTCTGAAAGAGAAGCAGTCTGTTCCAGCACTTCAATTCACTGTGCGAAGTGAATGGAGTCTTGCTCCACTTTCTAAATGCTGTCCTTTCAGAGAAAATCACTTTCCTTTGAAAGTGCCTAAAGCTACTTACAAGCATTCAACAGAAATTCACATGCGTTTTTCTGTAAGAGAAGCAGTCTGTTCCAAGACTTCAATTCACTGTGCGAAGTGAATGGAGTGTTGCTTCACTTTCTAAATGCTGTCCTTTCAGAGAAAATCACTTTCCTTGGAAAGTGCCTTAAGCTACTTACATTCATTTACAAGAAACTCACATGCATTTTTCTGAAAGAGAAGCAGTCTGTTCCAACACTTCAATTCACTGTGCGAAGTGAATGGAGTGTTGCTTCACTTTCTAAATGCTGTCCTTTCAGAGAAAATCACTTTCCTTTGAAAGTGCCTTAGGCTACTTACAAGAATTCACAAAAAACGCACATTAGTTTCTCTGAAAGAGAAGCAGTCTGTTCCAACACTTCAATTCACTCTGCGAAGTGAATGGAGTCTTGCTTCACTTTCTAAATGCTTCCCTTTCAGAGGAAATCACTTTCCTTTGAAAGTGGCTTAAGCTACTTACATGCATTCACTAGAAACTCACAAGCATTTTTCTGAAAGAGAAGCAGTCTGTTCCAACACTTCAATTCACTGTGCGAAGTGAATGGAGTGTTGCTTCACTTTCTAAATGCTGTCCTTTTAGAGAAAATCACTCTCTTTTGAAACGGCCTTAAGCTACTTACAAGCATTCACAGGAAACTCATATCTGTTTCTCGGAAAGAGAAACAGTCTGTTCCAACACTTCAATTCACTGTGCGAAGAGAATGGAGTGTTCCTTCACTTTCTAAATGATGCAGTTTTAGAGAAATCACTTTCCTTTGAAAGTGCCTTAAACTACTTACAAGCATTCACAGGAAACTCAAATGCGTTTCTATGAAAGAAAAGCAGTCTGTTACAACACTTCAATTCACTGTGCGAAGTGAATGGAGTGTTCTTTCACTTTCTAAATGCTGTCCTTTCAGAGAAAATCACTTTCCTTTGAAAGTGCCTTAAGCTACTTACAAGCTTTTAACAGAAATTCACATGCGTTTTTCTGTAAGAGAAGCAGTCTGTTCCAGCACTTCAATTCACTGTGCGAAGTGAATGGAGTGTTGCTTAACTTTCTAAATGCTGTACTTTCAGAGAAAATCATTTTCCTTTGAAAGTGCCTGAAGCTACTTACAAGCATTCAACAGATAATCACATGCGTTTTTCTGAAAGAGAAGCAGTCTGTTCCAACGCTTGAATTCACTGTGCGAAGTGAATGGAGTGTTGCTTCACTTTCTAAATGATGTCCTTTAAGAGAATATCAGTTTCCTTTGAAAGTGCCTTAAGCTACTTGCAAGCATTCACAAAAAACTTTCATCCTTTTCTCTGAAAGAGAAGCAGTCTGTTCCAACACTTCAATTCACTGTGCGAAGTGAATGGAGTGTTGCTTCACTTTCTAAATGCTGTCCTTTTAGAGAAAATCACTCTCTTTTGAAACTGCCATAAGCTACTTACAAGCATTCACAGGAAACTCAAATGCGTTTCTATGAAAGAAAAGCAGTCTGTTACAACACTTCAATTCACTGTGCGAAGTGAATGGAGTGTTCTTTCACTTTCTAAATGCTGTCCTTTCAGAGAAAATCACTTTCCTTTGAAAGTGCCTTAAGCTACTTACAAGCTTTTAACAGAAATTCACATGCGTTTTTCTGAAAGAGAAGCAGTCTGTTCCAGCACTTCCATTCACTGTGCGAAGTGAATGGAGTGTTGCTTCACTTTCTAAATGCTGTTCTTTAAGAGAAAATCAGTCTCTTTTGAAACTGCCTTAAGCTACTTACAAGCATTCACAGGAAACTCACATGCGTTTCTCTGTAAGAGAAGCAGTCTGTTCGAACACTTGAATTCACTGTGCGAAGTGAATGGAGTGTTGCTTCACTTTCTAAATGCTGTTCATTAAGAGAAAATCAGTCTCTTTTGAAACTGCCTTAAGCTACTTACAAGCATTCACAGGAAACACAAATGCGTTTCTATGAAAGAAAAGCAGTCTCTTACAACACTTCGATTCACTGTGCGAAGTGAATGGAGTGTTCTTTCACTTTCTAAATGCTGTCCTTTCAGAGAAAATCACTTTCCTTTGAAAGTGCCATAAGCTACTTACAAGCATTCACAAAAAACTCACATGCGTTTCTCTGAAAGAGAAGCAGTCTGTTCCAACAATTCAATTCACTGTGGGAACTGAATGGAGTGTTGCTTCACTTTCTAAATGCTGTCCTTTTAGAGAAAATCACTCTCTTTTGAAACTGCCTTAAGCTACTTACAAGCATTCACAGGAAACTCACATGTGTTTCTCGGAAAGAGAAACAGTCTGTTCCAGCACTTCAATTCACTGTGCGAAGTGAATGGAGTGCTCCTTCACTTTCTAAATGATGTAGTTTTAGAGAAATCAATTTCCTTTGAAAGTGCCTTAAGCTACTTACAAGCATTCACAGGAAACTCAAATGTGTTTCTATGAAAGAATAGCAGTCTGTTACAACACTTCAATTCACTGTGCGAAGTGAATGGAGTGTTCTTTCACTTTCTAAATGCTGTCCTTTCAGAGAAAATCACTTTCCTATGAAAGTGGCTTAAGCTACTTACAAGCTTTTAACAGAAATTCACATGCGTATTTCTGAAAGAGAAGCAGTCTGTTTCAGCACTTCAATTCACTGTGCGAAGTGAATGGAGTGTTGCTTCACTTTCTAAATGCTGTCCTTTCAGAGAAAATCACTTTCCTTTGAAAGTGCCTGAAGCTACTTACAAGCATTCAACAGAAATTCACATGCGTTTTTCTGAAAGAGAAGCAGTCTGTTCCAACACTTGAATTCACTGTGCGAAGTGAATGGAGTGTTGCTTCACTTTCTAAATGATGTCCTTTCAGAGTTATCAGTTTCCTTTGAAAGTGCCTTAAGCTACTTGCAAGCATTCACAAAAAACTTTCATCCGTTTCTCTGAAAGAGAAGCAGTCTGTTCCAACACTTCAACTCACTGTGCGAAGTGAATGGAGTGTTGCTTCACTTTCTAAATGCTGTCCTTTCAGAGAAAATCACTTTCCTTTGAAAGTATCTTAAGCTACTTACAATCATTCACTAGAAACTCACTTCTGTTTCTTTGAAATAGATGCAGTCTGTTCCAACTCTTCAATTCACTGTGCGAAGTGAATGGAGTGTTGCTTCACTTTCTAAATGCTGTCCTTTTAGAGAAAATCACTCTCTTTTGAAACTGCCTTAAGCTACTTACAAGCATTCACAGAAAACTCACATCTGTTTCTCAGAAAGAGAAACAGTCTGTTCCAACACTTCAATTCACTGTGCGAAGTGAATGGAGTGTTCCTTCAAATTCTAAATGATGTAGTTTTAGAGAAATCACTTTCCTTTGAAAGTGCCTAAGCTACTTACAAGCATTCACAGGAAACTCAAATGCGTTTCTATGAAAGAAAAACAGTCTGTTACAACACTTCAATTCACTGTGCGAAGTGAATGGAGTGTTGCTTCACTTTCTAAACGCTGTATTTTCAGAGAATATCACTTTCCTTTGAAAGTGCCTGAAGCTACTTACAAGCATTCACCAGAAATTCACATGCTTTTTTCTGAAAGAGAAGCAGTCTGTTCCAGCACTTCAATTTACAGTGCGAAGTGAATGGAGTCTTGCTTCACTTTCTAAATGCTTCCCTTTCAGAGGAAATCACTTTCCTTTGAAAGTGGCTTAAGCTACTTACATGCATTCACTAGAAACTCACAAGCATTTTTCTGAAAGAGAAGCAGTCTGTTCCAACACTTCAATTCACTGTGCGAAGTGAATGGAGTGTTGCTTCACTTTCTAAATGCTGTCCTTTTAGAGAAAATCACTCTCTTTTGAAACGGCCTTAAGCTACTTACAAGCATTCACAGGAAACTCATATCTGTTTCTCGGAAAGAGAAACAGTCTGTTCCAACACTTCAATTCACTGTGCGAAGAGAATGGAGTGTTCCTTCACTTTCTAAATGATGCAGTTTTAGAGAAATCACTTTCCTTTGAAAGTGCCTTAAACTACTTACAAGAATTCACAGGAAACTCAAATGCGTTTCTATGAAAGAAAAGCAGTCTGTTACAACACTTCAATTCACTGTGCGAAGTGAATGGAGTGTTCTTTCACTTTCTAAATGCTGTCCTTTCAGAGAAAATCACTTTCCTTTGAAAGTGCCTTAAGCTACTTACAAGCTTTTAACAGAAATTCACATGCGTTTTTCTGTAAGAGAAGCAGTCTGTTCCAGCACTTCAATTCACTGTGCGAAGTGAATGGAGTGTTGCTTAACTTTCTAAATGCTGTACTTTCAGAGAAAATCTTTTTCCTTTGAAAGTGCCTGAAGCTACTTACAAGCATTCAACAGATAATCACATGCGTTTTTCTGAAAGAGAAGCAGTCTGTTCCAACGCTTGAATTCACTGTGCGAAGTGAATGGAGTGTTGCTTCACTTTCTAAATGATGTCCTTTAAGAGAATATCAGTTTCCTTTGAAAGTGCCTTAAGCTACTTGCAAGCATTCACAAAAAACTTTCATCCGTTTCTCTGAAAGAGAAGCAGTCTGTTCCAACACTTCAATTCACTGTGTGAAGTGAATGGAGTGTTGCTTCACTTTCTAAATGCTGTCCTTTTAGAGAAAATCACTCTCTTTTGAAACTGCCATAAGCTACTTACAAGCATTCACAGGAAACTCAAATGCGTTTCTATGAAAGAAAAGCAGTCTGTTACAACACTTCAATTCACTGTGCGAAGTGAATGGAGTGTTCTTTCACTTTCTAAATGCTGTCCTTTCAGAGAAAATCACTTTCCTTTGAAAGTGCCTTAAGCTACTTACAAGCTTTTAACAGAAATTCACATGCGTTTTTCTGAAAGAGAAGCAGTCTGTTCCAGCACTTCCATTCACTGTGCGAAGTGAATGGAGTGTTGCTTCACTTTCTAAATGCTGTTCTTTAAGAGAAAATCAGTCTCTTTTGAAACTGCCTTAAGCTACTTACAAGCATTCACAGGAAACTCACATGCGTTTCTCTGTAAGAGAAGCAGTCTGTTCGAACACTTGAATTCACTGTGCGAAGTGAATGGAGTCTTGTTTCACTTTCAAAATGCTTCCCTTTCAGAGGAAATCACTTTCCTTTGAAAGTGGCTTAAGCTACTTACATGCATTCAGTAGAAACTCACAAGCATTTTTCTGAAAGAGATGTAGTCTTTTCCAACACTTCAATTCACTGTGCGAAGTGAATGGAGTGTTGCTTCACTTTCTAAATGCTGTCCGTTTAGAGAAAATCACTCTCTTTTGAAACGGCCTTAAGCTACTTACAAGCATTCACAGGAAACTCATATCTGTTTCTCGGAAAGAGAAACAGTCTGTTCCAACACTTCAATTCACTGTGCGAAGAGAATGGAGTGTTCCTTCACTTTCTAAATGATGCAGTTTTAGAGAAATCACTTTCCTTTGAAAGTGTCTGAAGCTACTTTCAAGCATTCAACAGAAATTCACATGCGTTTTTCTGAAAGAGAAGCAGTCTGTTCCAGCATTTCAATTCACTGTGCGAAGTGAATGGAGTGTTGCTTAACTTTCTAAATGCTGTCCTTTCAGAGAAAATCATTTTCCTTTGAAAGTGCCTGAAGCTACTTGCAAGCATTCACAAAAAACTTTCATCCGTTTCTCTGAAAGAGAAGCAGTCTGTTCCAGCACTTCCATTCACTGTGTGAAGTGAATGGAGTGTTGCTTCACTTTCTAAATGCTGTCCTTTTAGAGAAAATCACTCTCTTTTGAAACTGCCTTAAGCTACTTACAAGCATTCACAGGAAACTCAAATGCGTTTCTATGAAAGAAATGCACTCTGTTACAACACTTCAATTCACTGTGCGAAGTGAATGGAGTGTTCTTTCACTTTCTAAATGCTGTCCTTTCAGAGAAAATCACTTTCCTTTGAAAGTGCCTTAAGCTACTTACAAGCTTTTAACAGAAATTCACATGCGTTTTTCTGAAAGAGAAGCAGTCTGTTCCAGCACTTCAATTCACTGTGCGAAGTGAATGGAGTGTTGCTTCACTTTCTAAATGCTGTCCTTTCAGAGAAAATCACTTTCCTTTGAAAGTGCCTAAAGCTACTTACAAGCATTCAACAGAAATTCACATGCGTTTTTCTGTAAGAGAAGCAGTCTGTTCCAGCACTTCAATTCACTGTGCGAAGTGAATGGAGTGTTGCTTCACTTTCTAAATGCTGTCCTTTCAGAGAAAATCACTTTCCTTTGAAAGTGCCTTAAGCTACTTACATTCATTTACAAGAAACTCACATGCATTTTTCTGAAAGAGAAGCAGTCTGTTCCAACACTTGAATTCACTGTGCGAAGTGAATGGAGTGTTGCTTCACTTTCTAAATGCTGTCCTTTCAGAGAAAATCACTTTCCTTTGAAAGTGCCTTAGGCTACTTACAAGAATTCACAAAAAACTCACATTAGTTTCTCTGAAAGAGAAGCAGTCTGTTCCAACACTTCAATTCACTGTGCGAAGTGAATGGAGTCTTGCTTCACTTTCTAAATGCTTCCCTTTCAGAGGAAATCACTTTCCTTTGAAAGTGGCTTAAGCTACTTACATGCATTCACTAGAAACTCACAAGCATTTTTCTGAAAGAGAAGCAGTCTGTTCCAACACTTCAATTCACTGTGCGAAGTGAATGGAGTGTTGCTTCACTTTCTAAATGCTGTCCTTTTAGAGAATATCACTCTCTTTTGAAACGGCCTTAAGCTACTTACAAGCATTCACAGGAAACTCATATCTGTTTCTCAGAAAGAGAAACAGTCTGTTCCAACACTTCAATTCACTGTGCGAAGAGAATGGAGTGTTCCTTCACTTTCTAAATGATGCAGTTTTAGAGAAATCACTTTCCTTTGAAAGTGCCTTAAGCTACTTACAAGCATTCACAGGAAACTCAAATGCGTTTCTATGAAAGAAAAGCAGTCTGTTACAACACTTCAATTCACTGTACGAAGTGAATGGAGTGTTCTTTCACTTTCTAAATGCTGTCCTTTCAGAGAAAATCACTTTCCTTTGAAAGTGCCTTAAGCTACTTACAAGCTTTTAACAGAAATTCACATGCGTTTTTCTGTAAGAGAAGCAGTCTGTTCCAGCACTTTAATTCACTGTGCGAAGTGAATGGAGTGTTGCTTAACTTTCTAAATGCTGTACTTTCAGAGAAAATCATTTTCTTTTGAAAGTGCCTGAAGCTACTTACAAGCATTCAACAGATAATCACATGCGTTTTTCTGAAAGAGAAGCAGTCTGTTCCAACGCTTGAATTCACTGTGCGAAGTGAATGGAGTGTTGCTTCACTTTCTAAATGATGTCCTTTAAGAGAATATCAGTTTCCTTTGAAAGTGCCTTAAGCTACTTGCAAGCATTCACAAAAAACTTTCATCCGTTTCTCTGAAAGAGAAGCAGTCTGTTCCAACACTTCAATTCACTGTGTGAAGTGAATGGAGTGTTGCTTCACTTTATAAATGCTGTCCTTTTAGAGAAAATCACTCTCTTTTGAAACTGCCTTAAGCTACTTACAAGCATTCACAGGAAACTCAAATGCGTTTCTATGAAAGAAAAGCAGTCTGTTACAACACTTCAATTCACTGTGCGAAGTGAATGGAGTGTTCTTTCACTTTCTAAATGCTGTCCTTTCAGAGAAAATCACTTTCCTTTGAAAGTGCCTTAAGCTACTTACAAGCTTTTAACAGAAATTCACATGCGATTTTCTGAAAGAGAAGCAGTCTGTTCCAGCACTTCCATTCACTGTGCGAAGTGAATGGAGTGTTGCTTCACTTTCTAAATGCTGTCCTTTCAGAGAAAATCACTTTCCTTTGAAAGTGCCTGAAGCTACTTTCAAGCATTCAACAGAAATTCACATGCGTTTTTCTGAAAGAGAAGCAGTCTGTTCCAACACTTGAATTCACTGTGCGAAGTGAATGGAGTGTTGCTTCACTTTCTAAATGCTGTCCTTTTAGAGAAAATCACTCTCTTTTGAAACTGCCTTAAGCTACTTGCAAGCATTCACAAAAAACTTTCATCCGTTTCTCTGAAAGAGAAGCAGTCTGTTCCAACACTTCAATTCACTGTGTGAAGTGAATGGAGTGTTGCTTCACTTTCTAAATGCTGTCCTTTTAGAGAAAATCACTCTCTTTTGAAACTGCCTTAAGCTACTTACAAGCATTCACAGGAAACTCAAATGCGTTTCTATGAAAGCAAAGCAGTCTGTTACAACACTTCAATTCACTGTGTGAAGTGAATGGAGTGTTGCTTCACTTTCTAAATGCTGTCCTTTTAGAGAAAATCACTCTCTTTTGAAACTGCCTTAAGCTACTTACAAGCATTCACAGGAAACTCAAATGCGTTTCTATGAAAGAAAAGCACTCTGTTACAACACTTCAATTCACTGTGCGAAGTGAATGGAGTGTTCTTTCACTTTCTAAATGCTGTCCTTTCAGAGAAAATCACTTTCCTTTGAAAGTGCCTTAAGCTACTTACAAGCTTTTAACAGAAATTCACATGCGTTTTTCTGAAAGAGAAGCAGTCTGTTCCAGCACTTCAATTCACTGTGCGAAGTGAATGGAGTGTTGCTTCACTTTCTAAATGCTGTCCTTTCAGAGAAAATCACTTTCCTTTGAAAGTGCCTAAAGCTACTTACAAGCATTCAACAGAAATTCACATGCGTTTTTCTGTAAGAGAAGCAGTCTGTTCCAAGACTTCAATTCACTGTGCGAAGTGAATGGAGTGTTGCTTCACTTTCTAAATGCTGTCCTTTCAGAGAAAATCACTTTCCTTTGAAAGTGCCTTAAGCTACTTACATTCATTTACAAGAAACTCACATGCATTTTTCTGAAAGAGAAGCAGTCTGTTCCAACACTTGAATTCACTGTGCGAAGTGAATGGAGTGTTGCTTCACTTTCTAAATGCTGTCCTTTCAGAGAAAATCACTTTCCTTTGAAAGTGCCTTAGGCTACTTACAAGAATTCACAAAAAACTCACATTAGTTTCTCTGAAAGAGAAGCAGTCTGTTCCAACACTTCAATTCACTGTGCGAAGTGAATGGAGTCTTGCTTCACTTTCTAAATGCTTCCCTTTCAGAGGAAATCACTTTCCTTTGAAAGTGGCTTAAGCTACTTACATGCATTCACTAGAAACTCACAAGCATTTTTCTGAAAGAGAAGCAGTCTGTTCCAACACTTCAATTCACTGTGCGAAGTGAATGGAGTGTTGCTTCACTTTCTAAATGCTGTCCTTTTAGAGAATATCACTCTCTTTTGAAACGGCCTTAAGCTACTTACAAGCATTCACAGGAAACTCATATCTGTTTCTCAGAAAGAGAAACAGTCTGTTCCAACACTTCAATTCACTGTGCGAAGAGAATGGAGTGTTCCTTCACTTTCTAAATGATGCAGTTTTAGAGAAATCACTTTCCTTTGAAAGTGCCTTAAGCTACTTACAAGCATTCACAGGAAACTCAAATGCGTTTCTATGAAAGAAAAGCAGTCTGTTACAACACTTCAATTCACTGTGCGAAGTGAATGGAGTGTTCTTTCACTTTCTAAATGCTGTCCTTTCAGAGAAAATCACTTTCCTTTGAAAGTGCCTTAAGCTACTTACAAGCTTTTAACAGAAATTCACATGCGTTTTTCTGTAAGAGAAGCAGTCTGTTCCAGCACTTTAATTCACTGTGCGAAGTGAATGGAGTGTTGCTTAACTTTCTAAATGCTGTACTTTCAGAGAAAATCATTTTCTTTTGAAAGTGCCTGAAGCTACTTACAAGCATTCAACAGATAATCACATGCGTTTTTCTGAAAGAGAAGCAGTCTGTTCCAACGCTTGAATTCACTGTGCGAAGTGAATGGAGTGTTGCTTCACTTTCTAAATGATGTCCTTTAAGAGAATATCAGTTTCCTTTGAAAGTGCCTTAAGCTACTTGCAAGCATTCACAAAAAACTTTCATCCGTTTCTCTGAAAGAGAAGCAGTCTGTTCCAACACTTCAATTCACTGTGTGAAGTGAATGGAGTGTTGCTTCACTTTATAAATGCTGTCCTTTTAGAGAAAATCACTCTCTTTTGAAACTGCCTTAAGCTACTTACAAGCATTCACAGGAAACTCAAATGCGTTTCTATGAAAGAAAAGCAGTCTGTTACAACACTTCAATTCACTGTGCGAAGTGAATGGAGTGTTCTTTCACTTTCTAAATGCTGTCCTTTCAGAGAAAATCACTTTCCTTTGAAAGTGCCTTAAGCTACTTACAAGCTTTTAACAGAAATTCACATGCGATTTTCTGAAAGAGAAGCAGTCTGTTCCAGCACTTCCATTCACTGTGCGAAGTGAATGGAGTGTTGCTTCACTTTCTAAATGCTGTCCTTTCAGAGAAAATCACTTTCCTTTGAAAGTGCCTGAAGCTACTTTCAAGCATTCAACAGAAATTCACATGCGTTTTTCTGAAAGAGAAGCAGTCTGTTCCAACACTTGAATTCACTGTGCGAAGTGAATGGAGTGTTGCTTCACTTTCTAAATGCTGTCCTTTTAGAGAAAATCACTCTCTTTTGAAACTGCCTTAAGCTACTTGCAAGCATTCACAAAAAACTTTCATCCGTTTCTCTGAAAGAGAAGCAGTCTGTTCCAACACTTCAATTCACTGTGTGAAGTGAATGGAGTGTTGCTTCACTTTCTAAATGCTGTCCTTTTAGAGAAAATCACTCTCTTTTGAAACTGCCTTAAGCTACTTACAAGCATTCACAGGAAACTCAAATGCGTTTCTATGAAAGCAAAGCAGTCTGTTACAACACTTCAATTCACTGTGTGAAGTGAATGGAGTGTTGCTTCACTTTCTAAATGCTGTCCTTTTAGAGAAAATCACTCTCTTTTGAAACTGCCTTAAGCTACTTACAAGCATTCACAGGAAACTCAAATGCGTTTCTATGAAAGAAAAGCACTCTGTTACAACACTTCAATTCACTGTGCGAAGTGAATGGAGTGTTCTTTCACTTTCTAAATGCTGTCCTTTCAGAGAAAATCACTTTCCTTTGAAAGTGCCTTAAGCTACTTACAAGCTTTTAACAGAAATTCACATGCGTTTTTCTGAAAGAGAAGCAGTCTGTTCCAGCACTTCAATTCACTGTGCGAAGTGAATGGAGTGTTGCTTCACTTTCTAAATGCTGTCCTTTCAGAGAAAATCACTTTCCTTTGAAAGTGCCTAAAGCTACTTACAAGCATTCAACAGAAATTCACATGCGTTTTTCTGTAAGAGAAGCAGTCTGTTCCAAGACTTCAATTCACTGTGCGAAGTGAATGGAGTGTTGCTTCACTTTCTAAATGCTGTCCTTTCAGAGAAAATCACTTTCCTTTGAAAGTGCCTTAAGCTACTTACATTCATTTACAAGAAACTCACATGCATTTTTCTGAAAGAGAAGCAGTCTGTTCCAACACTTGAATTCACTGTGCGAAGTGAATGGAGTGTTGCTTCACTTTCTAAATGCTGTCCTTTCAGAGAAAATCACTTTCCTTTGAAAGTGCCTTAGGCTACTTACAAGAATTCACAAAAAACTCACATTAGTTTCTCTGAAAGAGAAGCAGTCTGTTCCAACACTTCAATTCACTGTGCTAAGTGAATGGAGTCTTGCTTCACTTTCTAAATGCTTCCCTTTCAGAGGAAATCACTTTCCTTTGAAAGTGGCTTAAGCTACTTACATGCATTCACTAGAAACTCACAAGCATTTTTCTGAAAGAGAAGCAGTCTGTTCCACCACTTCAATTCACTGTGCGAAGTGAATGGAGTGTTGCTTCACTTTCTAAATGCTGTCCTTTTAGAGAATATCACTCTCTTTTGAAACGGCCTTAAGCTACTTACAAGCATTCACAGGAAACTCATATCTGTTTCTCAGAAAGAGAAACAGTCTGTTCCAACACTTCAATTCACTGTGCGAAGAGAATGGAGTGTTCCTTCACTTTCTAAATGATGCAGTTTTAGAGAAATCACTTTCCTTTGAAAGTGCCTTAAGCTACTTACAAGCATTCACAGGAAACTCAAATGCGTTTCTATGAAAGAAAAGCAGTCTGTTACAACACTTCAATTCACTGTGCGAAGTGAATGGAGTGTTCTTTCACTTTCTAAATGCTGTCCTTTCAGAGAAAATCACTTTCCTTTGAAAGTGCCTTAAGCTACTTACAAGCTTTTAACAGAAATTCACATGCGTTTTTCTGTAAGAGAAGCAGTCTGTTCCAGCACTTTAATTCACTGTGCGAACTGAATGGAGTGTTGCTTAACTTTCTAAATGCTGTACTTTCAGAGAAAATCATTTTCTTTTGAAAGTGCCTGAAGCTACTTACAAGCATTCAACAGATAATCACATGCGTTTTTCTGAAAGAGAAGCAGTCTGTTCCAACGCTTGAATTCACTGTGCGAAGTGAATGGAGTGTTGCTTCACTTTCTAAATGATGTCCTTTAAGAGAATATCAGTTTCCTTTGAAAGTGCCTTAAGCTACTTGCAAGCATTCACAAAAAACTTTCATCCGTTTCTCTGAAAGAGAAGCAGTCTGTTCCAACACTTCAATTCACTGTGTGAAGTGAATGGAGTGTTGCTTCACTTTCTAAATGCTGTCCTTTTAGAGAAAATCGCTCTCTTTTGAAACTGCCTTAAGCTACTTACAAGCATTCACAGGAAACTCAAATGCGTTTCTATGAAATAAAAGCAGTCTGTTACAACACTTCAATTCACTGTGCGAAGTGAATGGAGTGTTCTTTCACTTTCTAAATGCTGTCCTTTCAGAGAAAATCACTTTCCTTTGAAAGTGCCTTAAGCTACTTACAAGCTTTTAACAGAAATTCACATGCATTTTTCTGTAAGAGAAGCAGTCTGTTCCAGCACTTTAATTCACTGTGCGAACTGAATGGAGTGTTGCTTAACTTTCTAAATGCTGTACTTTCAGAGAAAATCATTTTCTTTTGAAAGTGCCTGAAGCTACTTACAAGCATTCAACAGATAATCACATGCGTTTTTCTGAAAGAGAAGCAGTCTGTTCCAACGCTTGAATTCACTGTGCGAAGTGAATGGAGTGTTGCTTCACTTTCTAAATGATGTCCTTTAAGAGAATATCAGTTTCCTTTGAAAGTGCCTTAAGCTACTTGCAAGCATTCACAAAAAACTTTCATCCGTTTCTCTGAAAGAGAAGCAGTCTGTTCCAACACTTCAATTCACTGTGTGAAGTGAATGGAGTGTTGCTTCACTTTCTAAATGCTGTCCTTTTAGAGAAAATCACTCTCTTTTGAAACTGCCTTAAGCTACTTACAAGCATTCACAGGAAACTCAAATTCGTTTCTATGAAAGAAAAGCAGTCTGTTACAACACTTCAATTCACTGTGCGAAATGAATGGAGTGTTCTTTCACTTTCTAAATGCTGTCCTTTCAGAGAAAATCACTTTCCTTTGAAAGTGCCTTAAGCTACTTACAAGCTTTTAACAGAAATTCACATGCGTTTTTCTGAAAGAGAAGCAGTCTGTTCCAGCACTTCCATTCACTGTGCGAAGTGAATGGAGTGTTGCTTCACTTTCTAAATGCTGTCCTTTCAGAGAAAATCACTTTCCTTTGAAAGTGCCTGAAGCTACTTTCAAGCATTCAACAGAAATTCACATGCGTTTTTCTGAAAGAGAAGAAGTCTGTTCCAACACTTGAATTCACTGTGCGAAGTGAATGGAGTGTTGCTTCACTTTCTAAATGATGTCCTTTCAGAGAATATCAGTTTCCTTTGAAAGTGCCTTAAGCTACTTGCAAGCATTCACAAAAAACTTTCATCCGTTTCTCTGAAAGAGAAGCAGTCTGTTCCAACACTTCAATTCACTGTGTGAAGTGAATGGAGTGTTGCTTCACTTTCTAAATGCTGTCCTTTTAGAGAAAATCACTCTCTTTTGAAACTGCCTTAAGCTACGTACAAGCATTCACAGGAAACTCAAATGCGTTTCTATGAAAGAAAAGCAGTCTGTTACAACACTTCAATTCACTGTGTGAAGTGAATGGAGTGTTGCTTCACTCTCTAAATGCTGTCCTTTCAGAGAAAATCACTTTCCTTTGAAAGTGCCTTAAGCTACTTACATGCATTCACTAGAAACTCACATGCATTTTTCTGAAAGAGAAGCCGTCTGTTCCAACTCTTCAATTCACTGTGCGAAGTGAATGGAGTGTTGCTTCACTTTCTAAATGCTGTCCTTTCAGAGAAAATCACTTTCCTTTGAAAGTGCCTTAGGCTACTTACAAGCATTCACAAAAAACTTACATGAGTTTTTCTGAAAGAGAAGCAGTCTGTTCCAACACTTCAATTCACTGTGCGAAGTTAATGGAGTGTTCCTTCAAATTCTAAATGATGTAGTTTTAGAGAAATCTCTTTCCTTATAAAGTGCCTTAAGCTACTTACAAGCATTCACAGGAAACTCAAATGCGTTTCTATGAAAGAAAAACAGTCTGTTACAACACTTCAATTCACTGTGCGAAGTGAATGGAGTGTTGCTTCACTTTCTAAACGCTGTATTTTCAGAGAAAATCACTTTCCTTTGAAAGTGCCTGAAGCTACTTACAAGCATTCACCACAAATTCACATGCTTTTTTCTGAAAGAGAAACAGTCTGTTCCAACACTTCAATTCACTGTGCGAAGTGAATGGAGTGTTGCTTCAATTTCTAAATGCTGTCCTTTCAGAGAAAATCACTTTCCTTTGAAAGTGCCTGAAGCTACTTGCAAGCATTCACAAAAAACTTTCATCCGTTTCTCTGAAAGAGAAGCAGTCTGTTCCAACACTTCAATTCACTGTGCGAAGTGAATGGATTGTTACTTCACTTTCTAAATGCTTCCCTTTCAGAGGAAATAACTTTCCTTTGAAAGTGGCTTAAGCTACTTACATCCATTCACTAGAAACTCACATGCATTTTTCTGAAAGAGAAGCAGTCTGTTCCAACACTTGTATTCACTGTGCGAAGTGAATGGAGCGATGCTTCACTTTCTAAATGCTGTCCTTTCAGAGAAAATCACTTTTCTTTGAAAGTGCCTTAGGCTACTTACAAGCATTCACAAAAAACTCACATGCGTTTCTCTGAAAGAGAAGCAGTCTGTTCCAACAATTCAATTTACTGTGCGAAGTGAATGGAGTGTTACTTCACTTTCTAAATGCTGTCCTTTCAGAGAAAATCACTTTCCTTTGAAAGTGCCTTAGGCTACTTACAAGCATTCACAAAAAACTCACATTGGTTTCTCTGAAAGGGAAGCAGTCTGTTCCAACACTTCAATTCACTGTGCGAAGTGAATGGAGTGTTCCTTGACATTCTAAATGCTGTAGTTTCAGAGAAAATCACTTTCCTTTGAAAGTATCTTAAGCTACTTACAATCATTCACTAGAAACTCACTCCTGTTTCTTTGAAATAGAAGCAGTCTGTTCCAACACTTCAATTCACTGTGCGAAGTGAATGGAGTGTTGCTTCACTTTTTAAATGCTGTCCTTTTAGAAAAAATCACTCTCTTTCGAAACTGCCTTAAGCTCCTTACAAGCATTCACAGGAAACTCACATCTGTTTCTCGGAAAGAGAAACAGTCTGTTCCAACACTTCAATTCACTGTGCGAAGTGAATCGAGTGTTGCTTCAAATTCTAAATGATGTAGTTTTAGAGAAATCACTTTCCTTTGAAAGTGCCTTAAGCTACTTACAAGCATTCACAGGAAACTCAAATGCGTTTCTATGAAAGAAAAGCAGTCTGTTACAACACTTCAATTCACTGTGCGAAGTGAATGGATTGTGGCTTCACTTTCTAAATGCTTCCCTTTCAGAGAAAAATCACTTTCCTTTGAAAGTGCCTTAAGCTACTTACAAGCATTCACAAGAAACTCAAATGCATTTTTCTGAAATAGAAGCAGTCTGTTCCAACACTTCAATTCACTGTGCGAAGTGAATGGAGTGTTTCTTCACTTTCTAAATGCTGTCCTTTCAGAGAAAATCACTTTCCTTTGAAAGTGCCTTAAGCTACTTACAAGCATTCACAAGAAACTCAAATGCATTTTTCTGAAAGAGAAACAGTCTGTTCCAACACTTCAATTCACTGTGCGAAGTGAATGGAATGTTGCTTCAATTTCTAAATGCTGTCCTTTCAGAGAAAATCACTTTCCTTTGAAAGTGCCTGAAGCTACTTACAAGCATTCAACAGAAATTCACATACGTTTTTCTGAAAGAGAAGTAGTCTGTTCCAACACTTGAATTCACTGTGCGAAGTGAATGGAGTGTTGCTTCACTTTCTAAATGATGTCCTTTCAGAGAATATCAGTTTCCTTTGAAAGTGCCTTAAGCTACTTGCAAGCATTCACAAAAAACTTTCATCCGTTTCTCTGAAAGAGAAGCAGTCTGTTCCAACACTTCAATTCACTGTGCGAAGTGAATGGAGTGTTGCTTCACTCTCTAAATGCTGTCCTTTCAGAGAAGATCACTTTCCTTTGAAAGTGCCTGAAGCTACTTACAAGCATTCAACAGAAATTCACATGCGTTTTTCTGAAAGAGAAGCAGTCTGTTCCAACACTTGAATTCACTGTGCGAAGTGAATGGAGTGTTGCTTCACTTTCTAAATGATGTCCTTTCAGAGTTATCAGTTTCCTTTGAAAGTGCCTTAAGCTACTTGCAATCATTCACAAAAAACTTTAATCCGTTTCTCTGAAAGAGAAGCAGTCTGTTCCAACACTTCAATTCACTGTGCGAAGTGAATGGAGTGTTGCTTCACTTTCTAAATGCTGTCCTTTTAGAGAAAATCACTCTCCTTTGAAACTGCCTTAAGCTACTTACAAGCAGTCACAGGAAACTCAAATGCGTTTCTATGAAAGAAAAGCAGTCTGTTACAACACTTCAATTCACTGTGCGAAGTGAATGGAGTGTTCTTTCACTTTCTAAATGCTGTCCTTTCAGAGAAAATCACTTTCCTTTGAAAGTGCCTTAAGCTACTTACATGCATTCACTAGAAACTCACATGCATTTTTCTGAAAGAGAAGCAGTCTGTTCCAACACTTCAATTCACTGTGCGAAGTGAATGGAGTGTTGCTTCACTTTCTATATGCTGTCCTTTCAGAGAAAATCACTTTCCTTTGAAAGTGCCTTAGGCTACTTACAAGCATTCACAAAAAACTCACATGAGTTTTTCTGAAAGAGAAGCAGTCTGTTCCAACACTTCAACTCACTGTGCGAAGTGAATGGAGTGTTGCTTCACTTTCTAAATGCTGTCCTTTCAGAGAAAATCACTTTCCTTTGAAAGTGCCTTAAGCTACTTACATTCATTTACAAGAAACTCACATGCATTTTTCTGAAAGAGAAGCAGTCTGTTCCAACACTTCAATTCACTCTGCGAAGTGAATGGAGTGTTGCTTCACTTTCTAAATGCTGTCCTTTTAGAGAAAATCACTCTCTTTTGAAACTGCCTTAAGCTACTTACAAGCATTCACAGGAAACTCACATCTGTTTCTCTGAAAGAGAAACAGTCTGTTCCAACACTTCAATTCACTGTGCGAAGTGAATGGAGTGTTCCTTCACTTTCTATATGATGTAGTTTTAGAGAAATCACTTTCCTTTGAAAGTGCCTTAAGCTACTTACAAGCATTCACAGGAAACTCAAATGCGTTTCTTAAAAAGAAAAACAGTCTGTTACAACAATTCAATTCACTGTGCGAAGTGAATGGAGTGTTATTTCACTTTCTAAATTCTGTCCTTTCAGAGAAAATCACTTTCCTTTGAAAGTGCCTTAGGCTACTTATAAGCATTCACAAAACACTCACATTGGTTTCTCTGAAAGAGAAGCAGTCTGTTCCAACACTTCAATTCACTGTGCGAAGTGAATGGAGTATTGCTTCACTTTCTAAATGCTTCCCTTTCAGAGGAAATAACTTTCCTTTGAAAGTGGCTTAAGCTACTTACATGCATTCACTAGAAACTCACATGCATTTTTCTGAAAGAGAAGCAGTCTGTTCCAACACTTGTATTCACTGTGCGATGTGAATGGAGCGTTGCTTCACTTTCTAAATGCTGTCCTTTCAGAGAAAATCACTCTCTTTTGAAACTGCCTTAAGCTACTTACAAGCATTCACAGGAAACTCAAATGCTTTTCTATGAAAGAAAAGCAGTCAGTTACAACACTTCAATTCACTGTGCGAAGTGAATGGAGTGTTCTTTCACTTTGTAAATGCTGTCCTTTCAGAGAAAATCACTTTCCTTTGAAAGTGCCTTAAGCTCCTTACAAGCTTTTAACAGAAATTCACATGTGTTTTTCTGAAAGAGAAGCAGTATGTTCCAGCACTTCAATTCACTGTGCGAAGTGAATGGAGTGTTGCTTCACTTTCTAAATGCTGTCCTTTCAGAGAAAATCACTTTCCTTTGAAAGTGCCATAAGCTACTTACAAGCATTCACAAAAAACTCACATGCGTTTCTCTGAAAGAGAAGCAGTCTTTTCCAACAATTGAATTCACTGTGCGAAGTGAATGGAGTGTTGCTTCACTTTCTAAATGCTGTCCTTTCAGAGAAAATCACTTTCCTTTGAAAGTGCCTTAGGCTACTTACAAGCATTCACAGGAAACTCACATCTGTTTCTCTGAAAGAGAAACAGTCTGTTCCAACACTTCAATTCACTGTGCGAAGTGAATGGAGTGTTCCTTCACTTTCTAAATGATGTAGTTTTAGAGAAATCACTTTCCTTTGAAAGTGCCTTAAGCTACTTACAAGCATTCACAGGAAACTCAAATGCGTTTCTATGAAAGAAAGCAGTCTGTTACAACACTTCAATTCACTGTGCGAAGTGAATGGAGTGTTCTTTCACTTTCTAAATGGTGTCCTTTCAGAGAAAATCACTTTCCTTCGAAAGTGCCTGAAGCTACTTACAAGCATTCAACAGAAATTCACATGCATTTTTCTGAAAGAGAAGCAGCCTGTTCCAACACTTCAATTCACTGTGCGAAGTGAATGGAGTGTTGCTTCACTTTCTAAATGATGTCCTTTCAGAGAATATCAGTTTCCTTTGAAAGTGCCTTAAGCTATTTGCAAGCATTCACAAAAAACTTTCATCCGTTTCTCTGAAAGAGAAGCAGTCTGTTCCAACACTTCATTTCACTGTGCGAAGTGAATGGAGTGTTGCTTCACTTTCTAAATGGTGTCCTTTCAGAGAAAATCACTTTCCTTTGAAAGTGCCTTAAGCTACTTACAAGCATTCAACAGAAATTCACATGCGTTTTTCTGAACGAGAAGCAGTCTGTTCCAGCACTTCAATTTACTGTGCAAAATGAATGGAGTGTTGCTTCACTTTCTAAATGCTGTCCTTTCAGAGAAAATCACTTACCCTTGAAAGTGCATTAAGCTACTTGCAAGCATTCAACATAAATTCACATGCATTTTTCTGAAAGAGAAGCAGTCTGTTCTAACACTTCAATTCACGGTGCGAAGTGAATGGAGTGTTGCTTCACTTTCTAAATGCTGTCCTTTAAGAGAAAATCACTCTCTTTTGAAACTGCCTTAAGCTACTTACAAGCATTCACAGGAAACTCACATGCGTTTCTCTGAAAGAGAAGCAGTCTGTTCCAAGACTTCAATTCACTGTGCGAAGTGAATGGAGTGTTGCTTCACTTTCTAAATGCTGTCCTTTCAGAGAAAATCACTTTCCTTTGAAATTGCCTTAAGCTACTTACATTCATTTACAAGAAACTCACATGCATTTTTCTGAAAGAGAAGCAGTCTGTTCCAACACTTCAATTCACTATGCGAAGTGAATGGAGTGTTGCTTCACTTTCTAAATGCTGTCCTTTAGAGAAAATCACTCTCTTTTGAATCTGTCTTAAGCTACTTACAAGCATTCACAGGAAACTCAAATGCGATTCTATGAAAGAAAAGCAGTCTGTTCCAACACTTCAATTCACTGTGCGAAGTGAATGTAGTGTTGCTTCACTTTCTAAATGCTGTCCTTTCAAAGAAAATCACTTTACTTTGAAAGTGCTTTAGGCTACTTACAAGCATTCACAAAAAACTCACATGAGTTTTTCTGAAAGAGAAGCAGTCTGTTCCAACACTTCAACTCACTGTGCGAAGTGAATGGAGTGTTGCTTCACTTTCTAAATGCTGTCCTTTCAGAGAAAATCACTTTCCTTTGAAAGTATCTTAAGCTACTTACAATCTTTCACTAGAAACTCACTCCTGTTTCTTTGAAAGAGAAGCAGTCTGTTCCAAGACTTCAATTCACTGTGCGAAGTGAATGTAGTGTTGCTTCACTTTCTAAATGCTGTCCTTTTAGAGAAAATCACTCTCTTTTGAAACTGCCTTAAGCTACTTACAAGCATTAACAGAAAACTCACATCTGTTTCTCTGAAAGAGAAACAGTCTGTTCCAACACTTCAATTCACTTTGAGAAGTGAATGGAGTGTTCCTTCAAATTCTAAATGATGTAGTTTTAGAGAAATCTCTTTCCTTTGAAAGTGCCTTAAGCTACTTACAAGCATTCACAGGAAACTCAAATGCGTTTCTATGAAAGAAAAGCCATCTGTTACAACACTTCAATTCACTGTGCGAAGTGAATGGAGTGTTCTTTCACTTTCTAAATGCTGTCCTTTCAGAGAAAATCACTTTCCTTTGAAAGTGCCTTAAGCTACTTACAAGCTTTTAACAGAAATTCACATGCGTTTTTCTGAAAGAGAAGCAGTCTGTTCCAGCACTTCAATTCACTGTGCGAAGTGAATGGAGTGTTGCTTCACTTTCTAAATGCTGTGCTTTCAGAGAAAATCACTTTCCTTTGAAAGTGCCTGAAGCTACTTACAAGCATTCAACAGAAATTCACATGCATTTTTCTGAAAGAGAAGCAGTCTGTTCCAACACTTGAATTCACTGTGCGAAGTGAATGGAGTATTGCTTCACTTTCAAATTGATGTCCTTTCAGAGAATATCAGTTTCCTTTGAAAGTGCCTTAAGCTTCGTGCAAGCATTCAGAAAAAACTTTCATCCGTTTCTCTGAAAGAGAAGCAGTCTGTTCCAACACTTCAATTCACTGTGCGAAGTGAATGGAGTGTTACTTCACTTTCTAAATGCTGTCCTTTTAGAGAAAATCACTCTCTTTTGAAACTGCCTTAAGCTACTTACTAGCATTCACAGGAAACTCAAACGCGTTTCTATGAAAGAAAAGCAGTCTGTTACAACACTTCAATTCACTGTGCGAAGTGAATGGAGTGTTCTTTCACTTTCTAAAAGCTGTCTTTTCAGAGAAAATCACTTTCCTTTGAAAGTGCCTTAAGCTACTTACATGCATTCACTAGAAACTCACATGCATTTTTCTGAAAGAGAAGCAGTCTGTTCCAACACTTCAATTCACTCTGCGAAGTGAATGGAGTGTTGCTTCACTTTCTAAATGCTGTCCTTTTAGAGAAAATCACTCTCTTTTGAAACTGCCTTAAGCTACTTACAAGCATTCACTGGAAACTCACATCTGTTTTTCTGAAAGAGAAGCAGTCTGTTCCAGCACTTCAATTTACTGTGCGAAGTGAATCAAGTGTTGCTTCACTTTCTAAATGCTGTCCTTTCAGCGAAAATCACTTTCCTTTGAAAGTATCTTAAGCTACTTACAATCATTCACTAGAAACTCACTCCTGTTTCTTTGAAATAGAAGCAGTGTGTTCCAACACTTCAATTCACTGTGCGAAGTGAATGGAGTGTTGCTTCACTTTCTAAATGCTGTCCTTTTAGAGAAAATCAGTCTCTTTTGAAACTGCCTTAAGCTACATACAAGCATTCACAGAAAACTCACATCTGAAAGAGAAGCAGTCTGTTCCAACACTTCAATTCACTGTGCGAAGTGAATGGAGTGTTGCTTCACTTTCAAAATGGTGTCCTTTCAGAGAAAATCACTTTCCTTTGAAAGTGCCTAAAGCTACTTACAAGCATTCACAGGAAACTCACATCTGTTTCTCTGAAAGAGAACCAGTCTGTTCCAACACTTCAATTCACTGTGCGAAGTGAATGGAGCGTTGCTTCACTTTCTAAATGCTGTCCTTTCAGAGAAAATCACTTTTCTTTGAAAGTGCCTTAGGCTACTTACAAGCATTCACAAAAAACTCACATGCGTTTCTCTGAAAGAGAAGCAGTCTGTTCCAACAATTCAATTTACTGTGCGAAGTGAATGGAGTGTTGCTTCACTTTCTAAATGCTGTCCTTTCAGAGAAAATCACTTTCCTTTGAAAGTGCCTTAGGCTACTTACAAGCATTCACAAAAAACTCACATTGGTTTCTCTGAAAGGGAAGCAGTCTATTCCAACACTTCAATTCACTGTGCGAAGTGAATGGAGTGTTCCTTGACATTCTAAATGCTGTAGTTTCAGAGAAAATCACTTTCCTTTGAAAGTATCTTAAGCTACTTACAATCATTCACTAGAAACTCACTCCTGTTTCTTTGAAATAGAAGCAGTCTGTTCCAACACTTCAATTCACTGTGCGAAGTGAATGGAGTGTTGCTTCACTTTTTAAATGCTGTCCTTTTAGAGAAAATCACTCTCTTTTGAAACTGCCTTAAGCTACTTACAAGCATTCACAGAAAACTCACATCTGTTTCTCGGAAAGAGAAACAGTCTGTTCCAACACTTCAATTCACTGTGCGAAGTGAATCGAGTGTTGCTTCAAATTCTAAATGATGTAGTTTTAGAGAAATCACTTTCCTTTGAAAGTGCCTTAAGCTACTTACAAGCATTCACAGGAAACTCAAATGCATTTATATGAAAGAAAAGCAGTCTGTTATAACACTTCAATTCACTGTGCGAAGTGAATGGATTGTGGCTTCACTTTCTAAATGCTTCCCTTTCAGAGAAAAATAACTTTCCTTTGAAAGTGCCTTAAGCTACTTACAAGCATTCACAAGAAACTCAAATGCATTTTTCTGAAAGAGAAGCAGTCTGTTCCAACACTTCAATTCACTGTTCGAAGTGAATGGAGTGTTGCTTCACTTTCTAAATGCTGTCCTTTCAGAGAAAATCACTTTCCTTTGAAAGTGCCTGAAGCTACTTACAAGCATTCAACAGAAATTCACATACATTTTTCTGAAAGAGAAGCAGTCTGTTCCAACTCTTCAATTCACTGTGCGAAGTGAATGGAGTGTTTCTTCACTTTCTAAATGCTGTCCTTTCAGAGAAAATCACTTTCATTTGAAAGTGGCTTAAGCTACTTCCATGCATTCACTAGAAACTCAAATGCATTTTTCTGAAAGAGAAGCAGTCTGTTCCAACACTTGTATTCACTGTGCGAAGTGAATGGAGTGTTGCTTCACTTTCTAAATGCTGTCCTTTCAGAGAAAATCACTTTTCTTTGAAAGTGGCTTAAGCTACTTCCATGCATTCACTAGAAACTCAAATGCATTTTTCTGAAAGAGAAGCAGTCTGTTCCAACACTTGTATTCACTGTGCGAAGTGAATGGAGTGTTGCTTCACTTTCTAAATGCTGTCCTTTCAGAGAAAATCACTTTTCTTTGAAAGTGCCTTAGGCTTCTTACAAGCATTCGCAAAAAACTCACATGCGTTTCTCTGAAAGAGAAGCATTCTGTTCCAACACTTCAATTCACTGTGCGAAGTGAATGGAGTGTTACTTCACTTTCTAAATGCTGTCCTTTCAGAGAAAATCATTTTCCTTTGAAAGTGCCTAGGCTACTTACAAGCATTCACAAAAAACTCACATGCGTTTCTCTGAAAGAGAAGCAGTCTGTTCCAACACTTCAATTCACTGTGTGAAGTGAATGGAGTGTTCCATGACATTCTAAATGCTGTAGTTTCAGAGAAAATCGCTTTCCTTTGAAAGTGCCTTAAGCTACTTACAAGCATTCACAGGAAACTCAAATGCGTTTCTATGAAAGAAAAGCAGTCTGTTACAACACTTCAATTCACTGTGCGAAGTGAATGGAGTGTTCTTTCACTTTCTAAATGGTGTCCTTTCAGAGAAAATCAATTTCCTTTGAAAGTGCCTTAAGCTACTCACAAGCTTTTAACAGAAATTCACATGCGATTTTCTGAAAGAGAAGCAGTCTGTTCCAGCACTTCAATTCACTGTGCGAAGTGAATGGAGTGTTGCTTCACTTTCTAAATGCTGTCCTTTCAGAGAAAATCACTTTCCTTTGAAAGTGCCTGAAGCTACTTTCAAGCATTCAACAGAAATTCACATGCGTTTTTCTGAAAGAGAAGCAGTCTGTTCCAACACTTGAATTCACTGTGCGAAGTGAATGGAGTGTTGCTTCACTTTCTAAATGATGTCCTTTCAGAAAATATCAGTTTCCTTTGAAAGTGCATTAAGCTACGTGCAAGCATTCACAAAAAACTTTCATCCGTTTCTCGGAAAGAGAAGCAGTCTGTTCCAACACTTCAATTCACTGTGTGAAGTGAATGGAGTGTTGCTTCACTTTCTAAATGCTGTCCTTTTAGAGAAAATCACTCTCTTTTGAAACTGCCTTAAGCTACTTACAAGCATTCACAGGAAACTCAAATGCGTTTCTATGAAAGAAAAGCAGTCTGTTACAACACTTCAATTCACTGTGTGAAGTGAATGGAGTGTTCTTTCACTTTCTAAATGCTGTCCTTTCAGAGAAAATCACTTTCCTTTGAAAGTGCCTTAAGCTACTTACATGCATTCACTAGAAACTCACATGCATTTTTCTGAAAGAGAAGCAGTCTGTTCCAACTCTTCAATTCACTGTGCGAAGTGAATGGAGTGTTGCTTCACTTTCTAAATGCTGTCTTTTCAGAGAAAATCACTTTCCTTTGAAAGTGCCTTAGGCTACTTACAAGCATTCACAAAAAACTTACATGAGTTTTTCTGAAAGAGAAGCAGTCTGTTCCAACACTTCAACTCACTGTGCGAAGTGAATGGAGTGTTGCTTCACTTTCTAAATGCTGTCCTTTCAGAGAAAATCACTTTCCTTTGAAATTATCTTAAGCTACTTACAATCATTCACTAGAAACTTACTCATGTTTCTTTGAAATAGAAGCAGTCTGTTCCAACACTTCAATTCACTGTGCGAAGTGAATGGAGTGTTGCTTCACTTTCTAAATGCTGTCCATTTAGAGAAAATCACTCTCTTTTGAAACTGCCTTAAGCTACTTACAAGCATTCACAGAAAACTCACATCTGTTTCTCTGAAAGAGAAACAGTCTGTCCAACACTTTAATTCACTGTGCGAAGTGAATGGAGTGTTCCTTCAAATTCTAAATGATGTAGTTTTAGAGAAATCACTTTCCTTTGAAAGGGCCTGAAGCTACTTACAAGCATTCACAGGAAACTCAAATGCGTTTCTATGAAAGAAAAGCAGTCTGTTCCAACACTTCAAATCACTGTGCGAAGTGAATGGAGTGTTTCTTCACTTTCTAAATGCTGTCCTTTCAGAGAAAATCACTTTCCTTTGAAAGTGCCTTAAGCTACTTACAAGCATTCACAAGAAACTCAAATGCATTTTTCTGAAAGAGAAACAGTCTGTTCCAACACTTCAATTCACTGTGCGAAGTGCATGAAGTGTTGCTTCAATTTCTAAATGCTGTCCTTTCAGAGAAAATCACTTTCCTTTGAAAGTGCCTGAAGCTACTTACAAGCATTCAACAGAAATTCACATACGTTTTTCTGAAAGAGAAGCAGTCTGTTCCAACACTTGAATTCACTGTGCGAAGTGAATGGAGTGTTGCTTCACTTTATAAATGATGTCCTTTCAGAGAATATCAGTTTCCTTTGAAAGTGCCTTAAGCTACTTGCAAGCATTCACAAAAAACTTTCATCCGTTTCTCTGAAAGAGAAGCAGTCTGTTCCAACACTTCAATTCACTGTGCGAAGTGAATGGAGTGTTGCTTCACTTTCTAAATGGTGTCCTTTCAGAGAAAATCACTTTCTTTGAAAGTGCCTTAAGCTACTTACAAGCATTCAACAGAAATTCACATGCGTTTTTCTGAAAGAGAAGCAGTCTGTTCCAGCACTTCAATTTACTGTGCGAAGTGAATGGAGTGTTGCTTCACTTTCTAAATGATGTCCTTTCAGAGAATATCAGTTTCCTTTGAAAGTGCCTTAAGCTACTTGCAACCATTAACAAAAAACTTTCATCCGTTTCGCTGAAAGAGAAGCAGTCTGTTCCAACACTTCAATTCACTGTGCGAAGTGAATGGAGTGTTGCTTCACTTTCTAAATGTTGTCCTTTCAGAGAAAATCACTTTCCTTTGAAAGTGCCATAAGCTACTTACAAGCATTCACAAAAAACTCACATGCGTTTCTCTGAAAGAGAAACAGTCTGTTCCAACAATTCAATTCACTGTGCGAAGTGAATGGAGTGTTGCTTCACTTTCTAAATGCTGTCCTTTCAGAGAAAATCACTCTCTTTTGAAACTGCCTTAAGCTACTTACAAGCATTCACAGGAAACTCAAATGCTTTTCGATGAAAAAAAAGCAGTCTGTTACAACACTTCAATTCACTGTGCGAAGTGAATGGAGTGTTCTTTCACTTTCTAAATGCTGTCCTTTCAGAGAAAATCACTTTCCTTTGAAAGTGCCTTAAGCTACTCACAAGCTTTTAACAGAAATTCACATGTGTTTTTCTGAAAGAGAAGCAGTATGTTCCAGCACTTCAATTCACTGTGGGAAGTAAATGGAGTGTTGCTTCACTTTCTAAATGCTGTCCTTTCAGAGAAAATCACTTTCCTTTGAAAGTGCCTGAAGTTACTTACAAGCATTCAACAGAAATTCACATGCGTTTTTCTGAAAGAGAAGCAGTCTGTTCCAACACTTCAATTCACTGTGCGAAGTGAATGGAGTGTTGCTTCACTTTCTAAATGATGTCCTTTCAGAGAATATCAGTTTCCTTTAAAAGTGCCTTAAGCTACTTGCAAGCATTCACAAAAAACTTTCATCCGTTTCTCTGAAAGAGAAGCAGTCTGTTCCAACACTTCAATTCACTGTGCGAAGTGAATGGATTGTTACTTCACTTTCTAAATGTTGTCCTTTTAGAGAAAATCACTCTCTTTTGAAACTGCCTTAAGCTACTAACAAGCATTCACAGGAAACTCAAATGCGTTTCTATGAAAGAAAAGCATTCTCTTACAACAATTCGATTCACTGTGCGAAGTGAATGGAGTGTTCTTTCACTTTCTAAATGCTGTCCTTTCAGAGAAAATCACTTTCCTTTGAAAGTGCTATAAGCTACTTACAAGCATTCACAAAAAACTCACATGCGTTTCTCTGAAAGAGAAGCAGTCTGTTCCAACAATTCAATTCACTGTGCGAACTGAATGGAGTGTTGCTTCACTTTCTAAATGCTGTCCTTTTAGAGAAAATCACTCTCTTTTGAAACTGCCTTAAGCTAATTACAAGCATTCACAGGAAACTCAAATGCGTTTCTCTGAAAGAGAAGCAGTCTGTTACAACACTTCAATTCACTGTGCGAAGTGAATGGAGTGTTGCTTCACTTTCTAAATGCTGTACTTTTAGAGAAAATCACTCTCTTTTGAAACTGCCTTAAGCTACTTAAAAGCATTCACAGGAAACTCACACGCGTTTCTCTGAAAGAGAAGCATTCTGTTCCAAGACTTCAATTCACTGTGCGAAGTGAATGGAGTGCTCCTTCACTTTCTAAATGATGTAGTTTTAGAGAAATCAATTTCCTTTGAAAGTGCCTTAAGCTATTTACAAGCATTCACAGGAAACTCAAATGTGTTTCTATGAAAGAATAGCAGTCTGTTACAACACTTCAATTCACTGTGCGAAGTGAATGGAGTGTTCTTTCACTTTCTAAATGCTGTCCTTTCAGAGAAAATCACTTTCCTATGAAAGTGCCTAAAGCTACTTAAAAGCTTTTAACAGAAATTCACATGCGTTTTTCTGAAAGAGAAGCAGTCTGTTTCAGCACTTCAATTCACTGTGCGAAGTGAATGGAGTGTTGCTTCACTTTCTAAATGCTGTCCTTTCAGAGAAAATCACTTTCCTTTGAAAGTCCCTGAAGCTACTTACAAGCATTCAACAGAAATTCACATGCGTTTTTCTGAAAGAGAAGCAGTCTGTTCCAACACTTCAATTCACTGTGCGAAGTGAATGGAGTGTTGCTTCACTTTCTAAATGATGTCCTTTCAGAGTTATCAGTTTCCTTTGAAAGTGCCTTAAGCTACTTGCAAGCATTCACAAAAAACTTTCATCCGTTTCTCTGAAAGAGAAGCAGTCTGTTCCAACACTTCAATTCACTGTGCGAAGTGAATGGAGTGTTGCTTCACTTTCTAAATGCTGTCCTTTTAGAGAAAATCACTCTCCTTTGAATCTGCCTTAAGCTACTTACAAGCATTCACAGGAAACTCAAATGCGTTTCTATGAAAGAAAAGCAGTCTGTTACAACATTTCAATTCACTGTGCGAAGTGAATGGAGTGTTCTTTCACTTTCTAAATGCGGTCCTTTCAGAGAAAATCACTTTCCTTTGAAAGTGCCTTAAGCTACTTACATGCATTCACTAGAAACTCACATGCATTTTTCTGAAAGAGAAGCAGTCTGTTCCAACACTTCAATTCACTGTGCAAAGTGAATGGAATGTTGCTTCACTTTCTATATGCTGTCCTTTCAGAGAAAATCACTTTCCTTTGAAAGTGCCTTAGGCTACTTACAAGCATTCACAAAAAACTCACATGAGTTTTTCTGAAAGAGAAGCAGTCTGTTCCAACACTTCAACTCACTGTGCGAAGTGAATGGAGTGTTGCTTCACTTTCTAAATGCTGTCCTTTCAGAGAAAATCACTTTCCTTTGAAAGTATCTTAAGCTACTTACAATCATTCACTAGAAACTCACTCCTGTTTCTTTGAAATAGAAGCAGTCTGTTCCAACTCTTCAATTCACTGTGCGAAGTGAATGGAGTGTTGCTTCACTTTCTAAATGCTGTCCTTTTAGAGAAAATCACTCTCTTTTGAAACTGCCTTAAGCTACTTCCAAGCATTCACAGAAAACTCACATCTGTTTCTCGGAAAGAGAAACAGTCTGTTCCAACACTTCAATTCACTGTGTGAAGTGAATGGAGTGTTCCTTCAAATTCTAAATGATGTAGTTTTAGAGAAATCACTTTCCTTTGAAAGTGCCTTAAGCTACTTACAAGCATTCACAGGAAACTCAAATGCGTTTCTATGAAAGAAAAACAGTCTGTTCCAACACTTCAATTCACTGTGCGAAGTGAATGGAGTGTTGCTTCACTTTCTAAACGCTGTATTTTCAGAGAAAATCACTTTCCTTTGAAAGTGCCTGAAGCTACTTACAAGCATTCAACAGAAATTCACATGCTTTTTTCTGAAAGAGAAGCAGTCTGTTCCAACACTTGAATTCACTGTGCGACGTGAATGGAGTGTTGCTTCACTTTCTAAATGCTGTTATTTAAGAGAAAATCACTCTCTTTTGAAAGTGCCTGAAGCTACTTGCAAGCATTCACAGGAAACTCACATCCGTTTCTCTGTAAGAGAAGCAGTCTGTTCCAAGACTTCAATTCACTGTGCGAAGTGAATGGAGTGTTGCTTCACTTTCTAAATGATGTCCTTTCAGAGAAAATCACTTTCCTTTGAAAGTGCCTTAAGCTACTTACATTCATTTACAAGAAACTCACATGCATTTTTCTGAAAGAGAAGCAGTCTGTTCCAACACTTCAATTCACTCTGCGAAGTGAATGGAGTGTTGCTTCACTTTCTAAATGCTCTCCTTTTTGAGAAAATCACTCTCTTTTGAAACCGCCTTAAGCTACTTACATGCATTCACAAGAAGCTCACATCTGTTTCTCTGAAAGAGAAGCAGTCTGTTCCAACACTTCAATTCACTGTGCGAAGTGAATGGAGTGTTCGTTGACATTCTAAATGCTGTAGTTTCAGAGAAAATTACTTTCCTCTGAAAGTGCCTTAATCTACTTACAAGCATTCAATAGAAATTCACATGCGTTTCTCTGAAAGAGAAGCAGTCTGTTCCAACACTTCAATTCACTTTGCGAAGAGAATGGAGTGTTGCTTCACTTTCTAAATGCTGTCCTTTCAGAGAAAATCACTTTCCTTTGAAAGTGCCTTAAGCTACTTACAAGCATTCACAAGAAACTCACATGCATTTTTCTGAAAGAGAAGCAGTCTGTTCCAACACTTCAATTTACTGTGCGAAGTGAATGGAGTGTTCCTTCACTTTTTAAATGATGTAGTTTTAGAGAAATCACTTTCCTTTGAAAGTGCCTTAAGCTACTTACAAGCATTCACAGGAAACTCAAATGCGTTTCTTTGAAAGAAAAGCAGTCTGTTACAACAATTCAATTCACTGTGCGAAGTGAATGGAGTGTTCTTTCACTTTCTAAATGCTGTCCTTTCAGAGAAAATCACTTTCCTTTGAAAGTGCCTTAGGCTACTTATAAGCATTCAGAAAACACTCACATTGGTTTCTCTGAAAGAGAAGCAGTCTGTTCTAACACTTCAATTCACTGTGCGAAGTGAATGGAGTATTGCTTCACTTTCTAAATGCTTCCCTTTCAGAGGAAATAACTTTCCTTTGAAAGTGGCTTAAGCTACTTACATGCATTCACTAGAAACTCACATGCATTTTTCTGAAAGAGAAGCAGTCTGTTCCAACACTTGTATTCACTGTGCGAAGTGAATGGAGCGTTGCTTCACTTTCTAAATGCTGTCCTTTCAGAGAAAATCACTTTCCTTTGAAAGTGCCTTAAGCTACTTACAAGCTTTTAACAGAAATTCACATGTGTTTTTCTGAAAGAGAAGCAGTCTGTTCCAGCACTTCAATTCACTGTGCGAAGTGAATGGAGTGTTGCTTCACTTTCTAAATGCTGTCCTTTCAGAGAAAATCACTTTCCTTTGAAAGTGCCTGAAGTTACTTACAAGCATTCAACAGAAATTCACATGCGTTTTTCTGAAAGAGAAGCAGTCTGTTCCAACACTTGAATTCACTGTGCGAAGTGAATGGAGTGTTGCTTCACTTTCTATATGCTGTCCTTTCAGAGAAAATCACTTTCCTTTGAAAGTGCCTGAAGTTACTTACAAGCATTCAACAGAAATTCACATGCGTTTTTCTGAAAGAGAAGCAGTCTGTTCCAACACTTGAATTCACTGTGCGAAGTGAATGGAGTGTTGCTTCACTTTCTATATGCTGTCCTTTCAGAGAAAATCACTTTCCTTTGAAAGTGCCATAAGCTACTTACAAGCATTCACAAAAAACTCACATGCGTTTCTCTGAAAGAGAAGCAGTCTGTTCCAACAATTCAATTCACTGTGCGAACTGAATGGAGTGTTGCTTCACTTTCTAAATGCTGTCCTTTTAGAGAAAATCACTCTCTTTTGAAACTGCCTTAAGCTACTTACAAGCATTCACAGGAAACTCAAATGCTTCTCTATGAAAGAAAAGCAGTCTGTTACAACACTTTAATTCACTGTGCGAAGTGAATGGAGTGTTGCTTCACTTTCTAAATGCTGTCCTTTCAGAGAAAATCACTTTCCTTTGAAAGTGCCTGAAGTTACTTACAAGCATTCAACAGAAATTCACATGCGTTTTTCTGAAAGAGAAGCAGTCTGTTCCAACACTTGAATTCACTGTGCGAAGTGAATGGAGTGTTCTTTCACTTTCTAAATGCTGTCCTTTCAGAGAAAATCACTTTCCTTTGAAAGTGCCATAAGCTACTTACAAGCATTCACAAAAAACTCACATGCGTTTCTCTGAAAGAGAAGCAGTCTGTTCCAACAATTCAATTCACTGTGCGAACTGAATGGAGTGTTGCTTCACTTTCTAAATGCTGTCCTTTTAGAGAAAATCACTCTCTTTTGAAACTGCCTTTAAAAGTGCCTTAAGCTACTTGCAAGCATTCACAAAAAACTTTCATCCGTTTCTCTGAAAGAGAAGCAGTCTGTTCCAACACTTCATTTCACTGTGCGAAGTGAATGGAGTGTTGCTTCACTTTCTAAATGGTGTCCTTTCAGAGAAAATCACTTTCCTTTGAAAGTGCCTTAAGCTACTTACAAGCATTCAACAGAAATTCACATGCGTTTTTCTGAAAGAGAAGCAGTCTGTTCCAGCACTTCAATTTACTGTGCGAAGTGAATGGAGTGTTGCTTCACTTTCTAAATGCTGTCCTTTCAGAGAAAATCACTTTCCTTTGAAAGTGCCTTAGGCTACTTACAAGCATTCACAAAAAACATCGGTTTCTCTGAAAGGGAAGCATTCTGTTCCAACACTTGAATTCACTGTGCGAAGTGAAAGAGAAGCAGTCTGTTCCAGCACTTCAATTTACAGTGCGAAGTGAATGGAGTGTTGCTTCACTTTCTAAATGCTTCCCTTTCAGAGGAAATCACTTTCCTTTGAATGTGGCTTAAGCTACTTACATGCATTCACTAGAAACTCACATGCATTTTTCTGAAAGAGAAGCAGTCTGTTCCAACACTTGTATTCACTGTGCGAAGTGAATGGAGTGTTGCTTCACTTTGTAAATGCTGTCCTTTCAGAGAAAATCACTTTTCTTTGAAAGTGACTTAGGCTACTTACGAGCATTCACAAAAAACTCACATGCGTTTCTCTGAAAGAGGAACAGTCTGTTCCAACAATTCAATTCACTGTGCGAAGTGAATGGAGTGTTTCTTCACTTTCTAAATGCTGTCCTTTCAGAGAAAATCACTATCCTTTGAAAGTGCCTTAGGCTACTTACAAGCATTCACAAAAAACTCACATGCGTTTCTCTGAAAGAGAAGCAGTCTGTTCCAACAATTCAATTCACTGTGCGAAGTGAATGGAGTGGTGCTTCACTTTCTAAATGCTGTCCTTTCAGAGAAAATCACTTTCCCTTGAAAGTGCCTTAGGCTACTTACAAGCATTCACAAAAAACTCACATTAGTTTCTCTGAAAGAGAAGCAGTCTGTTCCAACACTTCAATTCACTGTGCGAAGTGAATGGAGTGTTGCTTCACTTTCTAAATGCTTCCCTTTTAGAGGAAATCACTTTCCTTTGAAAGTGCCTTAAGCTACTTACATGCATTCACTAGAAACTCACATGCATTTTTCTGAAAGAGATGCAGTCTGTTCCAACACTTCAATTCACTGTGCGAAGTGAATGGAGTGTTGCTTCACTTTCTAAATGCTGTCCTTTTAGAGAAAATCACTCTCTTTTGAAACTGCCTTAAGCTACTTACAAGCATTCACAGGAAACTCACATCTGTTTCTCGGAAAGAGAAACAGTCTGTTCCAGCACTTCAATTCACTGTGCGAAGTGAATGGAGTGCTCCTTCACTTTCTAAATGATGTAGTTTTAGAGAAATCAATTTCCTTTGAAAGTGCCTTAAGCTACTTACAAGCATTCACAGGAAACTCAAATGTGTTTCTATGAAAGAATAGCAGTCTGTTACAACACTTCAATTCACTGTGCGAAGTGAATGGAGTGTTCTTTCACTTTCTAAATGCTGTCCTTTCAGAGAAAATCACTTTCCTATGAAAGTGCCTTAAGCTACTTACAAGCTTTTAACAGAAATTCACATGCGTTTTTCTGAAAGAGAAGCAGCCTGTTTCAGCACTTCAATTCACTGTGCGAAGTGAATGGAGTGTTGCTTCACTCTCTAAATGCTGTCCTTTCAGAGAAAATCACTTTCCTTTGAAAGTGCCTGAAGCTACTTACAAGCATTCAACAGAAATTCACATGCGTTTTTCGGAAAGAGAAGCAGTCTGTTCCAACACTTGAATTCACTGTGCGAAGTGAATGGAGTGTTGCTTCACTTTCTTAATGATGTCCTTTCAGAGTTATCAGTTTCCTTTGAAAGTGCCTTAAGCTACTTGCAATCATTCACAAAAAACTTTCATCCGTTTCTCTGAAAGAGAAGCAGTCTGTTCCAACACTTCATTTCACTGTGCGAAGTGAATGGAGTGTTGCTTCACTTTCTAAATGCTGTCCTTTTAGAGAAAATCACTCTTCTTTGAAACTGCCTTAAGCTACTTACAAGCATTCACAGGAAACTCAAATGCGTTTCTATGAAAGAAAAGCAGTCTGTTACAACACTTCAATTCAGTGTGCGAAGTGAATGGAGTGTTCTTTCACTTTCTAAATGCTGTCCTTTCAGAGAAAATCACTTTCCTTTGAAAGTGCCTTAAGCTACTTACATGCATTCACTAGAAACTCACATGCATTTTTCTGAAAGAGAAGCAGTCTGTTCCAACACTTCAATTCACTGTGCGAAGTGAATGGAGTGTTGCTTCACTTTCTATATGCTGTCCTTTCAGAGAAAATCACTTTCCTTTGAAAGTGCCTTAGGCTACTTACAAGCATTCACAAAAAACTCACATGAGTTTTTCTGAAAGAGAAGCAGTCTGTTCCAACACTTCAACTCACTGTGCGAAGTGAATGGAGTGTTGCTTCACTTTCTAAATGCTGTCCTTTCAGAGAAAATCACTTTCCTTTGAAAGTATCTTAAGCTACTTACAATCATTCACTAGAAACTCACTCCTGTTTCCTTGAAATAGAAGCAGTCTGTTCCAACTCTTCAATTCACTGTGCGAAGTGAATGGAGTGTTGCTTCACTTTTTAAATGCTGTCCTTTTAGAGAAAACCACTCTCTTTTGAAACTGCCTTAAGCTACTTACAAGCATTCACAGGAAACTCACATCTGTTTCTCAGAAAGAGAAACAGTCTGTTCCAACACTTCAATTCACTGTGCGAAGTGAATGGAGTGTTCCTTCAAATTCTAAATGATGTAGTTTTAGAGAAATCACTTTCCTTTGAAAGTGCCTAAGCTACTTACAAGCATTCACAGGAAACTCAAATGCGTTTCTATGAAAGAAAAACAGTCTGTTACAACACTTCAATTCACTGTGCGAAGTGAATGGAGTGTTGCTTCACTTTCTAAACGCTGTATTTTCAGAGAAAATCACTTTCCTTTGAAAGTGCCTGAAGCTACTTACAAGCATTCACCAGAAATTCACATGCTTTTTTCTGAAAGAGAAGCAGTCTGTTCCAACACTTGAATTCACTGTGCGAAGTGAATGGAGTGTTGCTTCACTTTCTAAATGCTGTTCTTTAAGAGAAAATCACTCTCTTTTGAAACTGCCTTAAGCTACTTACAAGCATTCACAGGAAACTCACATGCGTTTTTCTGTAAGAGAAGCAGTCTGTTCCAAGACTTCAATTCACTGTGCGAACTGAATGGAGTGTTGCTTCACTTTCTAAATGCTGTCCTTTCAGAGAAAATCACTCTCTTTTGAAACTGCCTTAAGCTACTTACAAGCATTCACAGGAAACTCAAATGCTTCTCTATGAAAGAAAAGCAGTCTGTTACAACACTTCAGTTCACTGTGCGAAGTGAATGGAGTGTTCTTTCACTTTCTAAATGCTGTCCTTTCAGAGAAAATCACTTTCCTTTGAAAGTGCCTTAAGCTACTTACAAGCTTTTAACAGAAATTCACATGTGTTTTTCTGAAAGAGAAGCAGTCTGTTCCAGCACTTCAATTCACTGTGCGAAGTGAATGGAGTGTTGCTTCACTTTCTAAATGCTGTCCTTTCAGAGAAAATCACTTTCCTTTGAAAGTGCCTGAAGTTACTTACAAGCATTCAACAGAAATTCACATGCGTTTTTCTGAAAGAGAAGCAGTCTGTTCCAACACTTGAATTCACTGTGCGAAGTGAATGGAGTGTTCTTTCACTTTCTAAATGCTGTCCTTTCAGAGAAAATCACTTTCCTTTGAAAGTGCCATAAGCTACTTACAAGCATTCACAAAAAACTCACATGCGTTTCTCTGAAAGAGAAGCAGTCTGTTCCAACAATTCAATTCACTGTGCGAACTGAATGGAGTGTTGCTTCACTTTCTAAATGCTGTCCTTTTAGAGAAAATCACTCTCTTTTGAAACTGCCTTTAAAAGTGCCTTAAGCTACTTGCAAGCATTCACAAAAAACTTTCATCCGTTTCTCTGAAAGAGAAGCAGTCTGTTCCAACACTTCATTTCACTGTGCGAAGTGAATGGAGTGTTGCTTCACTTTCTAAATGGTGTCCTTTCAGAGAAAATCACTTTCCTTTGAAAGTGCCTTAAGCTACTTACAAGCATTCAACAGAAATTCACATGCGTTTTTCTGAAAGAGAAGCAGTCTGTTCCAGCACTTCAATTTACTGTGCGAAGTGAATGGAGTGTTGCTTCACTTTCTAAATGCTGTCCTTTCAGAGAAAATCACTTTCCTTTGAAAGTGCCTTAGGCTACTTACAAGCATTCACAAAAAACATCGGTTTCTCTGAAAGGGAAGCATTCTGTTCCAACACTTGAATTCACTGTGCGAAGTGAAAGAGAAGCAGTCTGTTCCAGCACTTCAATTTACAGTGCGAAGTGAATGGAGTGTTGCTTCACTTTCTAAATGCTTCCCTTTCAGAGGAAATCACTTTCCTTTGAATGTGGCTTAAGCTACTTACATGCATTCACTAGAAACTCACATGCATTTTTCTGAAAGAGAAGCAGTCTGTTCCAACACTTGTATTCACTGTGCGAAGTGAATGGAGTGTTGCTTCACTTTGTAAATGCTGTCCTTTCAGAGAAAATCACTTTTCTTTGAAAGTGACTTAGGCTACTTACGAGCATTCACAAAAAACTCACATGCGTTTCTCTGAAAGAGAAACAGTCTGTTCCAACAATTCAATTCACTGTGCGAAGTGAATGGAGTGTTTCTTCACTTTCTAAATGCTGTCCTTTCAGAGAAAATCACTATCCTTTGAAAGTGCCTTAGGCTACTTACAAGCATTCACAAAAAACTCACATGCGTTTCTCTGAAAGAGAAGCAGTCTGTTCCAACAATTCAATTCACTGTGCGAAGTGAATGGAGTGGTGCTTCACTTTCTAAATGCTGTCCTTTCAGAGAAAATCACTTTCCCTTGAAAGTGCCTTAGGCTACTTACAAGCATTCACAAAAAACTCACATTAGTTTCTCTGAAAGAGAAGCAGTCTGTTCCAACACTTCAATTCACTGTGCGAAGTGAATGGAGTGTTGCTTCACTTTCTAAATGCTTCCCTTTTAGAGGAAATCACTTTCCTTTGAAAGTGCCTTAAGCTACTTACATGCATTCACTAGAAACTCACATGCATTTTTCTGAAAGAGATGCAGTCTGTTCCAACACTTCAATTCACTGTGCGAAGTGAATGGAGTGTTGCTTCACTTTCTAAATGCTGTCCTTTTAGAGAAAATCACTCTCTTTTGAAACTGCCTTAAGCTACTTACAAGCATTCACAGGAAACTCACATCTGTTTCTCGGAAAGAGAAACAGTCTGTTCCAGCACTTCAATTCACTGTGCGAAGTGAATGGAGTGCTCCTTCACTTTCTAAATGATGTAGTTTTAGAGAAATCAATTTCCTTTGAAAGTGCCTTAAGCTACTTACAAGCATTCACAGGAAACTCAAATGTGTTTCTATGAAAGAATAGCAGTCTGTTACAACACTTCAATTCACTGTGCGAAGTGAATGGAGTGTTCTTTCACTTTCTAAATGCTGTCCTTTCAGAGAAAATCACTTTCCTATGAAAGTGCCTTAAGCTACTTACAAGCTTTTAACAGAAATTCACATGCGTTTTTCTGAAAGAGAAGCAGCCTTTTTCAGCACTTCAATTCACTGTGCGAAGTGAATGGAGTGTTGCTTCACTCTCTAAATGCTGTCCTTTCAGAGAAAATCACTTTCCTTTGAAAGTGCCTGAAGCTACTTACAAGCATTCAACAGAAATTCACATGCGTTTTTCGGAAAGAGAAGCAGTCTGTTCCAACACTTGAATTCACTGTGCGAAGTGAATGGAGTGTTGCTTCACTTTCTTAATGATGTCCTTTCAGAGTTATCAGTTTCCTTTGAAAGTGCCTTAAGCTACTTGCAATCATTCACAAAAAACTTTCATCCGTTTCTCTGAAAGAGAAGCAGTCTGTTCCAACACTTCATTTCACTGTGCGAAGTGAATGGAGTGTTGCTTCACTTTCTAAATGCTGTCCTTTTAGAGAAAATCACTCTTCTTTGAAACTGCCTTAAGCTACTTACAAGCATTCACAGGAAACTCAAATGCGTTTCTATGAAAGAAAAGCAGTCTGTTACAACACTTCAATTCAGTGTGCGAAGTGAATGGAGTGTTCTTTCACTTTCTAAATGCTGTCCTTTCAGAGAAAATCACTTTCCTTTGAAAGTGCCTTAAGCTACTTACATGCATTCACTAGAAACTCACATGCATTTTTCTGAAAGAGAAGCAGTCTGTTCCAACACTTCAATTCACTGTGCGAAGTGAATGGAGTGTTGCTTCACTTTCTATATGCTGTCCTTTCAGAGAAAATCACTTTCCTTTGAAAGTGCCTTAGGCTACTTACAAGCATTCACAAAAAACTCACATGAGTTTTTCTGAAAGAGAAGCAGTCTGTTCCAACACTTCAACTCACTGTGCGAAGTGAATGGAGTGTTGCTTCACTTTCTAAATGCTGTCCTTTCAGAGAAAATCACTTTCCTTTGAAAGTGCCTTAAGCTACTTACATGCATTCACTAGAAACTCACATGCATTTTTCTGAAAGAGAAGCAGTCTGTTCCAACTCTTCAATTCACTGTGCGAAGTGAATGGAGTGTTGCTTCACTTTCTAAATGATGTCCTTTCAGAAAATATCAGTTTCCTTTGAAAGTGCATTAAGCTACGTGCAAGCATTCACAAAAAACTTTCATCCGTTTCTCGGAAAGAGAAGCAGTCTGTTCCAACACTTCAATTCACTGTGTGAAGTGAATGGAGTGTTGCTTCACTTTCTAAATGCTGTCCTTTTAGAGAAAATCACTCTCTTTTGAAACTGCCTTAAGCTACTTACAAGCATTCACAGGAAACTCAAATGCGTTTCTATGAAAGAAAAGCAGTCTGTTACAACACTTCAATTCACTGTGTGAAGTGAATGGAGTGTTCTTTCACTTTCTAAATGCTGTCCTTTCAGAGAAAATCACTTTCCTTTGAAAGTGCCTTAAGCTACTTACATGCATTCACTAGAAACTCACATGCATTTTTCTGAAAGAGAAGCAGTCTGTTCCAACTCTTCAATTCACTGTGCGAAGTGAATGGAGTGTTGCTTCACTTTCTAAATGCTGTCTTTTCAGAGAAAATCACTTTCCTTTGAAAGTGCCTTAGGCTACTTACAAGCATTCACAAAAAACTTACATGAGTTTTTCTGAAAGAGAAGCAGTCTGTTCCAACACTTCAACTCACTGTGCGAAGTGAATGGAGTGTTGCTTCACTTTCTAAATGCTGTCCTTTCAGAGAAAATCACTTTCCTTTGAAATTATCTTAAGCTACTTACAATCATTCACTAGAAACTCACTCATGTTTCTTTGAAATAGAAGCAGTCTGTTCCAACACTTCAATTCACTGTGCGAAGTGAATGGAGTGTTGCTTCACTTTCTAAATGCTGTCCATTTAGAGAAAATCACTCTCTTTTGAAACTGCCTTAAGCTACTTACAAGCATTCACAGAAAACTCACATCTGTTTCTCTGAAAGAGAAACAGTCTGTTCCAACACTTTAATTCACTGTGCGAAGTGAATGGAGTGTTCCTTCAAATTCTAAATGATGTAGTTTTAGAGAAATCACTTTCCTTTGAAAGTGCCTGAAGCTACTTACAAGCATTCACAGGAAACTCAAATGCGTTTCTATGAAAGAAAAGCAGTCTGTTCCAACACTTCAAATCACTGTGCGAAGTGAATGGAGTGTTTCTTCACTTTCTAAATGCTGTCCTTTCAGAGAAAATCACTTTCCTTTGAAAGTGCCTTAAGCTACTTACAAGCATTCACAAGAAACTCAAATGCATTTTTCTGAAAGAGAAACAGTCTGTTCCAACACTTCAATTCACTGTGCGAAGTGCATGAAGTGTTGCTTCAATTTCTAAATGCTGTCCTTTCAGAGAAAATCACTTTCCTTTGAAAGTGCCTGAAGCTACTTACAAGCATTCAACAGAAATTCACATACGTTTTTCTGAAAGAGAAGCAGTCTGTTCCAACACTTGAATTCACTGTGCGAAGTGAATGGAGTGTTGCTTCACTTTATAAATGATGTCCTTTCAGAGAATATCAGTTTCCTTTGAAAGTGCCTTAAGCTACTTGCAAGCATTCACAAAAAACTTTCATCCGTTTCTCTGAAAGAGAAGCAGTCTGTTCCAACACTTCAATTCACTGTGCGAAGTGAATGGAGTGTTGCTTCACTTTCTAAATGGTGTCCTTTCAGAGAAAATCACTTTCTTTGAAAGTGCCTTAAGCTACTTACAAGCATTCAACAGAAATTCACATGCGTTTTTCTGAAAGAGAAGCAGTCTGTTCCAGCACTTCAATTTACTGTGCGAAGTGAACGGAGTGTTGCTTCACTTTCTAAATGATGTCCTTTCAGAGAATATCAGTTTCCTTTGAAAGTGCCTTAAGCTACTTGCAACCATTAACAAAAAACTTTCATCCGTTTCGCTGAAAGAGAAGCAGTCTGTTCCAACACTTCAATTCACTGTGCGAAGTGAATGGAGTGTTGCTTCACTTTCTAAATGTTGTCCTTTCAGAGAAAATCACTTTCCTTTGAAAGTGCCATAAGCTACTTACAAGCATTCACAAAAAACTCACATGCGTTTCTCTGAAAGAGAAACAGTCTGTTCCAACAATTCAATTCACTGTGCGAAGTGAATGGAGTGTTGCTTCACTTTCTAAATGCTGTCCTTTCAGAGAAAATCACTCTCTTTTGAAACTGCCTTAAGCTACTTACAAGCATTCACAGGAAACTCAAATGCTTTTCGATGAAAAAAAAGCAGTCTGTTACAACACTTCAATTCACTGTGCGAAGTGAATGGAGTGTTCTTTCACTTTCTAAATGCTGTCCTTTCAGAGAAAATCACTTTCCTTTGAAAGTGCCTTAAGCTACTCACAAGCTTTTAACAGAAATTCACATGTGTTTTTCTGAAAGAGAAGCAGTATGTTCCAGCACTTCAATTCACTGTGGGAAGTGAATGGAGTGTTGCTTCACTTTCTAAATGCTGTCCTTTCAGAGAAAATCACTTTCCTTTGAAAGTGCCTGAAGTTACTTACAAGCATTCAACAGAAATTCACATGCGTTTTTCTGAAAGAGAAGCAGTCTGTTCCAACACTTCAATTCACTGTGCGAAGTGAATGGAGTGTTGCTTCACTTTCTAAATGATGTCCTTTCAGAGAATATCAGTTTCCTTTAAAAGTGCCTTAAGCTACTTGCAAGCATTCACAAAAAACTTTCATCCGTTTCTCTGAAAGAGAAGCAGTCTGTTCCAACACTTCAATTCACTGTGCGAAGTGAATGGATTGTTACTTCACTTTCTAAATGCTGTCCTTTTAGAGAAAATCACTCTCTTTTGAAACTGCCTTAAGCTACTAACAAGCATTCACAGGAAACTCAAATGCGTTTCTATGAAAGAAAAGCATTCTCTTACAACAATTCGATTCACTGTGCGAAGTGAATGGAGTGTTCTTTCACTTTCTAAATGCTGTCCTTTCAGAGAAAATCACTTTCCTTTGAAAGTGCCATAAGCTACTTACAAGCATTCACAAAAAACTCACATGCGTTTCTCTGAAAGAGAAGCAGTCTGTTCCAACAATTCAATTCACTGTGCGAACTGAATGGAGTGTTGCTTCACTTTCTAAATGCTGTCCTTTTAGAGAAAATCACTCTCTTTTGAAACTGCCTTAAGCTAATTACAAGCATTCACAGGAAACTCAAATGCGTTTCTCTGAAAGAGAAGCAGTCTGTTACAACACTTCAATTCACTGTGCGAAGTGAATGGAGTGTTGCTTCACTTTCTAAATGCTGTACTTTTAGAGAAAATCACTCTCTTTTGAAACTGCCTTAAGCTACTTACAAGCATTCACAGGAAACTCACACGCGTTTCTCTGAAAGAGAAGCATTCTGTTCCAAGACTTCAATTCACTGTGCGAAGTGAATGGAGTGCTCCTTCACTTTCTAAATGATGTCGTTTTAGAGAAATCAATTTCCTTTGAAAGTGCCTTAAGCTATTTACAAGCATTCACAGGAAACTCAAATGTGTTTCTATGAAAGAATAGCAGTCTGTTACAACACTTCAATTCACTGTGCGAAGTGAATGGAGTGTTCTTTCACTTTCTAAATGCTGTCCTTTCAGAGAAAATCACTTTCCTATGAAAGTGCCTAAAGCTACTTACAAGCTTTTAACAGAAATTCACATGCGTTTTTCTGAAAGAGAAGCAGTCTGTTTCAGCACTTCAATTCACTGTGCAAAGTGAATGGAGTGTTGCTTCACTTTCTAAATGCTGTCCTTTCAGAGAAAATCACTTTCCTTTGAAAGTCCCTGAAGCTACTTACAAGCATTCAACAGAAATTCACATGCGTTTTTCTGAAAGAGAAGCAGTCTGTTCCAACACTTCAATTCACTGTGCGAAGTGAATGGAGTGTTGCTTCACTTTCTAAATGATGTCCTTTCAGAGTTATCAGTTTCCTTTGAAAGTGCCTTAGGCTACTTACAAGCATTCACAAAAAACTCACATGAGTTTTTCTGAAAGAGAAGCAGTCTGTTCCAACACTTCAACTCACTGTGCGAAGTGAATGGAGTGTTGCTTCACTTTCTAAATGCTGTCCTTTCAGAGAAAATCACTTTCCTTTGAAAGTATCTTAAGCTACTTACAATCATTCACTAGAAACTCACTCCTGTTTCTTTGAAATAGAAGCAGTCTGTTCCAACTCTTCAATTCACTGTGCGAAGTGAATGGAGTGTTGCTTCACTTTCTAAATGCTGTCCTTTTAGAGAAAATCACTCTCTTTTGAAACTGCCTTAAGCTACTTCCAAGCATTCACAGAAAACTCACATCTGTTTCTCGGAAAGAGAAACAGTCTGTTCCAACACTTCAATTCACTGTGTGAAGTGAATGGAGTGTTCCTTCAAATTCTAAATGATGTAGTTTTAGAGAAATCACTTTCCTTTGAAAGTGCCTTAAGCTACTTACAAGCATTCACAGGAAACTCAAATGCGTTTCTATGAAAGAAAAACAGTCTGTTCCAACACTTCAATTCACTGTGCGAAGTGAATGGAGTGTTGCTTCACTTTCTAAACGCTGTATTTTCAGAGAAAATCACTTTCCTTTGAAAGTGCCTGAAGCTACTTACAAGCATTCAACAGAAATTCACATGCTTTTTTCTGAAAGAGAAGCAGTCTGTTCCAACACTTGAATTCACTGTGCGACGTGAATGGAGTGTTGCTTCACTTTCTAAATGCTGTTATTTAAGAGAAAATCACTCTCTTTTGAAAGTGCCTGAAGCTACTTGCAAGCATTCACAGGAAACTCACATCCGTTTCTCTGTAAGAGAAGCAGTCTGTTCCAAGACTTCAATTCACTGTGCGAAGTGAATGTAGTGTTGCTTCACTTTCTAAATGATGTCCTTTCAGAGAAAATCACTTTCCTTTGAAAGTGCCTTAAGCTACTTACATTCATTTACAAGAAACTCACATGCATTTTTCTGAAAGAGAAGCAGTCTGTTCCAACACTTCAATTCACTCTGCGAAGTGAATGGAGTGTTGCTTCACTTTCTAAATGCTCTCCTTTTTGAGAAAATCACTCTCTTTTGAAACCGCCTTAAGCTACTTACATGCATTCACAAGAAGCTCACATCTGTTTCTCTGAAAGAGAAGCAGTCTGTTCCAACACTTCAATTCACTGTGCGAAGTGAATGGAGTGTTCGTTGACATTCTAAATGCTGTAGTTTCAGAGAAAATTACTTTCCTCTGAAAGTGCCTTAATCTACTTACAAGCATTCAATAGAAATTCACATGCGTTTCTCTGAAAGAGAAGCAGTCTGTTCCAACACTTCAATTCACTTTGCGAAGAGAATGGAGTGTTGCTTCACTTTCTAAATGCTGTCCTTTCAGAGAAAATCACTTTCCTTTGAAAGTGCCTTAAGCTACTTACAAGCATTCACAAGAAACTCACATGCATTTTTCTGAAAGAGTAGCAGTCTGTTCCAACACTTCAATTTACTGTGCGAAGTGAATGGAGTGTTCCTTCACTTTTTAAATGATGTAGTTTTAGAGAAATCACTTTCCTTTGAAAGTGCCTTAAGCTACTTACAAGCATTCACAGGAAACTCAAATGCGTTTCTTTGAAAGAAAAGCAGTCTGTTACAACAATTCAATTCACTGTGCGAAGTGAATGGAGTGTTCTTTCACTTTCTAAATGCTGTCCTTTCAGAGAAAATCACTTTCCTTTGAAAGTGCCTTAGGCTACTTATAAGCATTCAGAAAACACTCACATTGGTTTCTCTGAAAGAGAAGCAGTCTGTTCCAACACTTCAATTCACTGTGCGAAGTGAATGGAGTATTGCTTCACTTTCTAAATGCTTCCCTTTCAGAGGAAATAACTTTCCTTTGAAAGTGGCTTAAGCTACTTACATGCATTCACTAGAAACTCACATGCATTTTTCTGAAAGAGAAGCAGTCTGTTCCAACACTTGTATTCACTGTGCGAAGTGAATGGAGCGTTGCTTCACTTTCTAAATGCTGTCCTTTCAGAGAAAATCACTTTCCTTTGAAAGTGCCTTAAGCTACTTACAAGCTTTTAACAGAAATTCACATGTGTTTTTCTGAAAGAGAAGCAGTCTGTTCCAGCACTTCAATTCACTGTGCGAAGTGAATGGAGTGTTGCTTCACTTTCTAAATGCTGTCCTTTCAGAGAAAATCACTTTCCTTTGAAAGTGCCTGAAGTTACTTACAAGCATTCAACAGAAATTCACATGCGTTTTTCTGAAAGAGAAGCAGTCTGTTCCAACACTTGAATTCACTGTGCGAAGTGAATGGAGTGTTGCTTCACTTTCTATATGCTGTCCTTTCAGAGAAAATCACTTTCCTTTGAAAGTGCCTGAAGTTACTTACAAGCATTCAACAGAAATTCACATGCGTTTTTCTGAAAGAGAAGCAGTCTGTTCCAACACTTGAATTCACTGTGCGAAGTGAATGGAGTGTTGCTTCACTTTCTATATGCTGTCCTTTCAGAGAAAATCACTTTCCTTTGAAAGTGCCATAAGCTACTTACAAGCATTCACAAAAAACTCACATGCGTTTCTCTGAAAGAGAAGCAGTCTGTTCCAACAATTCAATTCACTGTGCGAACTGAATGGAGTGTTGCTTCACTTTCTAAATGCTGTCCTTTTAGAGAAAATCACTCTCTTTTGAAACTGCCTTAAGCTACTTACAAGCATTCACAGGAAACTCAAATGCTTCTCTATGAAAGAAAAGCAGTCTGTTACAACACTTTAATTCACTGTGCGAAGTGAATGGAGTGTTGCTTCACTTTCTAAATGCTGTCCTTTCAGAGAAAATCACTTTCCTTTGAAAGTGCCTGAAGTTACTTACAAGCATTCAACAGAAATTCACATGCGTTTTTCTGAAAGAGAAGCAGTCTGTTCCAACACTTGAATTCACTGTGCGAAGTGAATGGAGTGTTCTTTCACTTTCTAAATGCTGTCCTTTCAGAGAAAATCACTTTCCTTTGAAAGTGCCATAAGCTACTTACAAGCATTCACAAAAAACTCACATGCGTTTCTCTGAAAGAGAAGCAGTCTGTTCCAACAATTCAATTCACTGTGCGAACTGAATGGAGTGTTGCTTCACTTTCTAAATGCTGTCCTTTTAGAGAAAATCACTCTCTTTTGAAACTGCCTTTAAAAGTGCCTTAAGCTACTTGCAAGCATTCACAAAAAACTTTCATCCGTTTCTCTGAAAGAGAAGCAGTCTGTTCCAACACTTCATTTCACTGTGCGAAGTGAATGGAGTGTTGCTTCACTTTCTAAATGGTGTCCTTTCAGAGAAAATCACTTTCCTTTGAAAGTGCCTTAAGCTACTTACAAGCATTCAACAGAAATTCACATGCGTTTTTCTGAAAGAGAAGCAGTCTGTTCCAGCACTTCAATTTACTGTGCGAAGTGAATGGAGTGTTGCTTCACTTTCTAAATGCTGTCCTTTCAGAGAAAATCACTTTCCTTTGAAAGTGCCTTAGGCTACTTACAAGCATTCACAAAAAACATCGGTTTCTCTGAAAGGGAAGCATTCTGTTCCAACACTTGAATTCACTGTGCGAAGTGAAAGAGAAGCAGTCTGTTCCAGCACTTCAATTTACAGTGCGAAGTGAATGGAGTGTTGCTTCACTTTCTAAATGCTTCCCTTTCAGAGGAAATCACTTTCCTTTGAATGTGGCTTAAGCTACTTACATGCATTCACTAGAAACTCACATGCATTTTTCTGAAAGAGAAGCAGTCTGTTCCAACACTTGTATTCACTGTGCGAAGTGAATGGAGTGTTGCTTCACTTTGTAAATGCTGTCCTTTCAGAGAAAATCACTTTTCTTTGAAAGTGACTTAGGCTACTTACGAGCATTCACAAAAAACTCACATGCGTTTCTCTGAAAGAGAAACAGTCTGTTCCAACAATTCAATTCACTGTGCGAAGTGAATGGAGTGTTTCTTCACTTTCTAAATGCTGTCCTTTCAGAGAAAATCACTATCCTTTGAAAGTGCCTTAGGCTACTTACAAGCATTCACAAAAAACTCACATGCGTTTCTCTGAAAGAGAAGCAGTCTGTTCCAACAATTCAATTCACTGTGCGAAGTGAATGGAGTGGTGCTTCACTTTCTAAATGCTGTCCTTTCAGAGAAAATCACTTTCCCTTGAAAGTGCCTTAGGCTACTTACAAGCATTCACAAAAAACTCACATTAGTTTCTCTGAAAGAGAAGCAGTCTGTTCCAACACTTCAATTCACTGTGCGAAGTGAATGGAGTGTTGCTTCACTTTCTAAATGCTTCCCTTTTAGAGGAAATCACTTTCCTTTGAAAGTGCCTTAAGCTACTTACATGCATTCACTAGAAACTCACATGCATTTTTCTGAAAGAGATGCAGTCTGTTCCAACACTTCAATTCACTGTGCGAAGTGAATGGAGTGTTGCTTCACTTTCTAAATGCTGTCCTTTTAGAGAAAATCACTCTCTTTTGAAACTGCCTTAAGCTACTTACAAGCATTCACAGGAAACTCACATCTGTTTCTCGGAAAGAGAAACAGTCTGTTCCAGCACTTCAATTCACTGTGCGAAGTGAATGGAGTGCTCCTTCACTTTCTAAATGATGTAGTTTTAGAGAAATCAATTTCCTTTGAAAGTGCCTTAAGCTACTTACAAGCATTCACAGGAAACTCAAATGTGTTTCTATGAAAGAATAGCAGTCTGTTACAACACTTCAATTCACTGTGCGAAGTGAATGGAGTGTTCTTTCACTTTCTAAATGCTGTCCTTTCAGAGAAAATCACTTTCCTATGAAAGTGCCTTAAGCTACTTACAAGCTTTTAACAGAAATTCACATGCGTTTTTCTGAAAGAGAAGCAGCCTGTTTCAGCACTTCAATTCACTGTGCGAAGTGAATGGAGTGTTGCTTCACTCTCTAAATGCTGTCCTTTCAGAGAAAATCACTTTCCTTTGAAAGTGCCTGAAGCTACTTACAAGCATTCAACAGAAATTCACATGCGTTTTTCGGAAAGAGAAGCAGTCTGTTCCAACACTTGAATTCACTGTGCGAAGTGAATGGAGTGTTGCTTCACTTTCTTAATGATGTCCTTTCAGAGTTATCAGTTTCCTTTGAAAGTGCCTTAAGCTACTTGCAATCATTCACAAAAAACTTTCATCCGTTTCTCTGAAAGAGAAGCAGTCTGTTCCAACACTTCATTTCACTGTGCGAAGTGAATGGAGTGTTGCTTCACTTTCTAAATGCTGTCCTTTTAGAGAAAATCACTCTTCTTTGAAACTGCCTTAAGCTACTTACAAGCATTCACAGGAAACTCAAATGCGTTTCTATGAAAGAAAAGCAGTCTGTTACAACACTTCAATTCAGTGTGCGAAGTGAATGGAGTGTTCTTTCACTTTCTAAATGCTGTCCTTTCAGAGAAAATCACTTTCCTTTGAAAGTGCCTTAAGCTACTTACATGCATTCACTAGAAACTCACATGCGTTTTTCTGAAAGAGAAGCAGTCTGTTCCAACACTTCAATTCACTGTGCGAAGTGAATGGAGTGTTGCTTCACTTTCTATATGCTGTCCTTTCAGAGAAAATCACTTTCCTTTGAAAGTGCCTTAGGCTACTTACAAGCATTCACAAAAAACTCACATGAGTTTTTCTGAAAGAGAAGCAGTCTGTTCCAACACTTCAACTCACTGTGCGAAGTGAATGGAGTGTTGCTTCACTTTCTAAATGCTGTCCTTTCAGAGAAAATCACTTTCCTTTGAAAGTATCTTAAGCTACTTACAATCATTCACTAGAAACTCACTCCTGTTTCTTTGAAATAGAAGCAGTCTGTTCCAACTCTTCAATTCACTGTGCGAAGTGAATGGAGTGTTGCTTCACTTTCTAAATGCTGTCCTTTTAGAGAAAATCACTCTCTTTTGAAACTGCCTTAAGCTACTTACAAGCATTCACAGAAAACTCACATCTGTTTCTTGGAAAGAGAAACAGTCTGTTCCAACACTTCAATTCACTGTGCGAAGTGAATGGAGTGTTCCTTCAAATTCTAAATGATGTAGTTTTAGAGAAATCACTTTCCTTTGAAAGTGCCTTAAGCTACTTACAAGCATTCACAGGAAACTCAAATGCGTTTCTATGAAAGAAAAACAGTCTGTTACAACACTTCAATTCACTGTGCGAAGTGAATGGAGTGTTGCTTCACTTTCTAAACGCTGTATTTTCAGAGAAAATCACTTTCCTTTGAAAGTGCCTGAAGCTACTTACAAGCATTCACCAGAAATTCACATGCTTTTCTCTGAAAGAGAAGCAGTCTGTTCCAACACTTGAATTCACTGTGCGAAGTGAATGGAGTGTTGCTTCACTTTCTAAATGCTGTTCTTTAAGAGAAAATCACTCTCTTTTGAAACTGCCTTAAGCTACTTACAAGCATTCACAGGAAACTCACATGTGTTTTTCTGTAAGAGAAGCAGTCTGTTCCAACACTTCAATTCACTGTGCGAAGTGAATGGAGTGTTGCTTCACTTTCTAAATGCTGTCCTTTCAGAGAAAATCACTTTCCTTTGAAAGTGCCTTAAGCTACTTACATTCATTTACAAGAAACTCACATGCATTTTTCTGAAAGAGAAGCAGTCTGTTCCAACACTTCAATTCACTCTGCGAAGTGAATGGAGTGTTGCTTCACTTTCTAAATGCTGTCCTTTTAGAGAAAACCACTCTCTTTTGAAACTGCCTTAAGCTACTTACAAGCATTCACTGGAAACTCACATCTGTTTCTCTGAAAGAGAAACAGTCTGTTCCAACACTTCAATTCACTGTGCGAAGTGAATGGAGTGTTCCTTCACTTTCTAAATGATGTAGTTTTAGAGAAATCACTTTCCTTTGAAAGTGCCTTAAGCTACTTACAAGCATTCACAGGAAACTCAAATGCGTTTCTTTGAAAGAAAAGCAGTCTGTTACAATAATTCAATTCACTGTGCGAAGTGAATGGAGTGTTCTTTCACTTTCTAAATGCTGTCCTTTCAGAGAAAATCACTTTCCTTTGAAAGTGCCTTAGGCTACTTATAAGCATTCACAAAACACTCACATTGGTTTCTCTGAAAGAGAAGCAGTCTGTTTCAACACTTCAATTCACTGTGCGAAGTGAATGGAGTATTGCTTCACTTTCTAAATGCTTCCCTTTCAGAGGAAATCACTTTCCTTTCAAAGTGGCTTAAGCTACTTACAAGCTTTTAACAGAAATTCACATGTGTTTTTCTGAAAGAGAAGCAGTCTGTTCCAGCACTTCAATTCACTGTGCGAAGTGAATGGAGTGTTGCTTCACTTTCTAAATGCTGTCCTTTCAGAGAAAATCACTTTCCTTTGAAAGTGCCTGAAGTTACTTACAAGCATTCAACAGAAATTCACATACGTTTTTCTGAAAGAGAAGCAGTCTGTTCCAACACTTGAATTCACTGTGCGAAGTGAATGGAGTGTTGCTTCACTTTCTATATGCTGTCCTTTCAGAGAAAATCACTTTCCTTTGAAAGTGCCTGAAGTTACTTACAAGCATTCAACAGAAATTCACATGCGTTTTTCTGAAAGAGAAGCAGTCTGTTCCAACACTTGAATTCACTGTGCGAAGTGAATGGAGTGTTGCTTCACTTTCTATATGCTGTCCTTTCAGAGAAAATCACTTTCCTTTGAAAGTGCCATAAGCTACTTACAAGCATTCACAAAAAACTCACATGCGTTTCTCTGAAAGAGAAGCAGTCTGTTCCAACAATTCAATTCACTGTGCGAACTGAATGGAGTGTTGCTTCACTTTCTAAATGCTGTCCTTTTAGAGAAAATCACTCTCTTTTGAAACTGCCTTAAGCTACTTACAAGCATTCACAGGAAACTCAAATGCTTCTCTATGAAAGAAAAGCAGTCTGTTACAACACTTTAATTCACTGTGCGAAGTGAATGGAGTGTTGCTTCACTTTCTAAATGCTGTCCTTTCAGAGAAAATCACTTTCCTTTGAAAGTGCCTGAAGTTACTTACAAGCATTCAACAGAAATTCACATGCGTTTTTCTGAAAGAGCAGCAGTCTGTTCCAACACTTGAATTCACTGTGCGAAGTGAATGGAGTGTTCTTTCACTTTCTAAATGCTGTCCTTTCAGAGAAAATCACTTTCCTTTGAAAGTGCCATAAGCTTCTTACAAGCATTCACAAAAAACTCACATGCGTTTCTCTGAAAGAGAAGCAGTCTGTTCCAACAATTCAATTCACTGTGCGAACTGAATGGAGTGTTGCTTCACTTTCTAAATGCTGTCCTTTTAGAGAAAATCACTCTCTTTTGAAACTGCCTTTAAAAGTGCCTTAAGCTACTTGCAAGCATTCACAAAAAACTTTCATCCGTTTCTCTGAAAGAGAAGCAGTCTGTTCCAACACTTCATTTCACTGTGCGAAGTGAATGGAGTGTTGCTTCACTTTCTAAATGGTGTCCTTTCAGAGAAAATCACTTTCCTTTGAAAGTGCCTTAAGCTACTTACAAGCATTCAACAGAAATTCACATGCGTTTTTCTGAAAGAGAAGCAGTCTGTTCCAGCACTTCAATTTACTGTGCGAAGTGAATGGAGTGTTGCTTCACTTTCTAAATGCTGTCCTTTCAGAGAAAATCACTTTCCTTTGAAAGTGCCTTAGGCTACTTACAAGCATTCACAAAAAACATCGGTTTCTCTGAAAGGGAAGCATTCTGTTCCAACACTTGAATTCACTGTGCGAAGTGAAAGAGAAGCAGTCTGTTCCAGCACTTCAATTTACAGTGCGAAGTGAATGGAGTGTTGCTTCACTTTCTAAATGCTTCCCTTTCAGAGGAAATCACTTTCCTTTGAATGTGGCTTAAGCTACTTACATGCATTCACTAGAAACTCACATGCATTTTTCTGAAAGAGAAGCAGTCTGTTCCAACACTTGTATTCACTGTGCGAAGTGAATGGAGTGTTGCTTCACTTTGTAAATGCTGTCCTTTCAGAGAAAATCACTTTTCTTTGAAAGTGACTTAGGCTACTTACGAGCATTCACAAAAAACTCACATGCGTTTCTCTGAAAGAGAAACAGTCTGTTCCAACAATTCAATTCACTGTGCGAAGTGAATGGAGTGTTTCTTCACTTTCTAAATGCTGTCCTTTCAGAGAAAATCACTATCCTTTGAAAGTGCCTTAGGCTACTTACAAGCATTCACAAAAAACTCACATGCGTTTCTCTGAAAGAGAAGCAGTCTGTTCCAACAATTCAATTCACTGTGCGAAGTGAATGGAGTGGTGCTTCACTTTCTAAATGCTGTCCTTTCAGAGAAAATCACTTTCCCTTGAAAGTGCCTTAGGCTACTTACAAGCATTCACAAAAAACTCACATTAGTTTCTCTGAAAGAGAAGCAGTCTGTTCCAACACTTCAATTCACTGTGCGAAGTGAATGGAGTGTTGCTTCACTTTCTAAATGCTTCCCTTTTAGAGGAAATCACTTTCCTTTGAAAGTGCCTTAAGCTACTTACATGCATTCACTAGAAACTCACATGCATTTTTCTGAAAGAGATGCAGTCTGTTCCAACACTTCAATTCACTGTGCGAAGTGAATGGAGTGTTGCTTCACTTTCTAAATGCTGTCCTTTTAGAGAAAATCACTCTCTTTTGAAACTGCCTTAAGCTACTTACAAGCATTCACAGGAAACTCACATCTGTTTCTCGGAAAGAGAAACAGTCTGTTCCAGCACTTCAATTCACTGTGCGAAGTGAATGGAGTGCTCCTTCACTTTCTAAATGATGTAGTTTTAGAGAAATCAATTTCCTTTGAAAGTGCCTTAAGCTACTTACAAGCATTCACAGGAAACTCAAATGTGTTTCTATGAAAGAATAGCAGTCTGTTACAACACTTCAATTCACTGTGCGAAGTGAATGGAGTGTTCTTTCACTTTCTAAATGCTGTCCTTTCAGAGAAAATCACTTTCCTATGAAAGTGCCTTAAGCTACTTACAAGCTTTTAACAGAAATTCACATGCGTTTTTCTGAAAGAGAAGCAGCCTGTTTCAGCACTTCAATTCACTGTGCGAAGTGAATGGAGTGTTGCTTCACTCTCTAAATGCTGTCCTTTCAGAGAAAATCACTTTCCTTTGAAAGTGCCTGAAGCTACTTACAAGCATTCAACAGAAATTCACATGCGTTTTTCGGAAAGAGAAGCAGTCTGTTCCAACACTTGAATTCACTGTGCGAAGTGAATGGAGTGTTGCTTCACTTTCTTAATGATGTCCTTTCAGAGTTATCAGTTTCCTTTGAAAGTGCCTTAAGCTACTTGCAATCATTCACAAAAAACTTTCATCCGTTTCTCTGAAAGAGAAGCAGTCTGTTCCAACACTTCATTTCACTGTGCGAAGTGAATGGAGTGTTGCTTCACTTTCTAAATGCTGTCCTTTTAGAGAAAATCACTCTTCTTTGAAACTGCCTTAAGCTACTTACAAGCATTCACAGGAAACTCAAATGCGTTTCTATGAAAGAAAAGCAGTCTGTTACAACACTTCAATTCAGTGTGCGAAGTGAATGGAGTGTTCTTTCACTTTCTAAATGCTGTCCTTTCAGAGAAAATCACTTTCCTTTGAAAGTGCCTTAAGCTACTTACATGCATTCACTAGAAACTCACATGCATTTTTCTGAAAGAGAAGCAGTCTGTTCCAACACTTCAATTCACTGTGCGAAGTGAATGGAGTGTTGCTTCACTTTCTATATGCTGTCCTTTCAGAGAAAATCACTTTCCTTTGAAAGTGCCTTAGGCTACTTACAAGCATTCACAAAAAACTCACATGAGTTTTTCTGAAAGAGAAGCAGTCTGTTCCAACACTTCAACTCACTGTGCGAAGTGAATGGAGTGTTGCTTCACTTTCTAAATGCTGTCCTTTCAGAGAAAATCACTTTCCTTTGAAAGTATCTTAAGCTACTTACAATCATTCACTAGAAACTCACTCCTGTTTCCTTGAAATAGAAGCAGTCTGTTCCAACTCTTCAATTCACTGTGCGAAGTGAATGGAGTGTTGCTTCACTTTTTAAATGCTGTCCTTTTAGAGAAAACCACTCTCTTTTGAAACTGCCTTAAGCTACTTACAAGCATTCACAGGAAACTCACATCTGTTTCTCAGAAAGAGAAACAGTCTGTTCCAACACTTCAATTCACTGTGCGAAGTGAATGGAGTGTTCCTTCAAATTCTAAATGATGTAGTTTTAGAGAAATCACTTTCCTTTGAAAGTGCCTAAGCTACTTACAAGCATTCACAGGAAACTCAAATGCGTTTCTATGAAAGAAAAACAGTCTGTTACAACACTTCAATTCACTGTGCGAAGTGAAAGGAGTGTTGCTTCACTTTCTAAACGCTGTATTTTCAGAGAAAATCACTTTCCTTTGAAAGTGCCTGAAGCTACTTACAAGCATTCACCAGAAATTCACATGCTTTTTTCTGAAAGAGAAGCAGTCTGTTCCAACACTTGAATTCACTGTGCGAAGTGAATGGAGTGTTGCTTCACTTTCTAAATGCTGTTCTTTAAGAGAAAATCACTCTCTTTTGAAACTGCCTTAAGCTACTTACAAGCATTCACAGGAAACTCACATGCGTTTTTCTGTAAGAGAAGCAGTCTGTTCCAAGACTTCAATTCACTGTGCGAAGTGAATGGAGTGTTGCTTCACTTTCTAAATGCTGTCCTTTCAGAGAAAATCACTCTCTTTTGAAACTGCCTTAAGCTACTTACAAGCATTCACAGGAAACTAAAATGCTTCTCTATGAAAGAAAAGCAGTCTGTTACAACACTTCAGTTCACTGTGCGAAGTGAATGGAGTGTTCTTTCACTTTCTAAATGCTGTCCTTTCAGAGAAAATCACTTTCCTTTGAAAGTGCCTTAAGCTACTTACAAGCTTTTAACAGAAATTCACATGTGTTTTTCTGAAAGAGAAGCAGTCTGTTCCAGCACTTCAATTCACTGTGCGAAGTGAATGGAGTGTTGCTTCACTTTCTAAATGCTGTCCTTTCAGAGAAAATCACTTTCCTTTGAAAGTGCCTGAAGTTACTTACAAGCATTCAACAGAAATTCACATGCGTTTTTCTGAAAGAGAAGCAGTCTGTTCCAACACTTGAATTCACTGTGCGAAGTGAATGGAGTGTTCTTTCACTTTCTAAATGCTGTCCTTTCAGAGAAAATCACTTTCCTTTGAAAGTGCCATAAGCTACTTACAAGCATTCACAAAAAACTCACATGCGTTTCTCTGAAAGAGAAGCAGTCTGTTCCAACAATTCAATTCACTGTGCGAACTGAATGGAGTGTTGCTTCACTTTCTAAATGCTGTCCTTTTAGAGAAAATCACTCTCTTTTGAAACTGCCTTTAAAAGTGCCTTAAGCTACTTGCAAGCATTCACAAAAAACTTTCATCCGTTTCTCTGAAAGAGAAGCAGTCTGTTCCAACACTTCATTTCACTGTGCGAAGTGAATGGAGTGTTGCTTCACTTTCTAAATGGTGTCCTTTCAGAGAAAATCACTTTCCTTTGAAAGTGCCTTAAGCTACTTACAAGCATTCAACAGAAATTCACATGCGTTTTTCTGAAAGAGAAGCAGTCTGTTCCAGCACTTCAATTTACTGTGCGAAGTGAATGGAGTGTTGCTTCACTTTCTAAATGCTGTCCTTTCAGAGAAAATCACTTTCCTTTGAAAGTGCCTTAGGCTACTTACAAGCATTCACAAAAAACATCGGTTTCTCTGAAAGGGAAGCATTCTGTTCCAACACTTGAATTCACTGTGCGAAGTGAAAGAGAAGCAGTCTGTTCCAGCACTTCAATTTACAGTGCGAAGTGAATGGAGTGTTGCTTCACTTTCTAAATGCTTCCCTTTCAGAGGAAATCACTTTCCTTTGAATGTGGCTTAAGCTACTTACATGCATTCACTAGAAACTCACATGCATTTTTCTGAAAGAGAAGCAGTCTGTTCCAACACTTGTATTCACTGTGCGAAGTGAATGGAGTGTTGCTTCACTTTGTAAATGCTGTCCTTTCAGAGAAAATCACTTTTCTTTGAAAGTGACTTAGGCTACTTACGAGCATTCACAAAAAACTCACATGCGTTTCTCTGAAAGAGAAACAGTCTGTTCCAACAATTCAATTCACTGTGCGAAGTGAATGGAGTGTTTCTTCACTTTCTAAATGCTGTCCTTTCAGAGAAAATCACTATCCTTTGAAAGTGCCTTAGGCTACTTACAAGCATTCACAAAAAACTCACATGCGTTTCTCTGAAAGAGAAGCAGTCTGTTCCAACAATTCAATTCACTGTGCGAAGTGAATGGAGTGGTGCTTCACTTTCTAAATGCTGTCCTTTCAGAGAAAATCACTTTCCCTTGAAAGTGCCTTAGGCTACTTACAAGCATTCACAAAAAACTCACATTAGTTTCTCTGAAAGAGAAGCAGTCTGTTCCAACACTTCAATTCACTGTGCGAAGTGAATGGAGTGTTGCTTCACTTTCTAAATGCTTCCCTTTTAGAGGAAATCACTTTCCTTTGAAAGTGCCTTAAGCTACTTACATGCATTCACTAGAAACTCACATGCATTTTTCTGAAAGAGATGCAGTCTGTTCCAACACTTCAATTCACTGTGCGAAGTGAATGGAGTGTTGCTTCACTTTCTAAATGCTGTCCTTTTAGAGAAAATCACTCTCTTTTGAAACTGCCTTAAGCTACTTACAAGCATTCACAGGAAACTCACATCTGTTTCTCGGAAAGAGAAACAGTCTGTTCCAGCACTTCAATTCACTGTGCGAAGTGAATGGAGTGCTCCTTCACTTTCTAAATGATGTAGTTTTAGAGAAATCAATTTCCTTTGAAAGTGCCTTAAGCTACTTACAAGCATTCACAGGAAACTCAAATGTGTTTCTATGAAAGAATAGCAGTCTGTTACAACACTTCAATTCACTGTGCGAAGTGAATGGAGTGTTCTTTCACTTTCTAAATGCTGTCCTTTCAGAGAAAATCACTTTCCTATGAAAGTGCCTTAAGCTACTTACAAGCTTTTAACAGAAATTCACATGCGTTTTTCTGAAAGAGAAGCAGCCTGTTTCAGCACTTCAATTCACTGTGCGAAGTGAATGGAGTGTTGCTTCACTCTCTAAATGCTGTCCTTTCAGAGAAAATCACTTTCCTTTGAAAGTGCCTGAAGCTACTTACAAGCATTCAACAGAAATTCACATGCGTTTTTCGGAAAGAGAAGCAGTCTGTTCCAACACTTGAATTCACTGTGCGAAGTGAATGGAGTGTTGCTTCACTTTCTTAATGATGTCCTTTCAGAGTTATCAGTTTCCTTTGAAAGTGCCTTAAGCTACTTGCAATCATTCACAAAAAACTTTCATCCGTTTCTCTGAAAGAGAAGCAGTCTGTTCCAACACTTCATTTCACTGTGCGAAGTGAATGGAGTGTTGCTTCACTTTCTAAATGCTGTCCTTTTAGAGAAAATCACTCTTCTTTGAAACTGCCTTAAGCTACTTACAAGCATTCACAGGAAACTCAAATGCGTTTCTATGAAAGAAAAGCAGTCTGTTACAACACTTCAATTCAGTGTGCGAAGTGAATGGAGTGTTCTTTCACTTTCTAAATGCTGTCCTTTCAGAGAAAATCACTTTCCTTTGAAAGTGCCTTAAGCTACTTACATGCATTCACTAGAAACTCACATGCATTTTTCTGAAAGAGAAGCAGTCTGTTCCAACACTTCAATTCACTGTGCGAAGTGAATGGAGTGTTGCTTCACTTTCTATATGCTGTCCTTTCAGAGAAAATCACTTTCCTTTGAAAGTGCCTTAGGCTACTTACAAGCATTCACAAAAAACTCACATGAGTTTTTCTGAAAGAGAAGCAGTCTGTTCCAACACTTCAACTCACTGTGCGAAGTGAATGGAGTGTTGCTTCACTTTCTAAATGCTGTCCTTTCAGAGAAAATCACTTTCCTTTGAAAGTATCTTAAGCTACTTACAATCATTCACTAGAAACTCACTCCTGTTTCTTTGAAATAGAAGCAGTCTGTTCCAACTCTTCAATTCACTGTGCGAAGTGAATGGAGTGTTGCTTCACTTTCTAAATGCTGTCCTTTTAGAGAAAATCACTCTCTTTTGAAACTGCCTTAAGCTACTTACAAGCATTCACAGAAAACTCACATCTGTTTCTTGGAAAGAGAAACAGTCTGTTCCAACACTTCAATTCACTGTGCGAAGTGAATGGAGTGTTCCTTCAAATTCTAAATGATGTAGTTTTAGAGAAATCACTTTCCTTTGAAAGTGCCTTAAGCTACTTACAAGCATTCACAGGAAACTCAAATGCGTTTCTATGAAAGAAAAACAGTCTGTTACAACACTTCAATTCACTGTGCGAAGTGAATGGAGTGTTGCTTCACTTTCTAAACGCTGTATTTTCAGAGAAAATCACTTTCCTTTGAAAGTGCCTGAAGCTACTTACAAGCATTCACCAGAAATTCACATGCTTTTCTCTGAAAGAGAAGCAGTCTGTTCCAACACTTGAATTCACTGTGCGAAGTGAATGGAGTGTTGCTTCACTTTCTAAATGCTGTTCTTTAAGAGAAAATCACTCTCTTTTGAAACTGCCTTAAGCTACTTACAAGCATTCACAGGAAACTCACATGTGTTTTTCTGTAAGAGAAGCAGTCTGTTCCAACACTTCAATTCACTGTGCGAAGTGAATGGAGTGTTGCTTCACTTTCTAAATGCTGTCCTTTCAGAGAAAATCACTTTCCTTTGAAAGTGCCTTAAGCTACTTACATTCATTTACAAGAAACTCACATGCATTTTTCTGAAAGAGAAGCAGTCTGTTCCAACACTTCAATTCACTCTGCGAAGTGAATGGAGTGTTGCTTCACTTTCTAAATGCTGTCCTTTTAGAGAAAACCACTCTCTTTTGAAACTGCCTTAAGCTACTTACAAGCATTCACTGGAAACTCACATCTGTTTCTCTGAAAGAGAAACAGTCTGTTCCAACACTTCAATTCACTGTGCGAAGTGAATGGAGTGTTCCTTCACTTTCTAAATGATGTAGTTTTAGAGAAATCACTTTCCTTTGAAAGTGCCTTAAGCTACTTACAAGCATTCACAGGAAACTCAAATGCGTTTCTTTGAAAGAAAAGCAGTCTGTTACAACAATTCAATTCACTGTGCGAAGTGAATGGAGTGTTCTTTCACTTTCTAAATGCTGTCCTTTCAGAGAAAATCACTTTCCTTTGAAAGTGCCTTAGGCTACTTATAAGCATTCACAAAACACTCACATTGGTTTCTCTGAAAGAGAAGCAGTCTGTTTCAACACTTCAATTCACTGTGCGAAGTGAATGGAGTATTGCTTCACTTTCTAAATGCTTCCCTTTCAGAGGAAATCACTTTCCTTTCAAAGTGGCTTAAGCTACTTACAAGCTTTTAACAGAAATTCACATGTGTTTTTCTGAAAGAGAAGCAGTCTGTTCCAGCACTTCAATTCACTGTGCGAAGTGAATGGAGTGTTGCTTCACTTTCTAAATGCTGTCCTTTCAGAGAAAATCACTTTCCTTTGAAAGTGCCTGAAGTTACTTACAAGCATTCAACAGAAATTCACATGCGTTTTTCTGAAAGAGAAGCAGTCTGTTCCAACACTTGAATTCACTGTGCGAAGTGAATGGAGTGTTGCTTCACTTTCTATATGCTGTCCTTTCAGAGAAAATCACTTTCCTTGGAAAGTGCCTGAAGTTACTTACAAGCATTCAACAGAAATTCACATGCGTTTTTCTGAAAGAGAAGCAGTCTGTTCCAACACTTGAATTCACTGTGCGAAGTGAATGGAGTGTTGCTTCACTTTCTATATGCTGTCCTTTCAGAGAAAATCACTTTCCTTTGAAAGTGCCATAAGCTACTTACAAGCATTCACAAAAAACTCACATGCGTTTCTCTGAAAGAGAAGCAGTCTGTTCCAACAATTCAATTCACTGTGCGAACTGAATGGAGTGTTGCTTCACTTTCTAAATGCTGTCCTTTTAGAGAAAATCACTCTCTTTTGAAACTGCCTTAAGCTACTTACAAGCATTCACAGGAAACTCACATCTGTTTCTCGGAAAGAGAAACAGTCTGTTCCAGCACTTCAATTCACTGTGCGAAGTGAACGGAGTGCTCCTTCACTTTCTAAATGATGTAGTTTTACAGAAATCAATTTCCTTTGAAAGTGCCTTAAGCTACTTACAAGCATTCACAGGAAACTCAAATGTGTTTCTATGAAAGAATAGCAGTCTGTTACAACACTTCAATTCACTGTGCGAAGTGAATGGAGTGTTCTTTCACTTTCTAAATGCTGTCCTTTCAGAGAAAATCACTTTCCTATGAAAGTGCCTTAAGCTACTTACAAGCTTTTAACAGAAATTCACATGCGTTTTTCTGAAAGAGAAGCAGTCTGTTTCAGCACTTCAATTCACTGTGCGAAGTGAATGGAGTGTTGCTTCACTCTCTAAATGCTGTCCTTTCAGAGAAAATCACTTTCCTTTGAAAGTGCCTGAAGCTACTTACAAGCATTCAACAGAAATTCACATGCGTTTTTCTGAAAGAGAAGCAGTCTGTTCCAACACTTGAATTCACTGTGCGAAGTGAATGGAGTGTTGCTTCACTTTCTAAATGATGTCCTTTAAGAGTTATCAGTTTCCTTTGAAAGTGCCTTAAGCTACTTGCAATCATTCACAAAAAACTTTCATCTGTTTCTCTGAAAGAGAAGCAGTCTGTTCCAACACTTCAATTCACTGTGCGAAGTGAATGGAGTGTTGCTTCACTTTCTAAATGCTGTCCTTTTAGAGAAAATCACTCTCCTTTGAAACTGCCTTAAGCTACTTACAAGCATTCACAGGAAACTCAAATGCGTTTCTATGAAAGAAAAGCAGTCTGTTACAACACTTCAATACACTGTGCGAAGTGAATGGAGTGTTCTTTCACTTTCTAAATGCTGTCCTTTCAGAGAAAATCACTTTCCTTTGAAAGTGCCTTAAGCTACTTACATGCATTCACTAGAAACTCACATGCATTTTTCTGAAAGCGAAGCAGTCTGTTCCAACACTTCAATTCACTGTGCGAAGTGAATGGAGTGTTGCTTCACTTTCTATATGCTGTCCTTTCAGAGAAAATCACTTTCCTTTGAAAGTGCCTTAGGCTACTTACAAGCATTCACAAAAAACTCACATGAGTTTTTCTGAAAGAGAAGCAGTCTGTTCCAACACTTCAACTCACTGTGCGAAGTGAATGGAGTGTTGCTTCACTTTCTAAATGCTGTCCTTTCAGAGAAAATCACTTTCCTTTGAAAGTATCTTAAGCTACTTACAATCATTCACTAGAAACTCACTCCTGTTTCCTTGAAATAGAAGCAGTCTGTTCCAACTCTTCAATTCACTGTGCGAAGTGAATGGAGTGTTGCTTCACTTTTTAAATGCTGTCCTTTTAGAGAAAACCACTCTCTTTTGAAACTGCCTTAAGCTACTTACAAGCATTCACAGGAAACTCACATCTGTTTCTCAGAAAGAGAAACAGTCTGTTCCAACACTTCAATTCACTGTGCGAAGTGAATGGAGTGTTCCTTCAAATTCTAAATGATGTAGTTTTAGAGAAATCACTTTCCTTTGAAAGTGCCTAAGCTACTTACAAGCATTCACAGGAAACTCAAATGCGTTTCTATGAAAGAAAAACAGTCTGTTACAACACTTCAATTCACTGTGCGAAGTGAATGGAGTGTTGCTTCACTTTCTAAACGCTGTATTTTCAGAGAAAATCACTTTCCTTTGAAAGTGCCTGAAGCTACTTACAAGCATTCACCAGAAATTCACATGCTTTTTTCTGAAAGAGAAGCAGTCTGTTCCAACACTTGAATTCACTGTGCGAAGTGAATGGAGTGTTGCTTCACTTTCTAAATGCTGTTCTTTAAGAGAAAATCACTCTCTTTTGAAACTGCCTTAAGCTACTTACAAGCATTCACAGGAAACTCACATGCGTTTTTCTGTAAGAGAAGCAGTCTGTTCCAAGACTTCAATTCACTGTGCGAAGTGAATGGAGTGTTGCTTCACTTTCTAAATGCTGTCCTTTCAGAGAAAATCACTCTCTTTTGAAACTGCCTTAAGCTACTTACAAGCATTCACAGGAAACTCAAATGCTTCTCTATGAAAGAAAAGCAGTCTGTTACAACACTTCAATTCACTGTGCGAAGTGAATGGAGTGTTCTTTCACTTTCTAAATGCTGTCCTTTCAGAGAAAATCACTTTCCTTTGAAAGTGCCTTAAGCTACTTACAAGCTTTTAACAGAAATTCACATGTGTTTTTCTGAAAGAGAAGCAGTCTGTTCCAGCACTTCAATTCACTGTGCGAAGTGAATGGAGTGTTGCTTCACTTTCTAAATGCTGTCCTTTCAGAGAAAATCACTTTCCTTTGAAAGTGCCTGAAGTTACTTACAAGCATTCAACAGAAATTCACATGCGTTTTTCTGAAAGAGAAGCAGTCTGTTCCAACACTTGAATTCACTGTGCGAAGTGAATGGAGTGTTCTTTCACTTTCTAAATGCTGTCCTTTCAGAGAAAATCACTTTCCTTTGAATGTGCCATAAGCTACTTACAAGCATTCACAAAAAACTCACATGCGTTTCTCTGAAAGAGAAGCAGTCTGTTCCAACAATTCAATTCACTGTGCGAACTGAATGGAGTGTTGCTTCACTTTCTAAATGCTGTCCTTTTAGAGAAAATCACTCTCTTTTGAAACTGCCTTTAAAAGTGCCTTAAGCTACTTGCAAGCATTCACAAAAAACTTTCATCCGTTTCTCTGAAAGAGAAGCAGTCTGTTCCAACACTTCATTTCACTGTGCGAAGTGAATGGAGTGTTGCTTCACTTTCTAAATGGTGTCCTTTCAGAGAAAATCACTTTCCTTTGAAAGTGCCTTAAGCTACTTACAAGCATTCAACAGAAATTCACATGCGTTTTTCTGAAAGAGAAGCAGTCTGTTCCAGCACTTCAATTTACTGTGCGAAGTGAATGGAGTGTTGCTTCACTTTCTAAATGCTGTCCTTTCAGAGAAAATCACTTTCCTTTGAAAGTGCCTTAGGCTACTTACAAGCATTCACAAAAAACATCGGTTTCTCTGAAAGGGAAGCATTCTGTTCCAACACTTGAATTCACTGTGCGAAGTGAAAGAGAAGCAGTCTGTTCCAGCACTTCAATTTACAGTGCGAAGTGAATGGAGTGTTGCTTCACTTTCTAAATGCTTCCCTTTCAGAGGAAATCACTTTCCTTTGAATGTGGCTTAAGCTACTTACATGCATTCACTAGAAACTCACATGCATTTTTCTGAAAGAGAAGCAGTCTGTTCCAACACTTGTATTCACTGTGCGAAGTGAATGGAGTGTTGCTTCACTTTGTAAATGCTGTCCTTTCAGAGAAAATCACTTTTCTTTGAAAGTGACTTAGGCTACTTACGAGCATTCACAAAAAACTCACATGCGTTTCTCTGAAAGAGAAACAGTCTGTTCCAACAATTCAATTCACTGTGCGAAGTGAATGGAGTGTTTCTTCACTTTCTAAATGCTGTCCTTTCAGAGAAAATCACTATCCTTTGAAAGTGCCTTAGGCTACTTACAAGCATTCACAAAAAACTCACATGCGTTTCTCTGAAAGAGAAGCAGTCTGTTCCAACAATTCAATTCACTGTGCGAAGTGAATGGAGTGGTGCTTCACTTTCTAAATGCTGTCCTTTCAGAGAAAATCACTTTCCCTTGAAAGTGCCTTAGGCTACTTACAAGCATTCACAAAAAACTCACATTAGTTTCTCTGAAAGAGAAGCAGTCTGTTCCAACACTTCAATTCACTGTGCGAAGTGAATGGAGTGTTGCTTCACTTTCTAAATGCTTCCCTTTTAGAGGAAATCACTTTCCTTTGAAAGTGCCTTAAGCTACTTACATGCATTCACTAGAAACTCACATGCATTTTTCTGAAAGAGATGCAGTCTGTTCCAACACTTCAATTCACTGTGCGAAGTGAATGGAGTGTTGCTTCACTTTCTAAATGCTGTCCTTTTAGAGAAAATCACTCTCTTTTGAAACTGCCTTAAGCTACTTACAAGCATTCACAGGAAACTCACATCTGTTTCTCGGAAAGAGAAACAGTCTGTTCCAGCACTTCAATTCACTGTGCGAAGTGAATGGAGTGCTCCTTCACTTTCTAAATGATGTAGTTTTAGAGAAATCAATTTCCTTTGAAAGTGCCTTAAGCTACTTACAAGCATTCACAGGAAACTCAAATGTGTTTCTATGAAAGAATAGCAGTCTGTTACAACACTTCAATTCACTGTGCGAAGTGAATGGAGTGTTCTTTCACTTTCTAAATGCTGTCCTTTCAGAGAAAATCACTTTCCTATGAAAGTGCCTTAAGCTACTTACAAGCTTTTAACAGAAATTCACATGCGTTTTTCTGAAAGAGAAGCAGCCTGTTTCAGCACTTCAATTCACTGAGCGAAGTGAATGGAGTGTTGCTTCACTCTCTAAATGCTGTCCTTTCAGAGAAAATCACTTTCCTTTGAAAGTGCCTGAAGCTACTTACAAAAATTCAACAGAAATTCACATGCGTTTTTCGGAAAGAGAAGCAGTCTGTTCCAACACTTGAATTCACTGTGCGAAGTGAATGGAGTGTTGCTTCACTTTCTTAATGATGTCCTTTCAGAGTTATCAGTTTCCTTTGAAAGTGCCTTAAGCTACTTGCAATCATTCACAAAAAACTTTCATCCGTTTCTCTGAAAGAGAAGCAGTCTGTTCCAACACTTCATTTCACTGTGCGAAGTGAATGGAGTGTTGCTTCACTTTCTAAATGCTGTCCTTTTAGAGAAAATCACTCTTCTTTGAAACTGCCTTAAGCTACTTACAAGCATTCACAGGAAACTCAAATGCGTTTCTATGAAAGAAAAGCAGTCTGTTACAACACTTCAATTCAGTGTGCGAAGTGAATGGAGTGTTCTTTCACTTTCTAAATGCTGTCCTTTCAGAGAAAATCACTTTCCTTTGAAAGTGCCTTAAGCTACTTACATGCATTCACTAGAAACTCACATGCATTTTTCTGAAAGAGAAGCAGTCTGTTCCAACACTTCAATTCACTGTGCGAAGTGAATGGAGTGTTGCTTCACTTTCTATATGCTGTCCTTTCAGAGAAAATCACTTTCCTTTGAAAGTGCCTTAGGCTACTTACAAGCATTCACAAAAAACTCACATGAGTTTTTCTGAAAGAGAAGCAGTCTGTTCCAACACTTCAACTCACTGTGCGAAGTGAATGGAGTGTTGCTTCACTTTCTAAATGCTGTCCTTTCAGAGAAAATCACTTTCCTTTGAAAGTATCTTAAGCTACTTACAATCATTCACTAGAAACTCACTCCTGTTTCTTTGAAATAGAAGCAGTCTGTTCCAACTCTTCAATTCACTGTGCGAAGTGAATGGAGTGTTGCTTCACTTTCTAAATGCTGTCCTTTTAGAGAAAATCACTCTCTTTTGAAACTGCTTTAAGCTACTTACAAGCATTCACAGAAAACTCACATCTGTTTCTTGGAAAGAGAAACAGTCTGTTCCAACACTTCAATTCACTGTGCGAAGTGAATGGAGTGTTCCTTCAAATTCTAAATGATGTAGTTTTAGAGAAATCACTTTCCTTTGAAAGTGCCTTAAGCTACTTACAAGCATTCACAGGAAACTCAAATGCGTTTCTATGAAAGAAAAACAGTCTGTTACAACACTTCAATTCACTGTGCGAAGTGAATGGAGTGTTGCTTCACTTTCTAAACGCTGTATTTTCAGAGAAAATCACTTTCCTTTGAAAGTGCCTGAAGCTACTTACAAGCATTCACCAGAAATTCACATGCTTTTCTCTGAAAGAGAAGCAGTCTGTTCCAACACTTGAATTCACTGTGCGAAGTGAATGGAGTGTTGCTTCACTTTCTAAATGCTGTTCTTTAAGAGAAAATCACTCTCTTTTGAAACTGCCTTAAGCTACTTACAAGCATTTACAGGAAACTCACATGTGTTTTTCTGTAAGAGAAGCAGTCTGTTCCAACACTTCAATTCACTGTGCGAAGTGAATGGAGTATTGCTTCACTTTCTAAATGCTTCCCTTTCAGAGGAAATCACTTTCCTTTCAAAGTGGCTTAAGCTACTTACATGCATTCTCTAGAAAATCACATGCATTTTTCTGAAAGAGACGCAGTCTGTTCCAACACTTGTATTTACTGTGCGAGGTGAATGGAGCGTTGCTTCACTTTCTAAATGCTGTCCTTTCAGAGAAAATCACTTTTCTTTAAAAGTGCCTTAGGCTACTTACAAGCATTCACAAAAAACTCACATTAGTTTCTCTGAAAGAGAAGCAGTCTGTTCCAACAATTCAATTTACTGTGCGAAGTGAATGGAGTGTTACTTCACTTTCTAAATGCTGTCCTTTCAGAGAAAATCACTTTCCTTTGAAAGTGCCTTAGGCTACTTACAAGCATTCACAAAAAACTCACATTGGTTTCTCTGAAAGGGAAGCAGTCTGTTCCAACACTTCAATTCACTGTGAGAAGTGAATGGAGTGTTCCTTGACATTCTAAATGCTGTAGTTTCAGAGAAAATCACTTTCCTTTGAAAGTATCTTAAGCTACTTACAATCATTCACTAGGAACTCACTCCTGTTTCTTTGAAATAGAAGCAGTCTGTTCCAACACTTCAATTCACTGTGCGAAGTGAATGGAGTGTTGCTTCACTTTTTAAATGCTGTCCTTTTAGAGAAAATCACTCTCTTTTGAAACTACCTTAAGCTACTTACAAGCATTCACAGGAAACTCACATCTGTTTCTCGGAAAGAGAAACAGTCTGTTCCAACACTTCAATTCACTGTGCGAAGTGAATCGAGTGTTGCTTCAAATTCTAAATGATGTAGTTTTACAGAAATCACTTTCCTTTGAAAGTGCCTTAAGCTACTTACAAGCATTCACAGGAAACTCAAATGTGTTTCTATGAAAGAAAAGCAGTCTGTTACAACACTTCAATTCACTGTGCGAAGTGAATGGATTGTGGCTTCACTTTCTAAATGCTTCCCTTTCAGAGAAAAATCACTTTCCTTTGTAAGTGCCTTAAGCTACTTACAAGCATTCACAAGAAACTCAAATGCATTTTTCTGAAAGAGAAGCAGTCTGTTCCAACACTTCAATTCACTGTGCGAAGTGAATGGAGTGTTGCTTCACTTTCTAAATGCTGTCCTTTCAGAGAAAATCACTTTCCTTTGAAAGTGCCTGAAGCTACTTACAAGCATTCAACAGAAATTCACATACATTTTTCTGAAAGAGAAGCAGTCTGTTCCAACTCTTCAATTCACTGTGCGAAGTGAATGGAGTGTTTCTTCACTTTCTAAATGCTGTCCTTTCAGAGAAAATCACTTTCCTTTGAAAGTGCCTGAAGCTACTTACAAGCATTCAACAGAAATTCACATGCATTTTTCTGAAAGAGAAGCAGTCTGTTCCAACACTTCAATTCACTGTGCGAAGTGAATGGAGTGTTGCTTCACTTTCTAAATGATGTCCTTTCAGAGAATATCAGTTTCCTTTGAAAGTGCCTTAAGCTATTTGCAAGCATTCACAAAAAACTTTCATCCGTTTCTCTGAAAGAGAAGCAGTCTGTTCCAACACTTCATTTCACTGTGCGAAGAGAATGGAGTGTTGCTTCACTTTCTAAATGGTGTCCTTTCAGAGAAAATCACTTTCCTTTGAAAGTGCCTTAAGCTACTTACAAGCATTCAACAGAAATTCACATGCGTTTTTCTGAAAGAGAAGCAGTCTGTTCCAGCACTTCAATTTACTGTGCGAAGTGAATGGAGTGTTGCTTCACTTTCTAAATGCTGTCCTTTCAGAGAAAATCACTTACCCTTGAAAGTGCATTAAGCTACTTGCAAGCATTCAACAGAAATTTACATGCATTTTTCTGAAAGAGAAACAGTCTGTTCTAACACTTCAATTCACGGTGGGAAGTGAATGGAGTGTTGCTTCACTTTCTAAATGCTGTCCTTTAAGAGAAAATCACTCTCTTTTGAAACTGCCTTAAGCTACTTACAAGCATTCACAGGAAACTCACATCTGTTTCTCTGAAAGAGAAACAGTCTGTTCCAACACTTCAATTCACTGTGCGAAGTGAATGGAGTGTTCCTTCACTTTCTAAATGATGTAGTTTTAGAGAAATCACTTTCCTTTGAAAGTGCCTTAAGCTACTTACAAGCATTCACAGGAAACTCAAATGCGTTTCTATGAAAGAAAAGCAGTCTGTTACAACAATTCAATTCACTGTGCGAAGTGAATGGAGTGTTCTTTCACTTTCTAAATGCTGTCCTTTAGGAGAAAATCACTTTCCTTTGAAAGTGCCTTAAGCTACTTACATGCATTCACAAAAAACTCACATGCGTTTCTCTGACAGAGAAGCAGTCTTTTCCAACAATTGAATTCACTGTGCGAAGTGAATGGAGTGTTGCTTCACTTTCTAAATGCTGTCCTTTCAGAGAAAATCACTTTCCTTTGAAAGTGACTTAGGCTACTTACAAGCATTCACAAAAAACTCACATTGGTTTCTCTGAAAGGGAAGCAGTCTGTTCCAACACTTCAATTCACTGTGCGAAGTGAATGGAGTGTTGCTTCACTTTCTAAATGCTTCCCTTTCACAGGAAATCACTTTTCTTAAACTGGCTTAAGCTACTTCCATGCATTCACTAGAAACTCACATGCATTTTTCTGAAAGAGAAGCAGTCTGTTCCAACACTTGTATTCACTGTGCGAAGTGAATGGAGTGTTGCTTCACTTTCTAAATGCTGTCCTTTCAGAGAAAATCACTTTTCTTTGAAAGTGCCTTAGGCTTCTCACAAGCATTCGCAAAAAACTCACATGCGTTTCTCTGAAAGAGAAGCATTCTGTTCCAACACTTCAATTCACTGTGCGAAGTGAATGGAGTGTTACTTCACTTTCTAAATGCTGTTCTTTCAGAGAAAATCATTTTCCTTTGAAAGTGCCTAGGCTACTTACAAGCATTCACAAAAAACTCACATGCGTTTCTCTGAAAGAGAAGCAGTCTGTTCCAACAATTCAATTCACTGTGCAAAGTGAATGGAGTGTTACTTCACTCTCTAAATGCTTTCCTTTCAGAGAAAATCACTTTCCTTTGAAAGTGCATTAGGCTACTTACAAGCATTCACAAAAAACTCACATGCGTTTCTCTGAAAGAGAAGCAGTCTGTTCCAACACTTCAATTCACTGTGCGAAGTGAATGGAGTGTTCCATGACATTCTAAATGCTGTAGTTTCAGAGAAAATCACTTTCCTTTGAAAGTGCCTTAAGCTACTTACAAGCATTCACAGGAAACTCAAATGCGTTTCTATGAAAGAAAAGCAGTCTGTTACAACACTTCAATTCACTGTGCGAAGTGAATGGAGTGTTCTTTCACTTTCTAAATAGTGTCCTTTCAGAGAAAATCACTTTCCTTTGAAAGTGCCTGAAGCTACTTACAAGCATTCAACAGAAATTCACATGCATTTTTCTGAAAGAGAAGCAGTCTGTTCCAACACTTCAATTCACTGTGCGAAGTGAATGGAGTGTTCCTTCACTTTCTAAATGATGTCCTTTCAGAGAATATCAGTTTCCTTTGAAAGTGCCTTAAGCTATTTGCAAGCATTCACAAAAAACTTTCATCCGTTTCTCTGAAAGAGAAGCAGTCTGTTCCAACACTTCATTTCACTGTGCGAAGTGAATGGAGTGTTGCTTCACTTTCTAAATGGTGTCCTTTCAGAGAAAATCACTTTCCTTTGAAAGTGCCTTAAGCTACTTACAAGCATTCAACAGAAATTCACATGCGTTTTTCTGAACGAGAAGCAGTCTGTTCCAGCACTTCAATTTACTGTGAGAAGTGAATGGAGTGTTGCTTCACTTTCTAAATGCTGTCCTTTCAGAGAAAATCACTTACCCTTGAAAGTGCATTAAGCTACTTGCAAGCATTCAACAGAAATTCACATGCATTTTTCTGAAAGAGAAGCAGTCTGTTCTAACACTTCAATTCACGGTGCGAAGTGAATGGAGTGTTGCTTCACTTTCTAAATGCTGTCCTTTAAGAGAAAATCACTCTCTTTTGAAACTGCCTTAAGCTACTTACAAGCATTCACAGGAAACTCACATGCGTTTCTCTGAAAGAGAAGCAGTCTGTTCCAAGACTTCAATTCACTGTGCGAAGTGAATGGAGTGTTGCTTCACTTTCTAAATGCTGTCCTTTCAGAGAAAATCACTTTCCTTTGAAAGTGCCTTAAGCTACTTACATTCATTTACAAGAAACTCACATGCATTTTTCTGAAAGAGAAGCAGTCTGTTCCAACACTTCAATTCACTATGCGAAGTGAATGGAGTGTTGCTTCACTTTCTAAATGCTGTCCTTTAGAGAAAATCACTCTCTTTTGAATCTGCCTTAAGCTACTTACAAGCATTCACAGGAAACTCAAATGCGATTCTATGAAAGAAAAGCAGTCTGTTACAACACTTCAATTCACTGTGCGAAGTGAATGGAGTGTTCTTTAACTTTCTACATGCTGTCCTTTCAGAGAAAATCACTTTCCATTGAAAGTGCCTTAAGCTACTTACATGCATTCACTAGAAACTCACATGCATTTTTCTGGAAGAGAAGCAGTCTGTTCCAACACTTCAATTCACTGTGCGAAGTGAATGGAGTGTTGCTTCACTTTCTAAATGCTGTCCTTTCAGAGAAAATCACTTTCCTTTGAAAGTGCCTTAGGCTACTTACAAGCATTCACAAAAAACTCACATGAGTTTTTCTGAAAGAGAAGCAGTCTGTTCCAACACTTCAACTCACTGTGCAAAGTGAATGGAGTGTTGCTTCACTTTCTAAATGCTGTCCTTTCAGAGAAAATCACTTTCCTTTGAAAGTATCTTAAGCTACTTACAATCATTCACTAGAAACTCACTCCTGTTTCTTTGAAAGAGAAGCAGTCTGTTCCAAGACTTCAATTCACTGTGCGAAGTGAATGGAGTGTTGCTTCACTTTCTAAATGCTGTCCTTTTAGAGAAAATCACTCTCTTTTGAAACTGCCTTAAGCTACTTACAAGCATTCACAGAAAACTCACATCTGTTTCTCTGAAAGAGAAACAGTCTGTTCCAACACTTCAATTCACTGTGCGAAGTGAGTGGAGTGTTCCTTCAAATTCTAAATGATGTAGTTTTAGAGAAATCTCTTTCCTTTGAAACTGCCTTAAGCTACTTACAAGCATTCACAGGAAACTCAAATGCGTTTCGATGAAAGAAAAGCAGTCTGTTACAACACTTCAATTCACTGTGCGAAGTGAATGGAGTGTTCTTTCACTTTCTAAAAGCTGTCCTTTCAGAGAATATCAGTTTCCTTTGAAAGTGCCTTAAGCTATTTGCAAGCATTCACAAAAAACTTTCATCCGTTTCTCTGAAAGAGAAGCAGTCTGTTCCAACACTTCATTTCACTGTGCGAAGAGAATGGAGTGTTGCTTCACTTTCTAAATGGTGTCCTTTCAGAGAAAATCACTTTCCTTTGAAAGTGCCTTAAGCTACTTACAAGCATTCAACAGAAATTCACATGCGTTTTTCTGAAAGAGAAGCAGTCTGTTCCAGCACTTCAATTTACTGTGCGAAGTGAATGGAGTGTTGCTTCACTTTCTAAATTCTGTCCTTTCAGAGAAAATCACTTACCCTTGAAAGTGCATTAAGCTACTTGCAAGCATTCAACAGAAATTCACATGCATTTTTCTGAAAGAGAAACAGTCTGTTCTAACACTTCAATTCACGGTGGGAAGTGAAAGGAGTTTGCTTCACTTTCTAAATGCTGTCCTTAAGAGAAAATCACTCTCTTTTGAAACTGCCTTAAGCTACTTACAAGCATTCACAGGAAACTCACATCTGTTTCTCTGAAAGAGAAACAGTCTGTTCCAACACTTCAATTCACTGTGTGAAGTGAATGGAGTGTTCCTTCACTTTCTAAATGATGTAGTTTTAGAGAAATCACTTTCCTTTGAAAGTGCCTTAAGCTACTTACAAGCATTCACAGGAAACTCAAATGCGTTTCTATGAAAGAAAAGCAGTCTGTTACAACAATTCAATTCACTGTGCGAAGTGAATGGAGTGTTCTTTCACATTCTAAATGCTGTCCTTTAGGAGAAAATCACTTTCCTTTGAAAGTGCCTTAAGCTACTTACATGCATTCACAAAAAACTCACATGCGTTTCTCTGAAAGAGAAGCAGTCTTTTCCAACAATTGAATTCACTGTGCGAAGTGAATGGAGTGTTGCTTCACTTTCTAAATGCTGTCCTTTCAGAGAAAATCACTTTCCTTTGAAAGTGCCTTAGGCTACTTACAAGCATTCACAAAAAAATTACATTGGTTTCTCTGAAAGGGAAGCAGTCTGTTCCAACACTTCAATTCACTGTGCGAAGTGAATGGAGTGTTGCTTCACTTTCTAAATGCTTCCCTTTCACAGGAAATCACTTTTCTTAAACTGGCTTAAGCTACTTCCATGCATTCACTAGAAACTCACATGCATTTTTCTGAAAGAGAAGCAGTCTGTTCCAACACTTGTATTCACTGTGCGAAGTGAATGGAGTGTTGCTTCACTTTCTAAATGCTGTCCTTTCAGAGAAAATCACTTTTCTTTGAAAGTGCCTTAGGCTTCTTACAAGCATTCACAAAAAACTCACATGCGTTTCTCTGAAAGAGAAGCATTCTGTTCCAACACTTCAATTCACTGTGCGAAGTGAATGGAGTGTTACTTCACTTTCTAAATGCTGTTCTTTCAGAGAAAATCATTTTCCTTTGAAAGTGCCTAGGCTACTTACAAGCATTCACAAAAAACTCACATGCGTTTCTCTGAAAGAGAAGCAGTCTGTTCCAACAATTCAATTCACTGTGCAAAGTGAATGGAGTGTTACTTCACTTTCTAAATGCTGTCCTTTCAGAGAAAATCACTTTCCTTTGAAAGTGCATTAGGCTACTTACAAGCATTCACAAAAAACTCACATGCGTTTCTCTGAAAGAGAAGCAGTCTGTTCCAACACTTCAATTCACTGTGCGAAGTGAATGGAGTGTTCCATGACATTCTAAATGCTGTAGTTTCAGAGAAAATCACTTTCCTTTGAAAGTGCCTTAAGCTACTTACAAGCATTCACAGGAAACTCAAATGCGTTTCTATGAAAGAAAAGCAGTCTGTTACAACACTTCAATTCACTGTGCGAAGTGAATGGAGTGTTCTTTCACTTTCTAAATGATGTCCTTTCAGAGAAAATCACTTTCCTTTGAAAGTGCCTGAAGCTACTTACAAGCATTCAACAGAAATTCACATGCATTTTTCTGAAAGAGAAGCAGTCTGTTCCAACACTTCAATTCACTGTGCGAAGTGAATGGAGTGTTCCTTCACTTTCTAAATGATATCCTTTCAGAGAATATCAGTTTCCTTTGAAAGTGCCTTAAGCTATTTGCAAGCATTCACAAAAAACTTTCATCCGTTTCTCTGAAAGAGAAGCAGTCTGTTCCAACACTTCATTTCACTGTGCGAAGTGAATGGAGTGTTGCTTCACTTTCTAAATGGTGTCCTTTCAGAGAAAATCACTTTCCTTTGAAAGTGCCTTAAGCTACTTACAAGCATTCAACAGAAATTCACATGCGTTTTTCTGAACGAGAAGCAGTCTGTTCCAGCACTTCAATTTACTGTGAGAAGTGAATGGAGTGTTGCTTCACTTTCTAAATGCTGTCCTTTCAGAGAAAATCACTTACCCTTGAAAGTGCATTAAGCTACTTGCAAGCATTCAACAGAAATTCACATGCATTTTTCTGAAAGTGAAGCAGTCTGTTCTAACACTTCAATTCACGGTGCGAAGTGAATGGAGTGTTGCTTCACTTTCTAAATGCTGTCCTTTAAGAGAAAATCACTCTCTTTTGAAACTGCCTTAAGCTACTTACAAGCATTCACAGGAAACTCACATGCGTTTCTCTGAAAGAGAAGCAGTCTGTTCCAAGACTTCAATTCACTGTGCGAAGTGAATGGAGTGTTGCTTCACTTTCTAAATGCTGTCCTTTCAGAGAAAATCACTTTCCTATGAAAGTGCCTTAAGCTACTTACATTCATTTACAAGAAACTCACATGCTTTTTTCTGAAAGAGAAGCAGTCTGTTCCAACACTTCAATTCACTATGCGAAGTGAATGGAGTGTTGCTTCACTTTCTAAATGCTGTCCTTTAGAGAAAATCACTCTCTTTTGAATCTGCCTTAAGCTACTTACAAGCATTCACAGGAAACTCAAATGCGATTCTATGAAAGAAAAGCAGTCTGTTACAACACTTCAATTCACTGTGCGAAGTGAATGGAGTGTTCTTTCACTTTCTACATGCTGTCCTTTCAGAGAAAATCACTTTCCATTGAAAGTGCCTTAAGCTACTTACATGCATTCACTAGAAACTCACATGCATTTTTCTGGAAGAGAAGCAGTCTGTTCCAACACTTCAATTCACTGTGCGAAGTGAATGGAGTGTTGCTTCACTTTCTAAATGCTGTCCTTTCAGAGAAAATAACTTTCCTTTGAAAGTGCCTTAGGCTACTTACAAGCATTCACAAAAAACTCACATGAGTTTTTCTGAAAGAGAAGCAGTCTGTTCCAACACTTCAACTCACTGTGCAAAGTGAATGGAGTGTTGCTTCACTTTCTAAATGCTGTCCTTTCAGAGAAAATCACTTTCCTTTGAAAGTATCTTAAGCTACTTACAATCATTCACTAGAAACTCACTCCTGTTTCTTTGAAAGAGAAGCAGTCTGTTCCAAGACTTCAATTCACTGTGCGAAGTGAATGGAGTGTTGCTTCACTTTCTAAATGCTGTCCTTTTAGAGAAAATCACTCTCTTTTGAAACTGCCTTAAGCTACTTACAAGCATTAACAGAAAACTCACATCTGTTTCTCTGAAAGAGAAACAGTCTGTTCCAACACTTCAATTCACTGTGCGAAGTGAGTGGAGTGTTCCTTCAAATTCTAAATGATGTAGTTTTAGAGAAATCTCTTTCCTTTGAAAGTGCCTTAAGCTACTTACAAGCATTCACAGGAAACTCAAATGCGTTTCTATGAAAGAAAAGCCATCTGTTACAACACTTCAATTCACTGTGCGAAGTGAATGGAGTGTTCTTTCACTTTCTAAATGCTGTCCTTTCAGAGAAAATCACTTTCCTTTGAAAGTGCCTTAAGCTACTTACAAGCTTTTAACAGAAATTCACATGCGTTTTTCTGAAAGAGAAGCAGTCTGTTCCAGCACTTCAATTCACTGTGTGAAGTGAATGGAGTGTTGCTTCACTTTCTAAATGCTGTAGTTTCAGAGAAAATCACTTTCCTTTGAAAGTGCCTGAAGCTACTTACAAGCATTCAACAGAAATTCACATGCGTTTTTCTGAAAGAGAAGCAGTCTGTTCCAACACTTGAATTCACTGTGCGAAGTGAATGGAGTATTGCTTCACTTTCAAATTGATGTCCTTTCAGAAAATATCAGTTTCCTTTGAAAGTGCCTTAAGATACGTGCAAGCATTCAGAAAAAACTTTCATCCGTTTCTCTGAAAGAGAAGCAGTCTGTTCCAACACTTCAATTCACTGTGCGAAGTGAATGGAGTGTTACTTCACTTTCTAAATGCTGTCCTTTTAGAGAAAATCACTCTCTTTTGAAACTGCCTTAAGCTACTTACAAGCATTCACAGGAAACTCAAATGCGTTTCTATGAAAGAAAAGCAGTCTGTTACAACACTTCAATTCACTGTGCGAAGTGAATGGAGTGTTCTTTCACTTTCTAAAAGCTGTCCTTTCAGAGAAAATCACTTTCCTTTGAAAGTGCCTTAAGCTACTTACATGCATTCACTAGAAACTCACATGCATTTTTCTGAAAGAGAAGCAGTCTGTTCCAACACTTCAACTCACTGTGCGAAGTGAATGGAGTGTTGCTTCACATTCTAAATGCTGTCCTTTCAGAGAAAATCACTTTCCTTTGAAAGTGCCTTAAGCTACTTAAAAGCATTCAACAGAAATTCACATGCGTTTTTCTGAAAGAGAAGCAGTCTGTTCCAGCACTTCAATTTACTGTGCGAAGTGAATCAAGTGTTGCTTCACTTTCTAAATGCTGTCCTTTCAGCGAAAATCACTTTCCTTTGAAAGTATCTTAAGCTACTTACAATCATTCACTAGAAACTCACTCCTGTTTCTTTGAAATAGAAGCAGTGTGTTCCAACACTTCAATTCACTGTGCGAAGTGAATGGAGTGTTGCTTCACTTTCTAAATGCTGTCCTTTTAGAGAAAATCAGTCTCTTTTGAAACTGCCTTAAGCTACATACAAGCTTTCACAGAAAACTCACATCTGAAAGAGAAGCAGTCTGTTCCAACACTTCAATTCACTGTGCGAAGTGAATGGAGTGTTGCTTCACTTTCAAAATGGTGTCCTTTCAGAGAAAATCACTTTCCTTTGAAAGTGCCTTAAGCTACTTACAAGCATTCACAGGAAACTCAAATGCGTTTCTATGAAAGAAAAGCAGTCTGTTCCAACACTTGATTCACTGTGCGAAGTGAATGGAGTGTTGCTTCACTTTCTAAATGCTTCCCTTTCAGAGAAAATCACTTTCCTTTGAAAGTGCCTTAAGCTACTTATAAGCATTCACAAGAAACTCAAATGCATTTTTCTGAAAGAGAAGCAGTCTGTTCCAACACTTCAATTCACTGTGCGAAAAGAATGGAGTGCTGCTTCACTTTCTAAATGCTGTCCTTTCAGAGAAAATCACTTTCCTTTGAAAGTGCCTGAAGCTACTTACAAGCATTCAACAGAAATTCACATGCGTTTTTCTAAAAGAGAAGCGGTCTGTTCCAACACTTGAATTCACTGTGCGAAGTGAATGGAGTGTTGCTTCACTTTCTAAATGATGTCCTTTCAGAGAATATCAGTTTCCTTTGAAAGTGCCTTAAGCTACTTGCAAGCATTCACAAAAAAACTTTCATCCGTTTCTCTGAAAGAGAAGCAGTCTGTTCCAACACTTCATTTCACTGTGCGAAGTGAATGGAGTGTTGCTTCACTTTCGAAATGGTGTCCTTTCAGAGAAAATCACTTTCCTTTGAAAGTGCCTTAAGCTACTTACAAGCATTCAACAGAAATTCACATGCGTTTTTCTGAAAGAGAAGCAGTCTGTTCCAGCACTTCAATTTACTGTGCGAAGTGAATGGAGTGTTGCTTCACTTTCTAAATGCTGTCCTTTCAGAGAAAATCACTTTCCTTTGAAAGTGCCTTAGGCTACTTACAAGCATTCACAAAAAACATTGGTTTCTCTGAAAGGGAAGCATTCTGTTCCAACACTTGAATTCACTGTGCGAAGTGAATGGAGTGTTGCTTCACTTTCTAAATGCTTCCCTTTCAGAGGAAATCACTTTCCTTTGAATGTGGCTTAAGCTACTTACATGCATTCACTAGAAACTCACATGCATTTTTCTGAAAGAGAAGCAGTCTGTTCCAACACTTGTATTCACTGTGCGAAGTGAATGGAGTGTTGCTTCACTTTCTAAATGCTGTCCTTTCAGAGAAAATCACTTTCCTTTGAAAGTGCCTTAGGCTACTTACAAGCATTCACAAAAAACTCACATTGGTTTCTCTGAAAGAGAAGCATTCTGTTCCAACAATTCAATTCACTGTGCGAAGCGAATGGAGTGGTGTTTCACTTTCTAAATGCTGTCCTTTCAGAGAAAATCACTTTCCTTTGAAAGTGCCTTAGGCTACTTACAAGCATTCACAAAAAACTCACATTAGTTTCTCTGAAAGAGAAGCAGTCTGTTTCAACACTTCAATTCACTGTGCGAAGTGAATGGAGTGTTGCTTCACTTTCTAAATGATTCCCTTTCAGAGGAAATCACTTTCCTTTGAAAGTGGCTTAAGCTACTTACATGCATTCACTAGAAACTCACATGCATTTTTCTGAAAGAGAAGCAGTCTGTTCAAACACTTCAATTCACTGTGCGAAGTGAATGGAGTGTTCCTTGACATTTTAAATGATGTAGTTTTAGAGAAATCACTTTCCTTTGAAAGTGCCTTAAGCTACTTAAAAGCATTCACAGGAAACTCAAATGTGTTTCTATGAAAGAAAAGCAGTCTGCTCCAACACTTGAATTCACTGTGCGAAGTGAATGGAGTGTTGCTTCACTTTCTAAATGCTGTCCTTTAGAGAAAATCACTCTCTTTTGAATCTGCCTTAGGCTACTTACAAGCATTCACAGGAAACTCAAATGCGATTCTATGAAAGAAAAGCAGTCTGTTCCAACACTTGAATTCACTGTGCGAAGTGAATGGAGTGTTCTTTCACTTTCTAAATGCTGTCCTTTCAGAGAAAATCACTTTCCTTTGAAAGTGCCTTAGGCTACTGACATGCATTCAGTAGAAACTCACATGCATTTTTCTGAAAGAGAAGCAGTCTGTTACAACACTTCAATTCACTGTGCGAAGTGAATGGAGTGTTGCTTCACTTTCTAAATGCTGTCCTTTCAGAGAAAATCACTTTCCTCTGAAAGTGCCTTAGGCTACTTACAAGCATTCACAAAAAACTCACATGAGTTTTTCTGAAAGAGAAGCAGTCTGTTCCAACACTTCAACTCACTGTGCGAAGTGAATGGAGTGTTGCTTCACTTTCTAAATGCTGTCCTTTCAGAGAAAATCACTTTCCTTTGAAAGTATCTTAAGCTACTTACAATCATTCACTAGAAACTCACTCCTGTTTCTTTGAAAGAGAAGCAGTCTGTTCCAAGACTTCAATTCACTGTGCGAAGTGAATGGAGTGTTGCTTCACTTTTTAAATGCTGTCCTTTTAGAGAAAATCACTCTCTTTTGAAACTGCCTTAAGCTACTTACAAGCATTAACAGAAAACTCACATCTGTTTCTCTGAAAGAGAAACAGTCTGTTCCAACACTTCAATTCACTGTGCGAAGTGAATGGAGTGTTCCTTCAAATTCTAAATGCTGTTTTTTTAGAGAAAATCACTCTCTTTTGAAACTGCCTTAAGCTACTTACAAGCATTCACAGGAAACTCAAATGCGTTTCTATGAAAGAAAAGCAGTCTGTTACAACACTTCAATTCACTGTGCAAAGTGAATGGAGTGTTCTTTCACTTTCTAAAAGCTGTCCTTTCAGAGAAAATCACTTTCCTTTGAAAGTGCCTTAAGCTACTTACATGCATTCACTAGAAACTCACATGCATTTTTCTGAAAGAGAAGCAGTCTGTTCCAACACTTCAATTCACTGTGCGAAGTGAATGGAGTGTTGCTTCACTTTCTAAATGCTTCCCTTTCACAGGAAATCACTTTTCTTAAACTGGCTTAAGCTACTTCCATGCATTCACTAGAAACTCACATGCATTTTTCTGAAAGAGAAGCAGTCTGTTCCAACACTTGTATTCACTGTGCGAAGTGAATGGAGTGTTGCTTCACTTTCTAAATGCTGTCCTTTCAGAGAAAATCACTTTTCTTTGAAAGTGCCTTAGGCTTCTCACAAGCATTCGCAAAAAACTCACATGCGTTTCTCTGAAAGAGAAGCATTCTGTTCCAACACTTCAATTCACTGTGCGAAGTGAATGGAGTGTTACTTCACTTTCTAAATGCTGTTCTTTCAGAGAAAATCATTTTCCTTTGAAAGTGCCTAGGCTACTTACAAGCATTCACAAAAAACTCACATGCGTTTCTCTGAAAGAGAAGCAGTCTGTTCCAACAATTCAATTCACTGTGCAAAGTGAATGGAGTGTTACTTCACTTTCTAAATGCTTTCCTTTCAGAGAAAATCACTTTCCTTTGAAAGTGCATTAGGCTACTTACAAGCATTCACAAAAAACTCACATGCGTTTCTCTGAAAGAGAAGCAGTCTGTTCCAACACTTCAATTCACTGTGCGAAGTGAATGGAGTGTTCCATGACATTCTAAATGCTGTAGTTTCAGAGAAAATCACTTTCCTTTGAAAGTGCCTTAAGCTACTTACAAGCATTCACAGGAAACTCAAATGCGTTTCTATGAAAGAAAAGCAGTCTGTTACAACACTTCAATTCACTGTGCGAAGTGAATGGAGTGTTCTTTCACTTTCTAAATAGTGTCCTTTCAGAGAAAATCACTTTCCTTTGAAAGTGCCTGAAGCTACTTACAAGCATTCAACAGAAATTCACATGCATTTTTCTGAAAGAGAAGCAGTCTGTTCCAACACTTCAATTCACTGTGCGAAGTGAATGGAGTGTTCCTTCACTTTCTAAATGATGTCCTTTCAGAGAATATCAGTTTCCTTTGAAAGTGCCTTAAGCTATTTGCAATCATTCACAAAAAACTTTCATCCGTTTCTCTGAAAGAGAAGCAGTCTGTTCCAACACTTCATTTCACTGTGCGAAGTGAATGGAGTGTTGCTTCACTTTCTAAATGGTGTCCTTTCAGAGAAAATCACTTTCCTTTGAAAGTGCCTTAAGCTACTTACAAGCATTCAACAGAAATTCACATGCGTTTTTCTGAACGAGAAGCAGTCTGTTCCAGCACTTCAATTTACTGTGAGAAGTGAATGGAGTGTTGCTTCACTTTCTAAATGCTGTCCTTTCAGAGAAAATCACTTACCCTAGAAAGTGCATTAAGCTACTTGCAAGCATTCAACAGAAATTCACATGCATTTTTCTGAAAGAGAAGCAGTCTGTTCTAACACTTCAATTCACGGTGCGAAGTGAATGGAGTGTTGCTTCACTTTCTAAATGCTGTCCTTTAAGAGAAAATCACTCTCTTTTGAAACTGCCTTAAGCTACTTACAAGCATTCACAGGAAACTCACATGCGTTTCTCTGAAAGAGAAGCAGTCTGTTCCAAGACTTCAATTCACTGTGCGAAGTGAATGGAGTGTTGCTTCACTTTCTAAATGCTGTCCTTTCAGAGAAAATCACTTTCCTTTGAAAGTGCCTTAAGCTACTTACATTCATTTACAAGAAACTCACATGCATTTTTCTGAAAGAGAAGCAGTCTGTTCCAACACTTCAATTCACTATGCGAAGTGAATGGAGTGTTGCTTCACTTTCTAAATGCTGTCCTTTAGAGAAAATCACTCTCTTTTGAATCTGCCTTAAGCTACTTACAAGCATTCACAGGAAACTCAAATGCGATTCTATGAAAGAAAAGCAGTCTGTTACAACACTTCAATTCACTGTGCGAAGTGAATGGAGTGTTCTTTCACTTTCTACATGCTGTCCTTTCAGAGAAAATCACTTTCCATTGAAAGTGCCTTAAGCTACTTACATGCATTCACTAGAAACTCACATGCATTTTTCTGGAAGAGAAGCAGTCTGTTCCAACACTTCAATTCACTGTGCGAAGTGAATGGAGTGTTGCTTCACTTTCTAAATGCTGTCCTTTCAGAGAAAATCACTTTCCTTTGAAAGTGCCTTAGGCTACTTACAAGCATTCACAAAAAACTCACATGAGTTTTTCTGAAAGAGAAGCAGTCTGTTCCAACACTTCAACTCACTGTGCAAAGTGAATGGAGTGTTGCTTCACTTTCTAAATGCTGTCCTTTCAGAGAAAATCACTTTCCTTTGAAAGTATCTTAAGCTACTTACAATCATTCACTAGAAACTCACTCCTGTTTCTTTGAAAGAGAAGCAGTCTGTTCCAAGACTTCAATTCACTGTGCGAAGTGAATGGAGTGTTGCTTCACTTTCTAAATGCTGTCCTTTTAGAGAAAATCACTCTCTTTTGAAACTGCCTTAAGCTACTTACAAGCATTCACAGAAAACTCACATCTGTTTCTCTGAAAGAGAAACAGTCTGTTCCAACACTTCAATTCACTGTGCGAAGTGAGTGGAGTGTTCCTTCAAATTCTAAATGATGTAGTTTTAGAGAAATCTCTTTCCTTTGAAAGTGCCTTAAGCTACTTACAAGCATTCACAGGAAACTCAAATGCGTTTCTATGAAAGAAAAGCCATCTGTTACAACACTTCAATTCACTGTGCGAAGTGAATGGAGTGTTCTTTCACTTTCTAAATGCTGTCCTTTCAGAGAAAATCACTTTCCTTTGAAAGTGCCTTAAGCTACTTACAAGCTTTTAACAGAAATTCACATGCGTTTTTCTGAAAGAGAAGCAGTCTGTTCCAGCACTTCAATTCACTGTGTGAAGTGAATGGAGTGTTGCTTCACTTTCTAAATGCTGTAGTTTCAGAGAAAATCACTTTCCTTTGAAAGTGCCTGAAGCTACTTACAAGCATTCAACAGAAATTCACATGCGTTTTTCTGAAAGAGAAGCAGTCTGTTCCAACACTTGAATTCACTGTGCGAAGTGAATGGAGTATTGCTTCACTTTCAAATTGATGTCCTTTCAGAAAATATCAGTTTCCTTTGAAAGTGCCTTAAGATACGTGCAAGCATTCAGAAAAAACTTTCATCCGTTTCTCTGAAAGAGAAGCAGTCTGTTCCAACACTTCAATTCACTGTGCGAAGTGAATGGAGTGTTACTTCACTTTCTAAATGCTGTCCTTTTAGAGAAAATCACTCTCTTTTGAAACTGCCTTAAGCTACTTACAAGCATTCACAGGAAACTCAAATGCGTTTCTATGAAAGAAAAGCAGTCTGTTACAACACTTCAATTCACTGTGCGAAGTGAATGGAGTGTTCTTTCACTTTCTAAAAGCTGTCCTTTCAGAGAAAATCACTTTCCTTTGAAAGTGCCTTAAGCTACTTACATGCATTCACTAGAAACTCACATGCATTTTTCTGAAAGAGAAGCAGTCTGTTCCAACACTTCAACTCACTGTGCGAAGAGAATGGAGTGTTGCTTCACATTCTAAATGCTGTCCTTTCAGAGAAAATCACTTTCCTTTGAAAGTGCCTTAAGCTACTTAAAAGCATTCAACAGAAATTCACATGCGTTTTTCTGAAAGAGAAGCAGTCTGTTCCAGCACTTCAATTTACTGTGCGAAGTGAATCAAGTGTTGCTTCACTTTCTAAATGCTGTCCTTTCAGCGAAAATCACTTTCCTTTGAAAGTATCTTAAGCTACTTACAATCATTCACTAGAAACTCACTCCTGTTTCTTTGAAATAGAAGCAGTGTGTTCCAACACTTCAATTCACTGTGCGAAGTGAATGGAGTGTTGCTTCACTTTCTAAATGCTGTCCTTTTAGAGAAAATCAGTCTCTTTTGAAACTGCCTTAAGCTACATACAAGCATTCACAGAAAACTCACATCTGAAAGAGAAGCAGTCTGTTCCAACACTTCAATTCACTGTGCGAAGTGAATGGAGTGTTGCTTCACTTTCAAAATGGTGTCCTTTCAGAGAAAATCACTTTCCTTTGAAAGTGCCTTAAGCTACTTACAAGCATTCACAGGAAACTCAAATGCGTTTCTATGAAAGAAAAGCAGTCTGTTCCAACACTTGATTCACTGTGCGAAGTGAATGGAGTGTTGCTTCACTTTCTAAATGCTTCCCTTTCAGAGAAAATCACTTTCCTTTGAAAGTGCCTTAAGCTACTTATAAGCATTCACAAGAAACTCAAATGCATTTTTCTGAAAGAGAAGCAGTCTGTTCCAACACTTCAATTCACTGTGCGAAAAGAATGGAGTGCTGCTTCACTTTCTAAATGCTGTCCTTTCAGAGAAAATCACTTTCCTTTGAAAGTGCCTTAGGCTACTTACAAGCATTCACAAAAAACATTGGTTTCTCTGAAAGGGAAGCATTCTGTTCCAACACTTGAATTCACTGTGCGAAGTGAATGGAGTGTTGCTTCACTTTCTAAATGCTTCCCTTTCAGAGGAAATCACTTTCCTTTGAATGTGGCTTAAGCTACTTACATGCATTCACTAGAAACTCACATGCATTTTTCTGAAAGAGAAGCAGTCTGTTCCAACACTTGTATTCACTGTGCGAAGTGAATGGAGTGTTGCTTCACTTTCTAAATGCTGTCCTTTCAGAGAAAATCACTTTCCTTTGAAAGTATCTTAAGCTACTTACAATCATTCACTAGAAACTCACTCCTGTTTCTTTGAAAGAGAAGCAGTCTGTTCCAAGACTTCAATTCACTGTGCGAAGTGAATGGAGTGTTGCTTCACTTTCTAAATGCTGTCCTTTTAGAGAAAATCACTCTCTTTTGAAACTGCCTTAAGCTACTTACAAGCATTAACAGAAAACTCACATCTGTTTCTCTGAAAGAGAAACAGTCTGTTCCAACACTTCAATTCACTGTGCGAAGTGAGTGGAGTGTTCCTTCAAATTCTAAATGATGTAGTTTTAGAGAAATCTCTTTCCTTTGAAAGTGCCTTAAGCTACTTACAAGCATTCACAGGAAACTCAAATGCGTTTCTATGAAAGAAAAGCCATCTGTTACAACACTTCAATTCACTGTGCGAAGTGAATGGAGTGTTCTTTCACTTTCTAAATGCTGTCCTTTCAGAGAAAATCACTTTCCTTTGAAAGTGCCTTAAGCTACTTACAAGCTTTTAACAGAAATTCACATGCGTTTTTCTGAAAGAGAAGCAGTCTGTTCCAGCACTTCAATTCACTGTGTGAAGTGAATGGAGTGTTGCTTCACTTTCTAAATGCTGTAGTTTCAGAGAAAATCACTTTCCTTTGAAAGTGCCTGAAGCTACTTACAAGCATTCAACAGAAATTCACATGCGTTTTTCTGAAAGAGAAGCAGTCTGTTCCAACACTTGAATTCACTGTGCGAAGTGAATGGAGTATTGCTTCACTTTCAAATTGATGTCCTTTCAGAAAATATCAGTTTCCTTTGAAAGTGCCTTAAGATACGTGCAAGCATTCAGAAAAAACTTTCATCCGTTTCTCTGAAAGAGAAGCAGTCTGTTCCAACACTTCAATTCACTGTGCGAAGTGAATGGAGTGTTACTTCACTTTCTAAATGCTGTCCTTTTAGAGAAAATCACTCTCTTTTGAAACTGCCTTAAGCTACTTACAAGCATTCACAGGAAACTCAAATGCGTTTCTATGAAAGAAAAGCAGTCTGTTACAACACTTCAATTCACTGTGCGAAGTGAATGGAGTGTTCTTTCACTTTCTAAAAGCTGTCCTTTCAGAGAAAATCACTTTCCTTTGAAAGTGCCTTAAGCTACTTACATGCATTCACTAGAAACTCACATGCATTTTTCTGAAAGAGAAGCAGTCTGTTCCAACACTTCAACTCACTGTGCGAAGTGAATGGAGTGTTGCTTCACATTCTAAATGCTGTCCTTTCAGAGAAAATCACTTTCCTTTGAAAGTGCCTTAAGCTACTTAAAAGCATTCAACAGAAATTCACATGCGTTTTTCTGAAAGAGAAGCAGTCTGTTCCAGCACTTCAATTTACTGTGCGAAGTGAATCAAGTGTTGCTTCACTTTCTAAATGCTGTCCTTTCAGCGAAAATCACTTTCCTTTGAAAGTATCTTAAGCTACTTACAATCATTCACTAGAAACTCACTCCTGTTTCTTTGAAATAGAAGCAGTGTGTTCCAACACTTCAATTCACTGTGCGAAGTGAATGGAGTGTTGCTTCACTTTCTAAATGCTGTCCTTTTAGAGAAAATCAGTCTCTTTTGAAACTGCCTTAAGCTACATACAAGCATTCACAGAAAACTCACATCTGAAAGAGAAGCAGTCTGTTCCAACACTTCAATTCACTGTGCGAAGTGAATGGAGTGTTGCTTCACTTTCAAAATGGTGTCCTTTCAGAGAAAATCACTTTCCTTTGAAAGTGCCTTAAGCTACTTACAAGCATTCACAGGAAACTCAAATGCGTTTCTATGAAAGAAAAGCAGTCTGTTCCAACACTTGATTCACTGTGCGAAGTGAATGGAGTGTTGCTTCACTTTCTAAATGCTTCCCTTTCAGAGAAAATCACTTTCCTTTGAAAGTGCCTTAAGCTACTTATAAGCATTCACAAGAAACTCAAATGCATTTTTCTGAAAGAGAAGCAGTCTGTTCCAACACTTCAATTCACTGTGCGAAAAGAATGGAGTGCTGCTTCACTTTCTAAATGCTGTCCTTTCAGAGAAAATCACTTTCCTTTGAAAGTGCCTTAGGCTACTTACAAGCATTCACAAAAAACATTGGTTTCTCTGAAAGGGAAGCATTCTGTTCCAACACTTGAATTCACTGTGCGAAGTGAATGGAGTGTTGCTTCACTTTCTAAATGCTTCCCTTTCAGAGGAAATCACTTTCCTTTGAATGTGGCTTAAGCTACTTACATGCATTCACTAGAAACTCACATGCATTTTTCTGAAAGAGAAGCAGTCTGTTCCAACACTTGTATTCACTGTGCGAAGTGAATGGAGTGTTGCTTCACTTTCTAAATGCTGTCCTTTCAGAGAAAATCACTTTTCTTTGAAAGTGACTTAGGCTACTTACAAGCATTCACAAAAAACTCACATGCGTTTCTCTGAAAGAGAAGCAGTCTGTTCCAACAATTCAATTCACTGTGCGAAGTGAATGGAGTGTTTCTTCACTTTCTAAATGCTGTCCTTTCAGAGAAAATCACTTTCCTTTGAAAGTGCCTTAGGCTACTTACAAGCATTCACAAAAAACTCACATTGGTTTCTCTGAAAGAGAAGCATTCTGTTCCAACAATTCAATTCACTGTGCGAAGCGAATGGAGTGGTGTTTCACTTTCTAAATGCTGTCCTTTCAGAGAAAATCACTTTCCTTTGAAAGTGCCTTAGGCTACTTACAAGCATTCACAAAAAACTCACATTAGTTTCTCTGAAAGAGAAGCAGTCTGTTTCAACACTTCAATTCACTGTGCGAAGTGAATGGAGTGTTGCTTCACTTTCTAAATGATTCCCTTTCAGAGGAAATCACTTTCCTTTGAAAGTGGCTTAAGCTACTTACATGCATTCACTAGAAACTCACATGCATTTTTCTGAAAGAGAAGCAGTCTGTTCAAACACTTCAATTCACTGTGCGAAGTGAATGGAGTGTTCCTTGACATTTTAAATGATGTAGTTTTAGAGAAATCACTTTCCTTTGAAAGTGCCTTAAGCTACTTACAAGCATTCACAGGAAACTCAAATGCGTTTCTATGAAAGAAAAGCAGTCTGCTCCAACACTTGAATTCACTGTGCGAAGTGAATGGAGTGTTGCTTCACTTTCTAAATGCTGTCCTTTAGAGAAAATCACTCTCTTTTGAATCTGCCTTAAGCTACTTACAAGCATTCACAGGAAACTCAAATGCGATTCTATGAAAGAAAAGCAGTCTGTTCCAACACTTGAATTCACTGTGCGAAGTGAATGGAGTGTTCTTTCACTTTCTAAATGCTGTCCTTTCAGAGAAAATCACTTTCCTTTGAAAGTGCCTTAGGCTACTGACATGCATTCAGTAGAAACTCACATGCATTTTTCTGAAAGAGAAGCAGTCTGTTACAACACTTCAATTCACTGTGCGAAGTGAATGGAGTGTTGCTTCACTTTCTAAATGCTGTCCTTTCAGCGAAAATCACTTTCCTTTGAAAGTATCTTAAGCTACTTACAATCATTCACTAGAAACTCACTCCTGTTTCTTTGAAATAGAAGCAGTGTGTTCCAACACTTCAATTCACTGTGCGAAGTGAATGGAGTGTTGCTTCACTTTCTAAATGCTGTCCTTTTAGAGAAAATCAGTCTCTTTTGAAACTGCCTTAAGCTACATACAAGCATTCACAGAAAACTCACATCTGAAAGAGAAGCAGTCTGTTCCAACACTTCAATTCACTGTGCGAAGTGAATGGAGTGTTGCTTCACTTTCAAAATGGTGTCCTTTCAGAGAAAATCACTTTCCTTTGAAAGTGCCTTAAGCTACTTACAAGCATTCACAGGAAACTCAAATGCGTTTCTATGAAAGAAAAGCAGTCTGTTCCAACACTTGATTCACTGTGCGAAGTGAATGGAGTGTTGCTTCACTTTCTAAATGCTTCCCTTTCAGAGAAAATCACTTTCCTTTGAAAGTGCCTTAAGCTACTTATAAGCATTCACAAGAAACTCAAATGCATTTTTCTGAAAGAGAAGCAGTCTGTTCCAACACTTCAATTCACTGTGCGAAAAGAATGGAGTGCTGCTTCACTTTCTAAATGCTGTCCTTTCAGAGAAAATCACTTTCCTTTGAAAGTGCCTTAGGCTACTTACAAGCATTCACAAAAAACATTGGTTTCTCTGAAAGGGAAGCATTCTGTTCCAACACTTGAATTCACTGTGCGAAGTGAATGGAGTGTTGCTTCACTTTCTAAATGCTTCCCTTTCAGAGGAAATCACTTTCCTTTGAATGTGGCTTAAGCTACTTACATGCATTCACTAGAAACTCACATGCATTTTTCTGAAAGAGAAGCAGTCTGTTCCAACACTTGTATTCACTGTGCGAAGTGAATGGAGTGTTGCTTCACTTTCTAAATGCTGTCCTTTCAGAGAAAATCACTTTTCTTTGAAAGTGACTTAGGCTACTTACAAGCATTCACAAAAAACTCACATGCGTTTCTCTGAAAGAGAAGCAGTCTGTTCCAACAATTCAATTCACTGTGCGAAGTGAATGGAGTGTTTCTTCACTTTCTAAATGCTGTCCTTTCAGAGAAAATCACTTTCCTTTGAAAGTGCCTTAGGCTACTTACAAGCATTCACAAAAAACTCACATTGGTTTCTCTGAAAGAGAAGCATTCTGTTCCAACAATTCAATTCACTGTGCGAAGCGAATGGAGTGGTGTTTCACTTTCTAAATGCTGTCCTTTCAGAGAAAATCACTTTCCTTTGAAAGTGCCTTAGGCTACTTACAAGCATTCACAAAAAACTCACATTAGTTTCTCTGAAAGAGAAGCAGTCTGTTTCAACACTTCAATTCACTGTGCGAAGTGAATGGAGTGTTGCTTCACTTTCTAAATGATTCCCTTTCAGAGGAAATCACTTTCCTTTGAAAGTGGCTTAAGCTACTTACATGCATTCACTAGAAACTCACATGCATTTTTCTGAAAGAGAAGCAGTCTGTTCAAACACTTCAATTCACTGTGCGAAGTGAATGGAGTGTTCCTTGACATTTTAAATGATGTAGTTTTAGAGAAATCACTTTCCTTTGAAAGTGCCTTAAGCTACTTACAAGCATTCACAGGAAACTCAAATGCGTTTCTATGAAAGAAAAGCAGTCTGCTCCAACACTTGAATTCACTGTGCGAAGTGAATGGAGTGTTGCTTCACTTTCTAAATGCTGTCCTTTAGAGAAAATCACTCTCTTTTGAATCTGCCTTAAGCTACTTACAAGCATTCACAGGAAACTCAAATGCGATTCTATGAAAGAAAAGCAGTCTGTTCCAACACTTGAATTCACTGTGCGAAGTGAATGGAGTGTTCTTTCACTTTCTAAATGCTGTCCTTTCAGAGAAAATCACTTTCCTTTGAAAGTGCCTTAGGCTACTGACATGCATTCAGTAGAAACTCACATGCATTTTTCTGAAAGAGAAGCAGTCTGTTACAACACTTCAATTCACTGTGCGAAGTGAATGGAGTGTTGCTTCACTTTCTAAATGCTGTCCTTTCAGAGAAAATCACTTTCCTCTGAAAGTGCCTTAGGCTACTTACAAGCATTCACAAAAAACTCACATGAGTTTTTCTGAAAGAGAAGCAGTCTGTTCCAACACTTCAACTCACTGTGCGAAGTGAATGGAGTGTTGCTTCACTTTCTAAATGCTGTCCTTTCAGAGAAAATCACTTTCCTTTGAAAGTATCTTAAGCTACTTACAATCATTCACTAGAAACTCACTCCTGTTTCTTTGAAAGAGAAGCAGTCTGTTCCAAGACTTCAATTCACTGTGCGAAGTGAATGGAGTGTTGCTTCACTTTTTAAATGCTGTCCTTTTAGAGAAAATCACTCTCTTTTGAAACTGCCTTAAGCTACTTACAAGCATTAACAGAAAACTCACATCTGTTTCTCTGAAAGAGAAACAGTCTGTTCCAACACTTCAATTCACTGTGCGAAGTGAATGGAGTGTTCCTTCAAATTCTAAATGCTGTTTTTTTAGAGAAAATCACTCTCTTTTGAAACTGCCTTAAGCTACTTACAAGCATTCACAGGAAACTCAAATGCGTTTCTATGAAAGAAAAGCAGTCTGTTACAACACTTCAATTCACTGTGCAAAGTGAATGGAGTGTTCTTTCACTTTCTAAAAGCTGTCCTTTCAGAGAAAATCACTTTCCTTTGAAAGTGCCTTAAGCTACTTACATGCATTCACTAGAAACTCACATGCATTTTTCTGAAAGAGAAGCAGTCTGTTCCAACACTTCAACTCACTGTGCGAAGTGAATGGAGTGTTGCTTCACTTTCTAAATGCTGTCCTTTCAGAGAAAATCACTTTCCTTTGAAAGTGCCTTAAGCTACTTAAAAGCATTCAACAGAAATTCAATGCGTTTTTCTGAAAGAGAAGCAGTCTGTTCCAGCACTTCAATTTACTGTGCGAAGTGAATCTAGTGTTGCTTCACTTTCTAAATGCTGTCCTTTCAGAGAAAATCACTTTCCTTTTAAAGTGCCTTAGGCTACTTACAAGCATTCACAAAAAACTCACATTAGTTTCTCTGAAAGAGAAGCAGTCTGTTTCAACACTTCAATTCACTGTGCGAAGTGAATGGAGTGTTGCTTCACTTTCTAAATGATTCCCTTTCAGAGGAAATCACTTTCCTTTGAAAGTGGCTTAAGCTACTTACATGCATTCACTAGAAACTCACATGCATTTTTCTGAAAGAGAAGCAGTCTGTTCAAACACTTCAATTCACTGTGCGAAGTGAATGGAGTGTTCCTTGACATTTTAAATGATGTAGTTTTAGAGAAATCACTTTCCTTTGAAAGTGCCTTAAGCTACTTACAAGCATTCACAGGAAACTAAAATGCGTTTCTATGAAAGTAAAGCAGTCTGTTCCAACACTTGAATTCACTGTGCGAAGTGAATGGAATGTTCTTTCACATTCTAAATGCTGTCCTTTCAGAGAAAATAACTTTCCTTTGAAAGTGCCTTAGGCTAGTTACAAGCATTCACAAAAAACATTGGTTTCTCTGAAAGGGAATCATTCTGTTCCAACACTTGAATTCACTGTGCGAAGTGAATGGAGTGTTGCTTCACTTTCTAAATGCTTCCCTTTCAGAGGAAATCACTTTCCTTTGAATGTGGCTTAAGCTACTTACATGCATTCACTAGAAACTCACATGAATTTTTCTGAAAGAGAAGCAGTCTGTTCCAACACTTGTATTCACTGTGCGAAGTGAATGGAGTGTTGCTTCACTTTCTAAATGCTGTCCTTTCAGAGAAAATCACTTTCCTTTGAAAGTGCCTTAGGCTACTTACAAGCATTCACAAAAAACTCACATGCGTTTCTCTGAAAGAGAAGCAGTCTGTTCCAACAATTCAATTCACTGTGCGAAGTGAATGGAGTGTTTCTTCACTTTCTAAATGCTGTCCTTTCAGAGAAAATCACTTTCCTTTGAAAGTGCCTTAGGCTACTTACAAGCATTCACAAAAAACTCACATGCGTTTCTCTGAAAGAGAAGCAGTCTGTTCCAACAATTCAATTCACTGTGCAAAGTGAATGGAGTGGTGCTTCACTTTCTAAACGCTGTCCTTTCAGAGAAAATCACTTTCCTTTGAAAGTGCCTTAGGCTACTTACAAGCATTCACAAAAAACTCACATTAGTTTCTCTGAAAGAGAAGCAGTCTGTTCCAACACTTCAATTCACTGTGCGAAGTGAATGGAGTGTTGCTTCACTTTCTAAATGATTCCCTTTCAGAGGAAATCACTTTCCTTTGAAAGTGCCTTAAGCTACTTACATGCATTCACTAGAAACTCACATGCATTTTTCTGAAAGAGAAGCAGTCTGTTCCAACACTTGTATTCACTGTGCGAAGTGAATGGAGTGTTGCTTCACTTTCTAAATGCTGTCCTTTCAGAGAAAATCACTTTCCTTTGAAAGTGCCTTAGGCTACTTACAAGCATTCACAAAAAACTCACATGCGTTTCTCTGAAAGAGAAGCAGTCTGTTCCAACAATTCAATTCACTGTGCGAAGTGAATGGAGTGTTTCTTCACTTTCTAAATGCTGTCCTTTCAGAGAAAATCACTTTCCTTTGAAAGTGCCTTAGGCTACTTACAAGCATTCACAAAAAACTCACATGCGTTTCTCTGAAAGAGAAGCAGTCTGTTCCAACAATTCAATTCACTGTGCAAAGTGAATGGAGTGGTGCTTCACTTTCTAAACGCTGTCCTTTCAGAGGAAATCACTTTCCTTTGAAAGTGCCTTAGGCTACTTACAAGCATTCACAAAAAACTCACATTAGTTTCTCTGAAAGAGAAGCAGTCTGTTCCAACACTTCAATTCACTGTGCGAAGTGAATGGAGTGTTGCTTCACTTTCTAAATGATTCCCTTTCAGAGGAAATCACTTTCCTTTGAAAGTGCCTTAAGCTACATACATGCATTCACTAGAAACTCACATGCATTTTTCTGAAAGAGAAGCAGTCTGTTCAAACACTTCAATTCACTGTGCGAAGTGAATGGAGTGTTGCTTCACTTTCTAAATGCTGTCCTTTAGAGAAAATCACTCTCTTTTGAATCTGCCTTAAGCTACTTACAAGCATTCACAGGAAACTCAAATGCGATTCTATGAAAGAAAAGCAGTCTGTTCCAACACTTGAATTCACTGTGCGAAGTGAATGGAGTGTTCTTTCACTTTCTAAATGCTGTCCTTTCAGAGAAAATCACTTTCCTTTGAAAGTGCCTTAGGCTACTGACATGCATTCAGTAGAAACTCACATGCATTTTTCTGAAAGAGAAGCAGTCTGTTACAACACTTCAATTCACTGTGCGAAGTGAATGGAGTGTTGCTTCACTTTCTAAATGCTGTCCTTTCAGAGAAAATCACTTTCCTCTGAAAGTGCCTTAGGCTACTTACAAGCATTCACAAAAAACTCACATGAGTTTTTCTGAAAGAGAAGCAGTCTGTTCCAACACTTCAACTCACTGTGCGAAGTGAATGGAGTGTTGCTTCACTTTCTAAATGCTGTCCTTTCAGAGAAAATCACTTTCCTTTGAAAGTATCTTAAGCTACTTACAATCATTCACTAGAAACTCACTCCTGTTTCTTTGAAAGAGAAGCAGTCTGT